>NC_139711.1:49564492-49966992 GCF_964188405.1 Protomyctophum parallelum
TTTATTTTAGACGCTTAAGTACTTGTAAGTCTTGAATAGATTAGTAAAGATACTGAGATATAAAGAAGGGGCAGTAATGCAACTATTAAGGATGCAAACTGCCATAATACCCCATGAAGAAGGATCAGTAAATCTGTGTGTGTGTGTGTGTGTAGGATGAGCGTAACCAGGTCCTCATAGCCTACCTGTGGATCAGACAGACCTTAATGTGTGTGTGTGTGTGTGTGTGTGTGTGTGTGTGTGTGTGTGTGTGTGTGTGTGTGCGTGCGCACGTGTAGGATGAGCGTAACCAGGTCCTCATAGCCTACCTGTGGATCAGACAGATCTGGTACGATACGTTCCTCACGTGGAACAAGGAGGACTACGACGGTCTGGAGGTGATCCGGATCCCTTCCACTCTGGTCTGGAGACCGGACCTGGTTCTGTACAACAAGTAGGTAGACCGGACCTGGTTCTGTACAGTAGGTACAGTATATGCTTATTGCTTTAGACGCCGTTCTGGGTCGGGAACCCCTGTTGGTGTTTTAAGCATTATGTTATGCTTTAAAGTAAGTAAGCAGCAGTAGTAATAGGGCAGGAGCCTATGTCCTGTTTCTGTAGCGTGAGGCAGCTTGATGTACAAGTACACCCCCTGGACATGACGCTAGTATGTCACAGGGACTTACCCCCCCAATCCAACCCTTGATGCTGATTGTCAAGCAGGGAGGCACTGGGTCCCATTTTTACAGTCTTTGGTGTGACCCGGCCGGGGATCGAACCCCGACCTCCCAGTCTCAGGGCGGACACTCTAACCACAAGGCCACTGAGTTGGTCATGTTATGCTTTGGCTGTTGAAAAATATCAGATCTACAAGCTCACAGCGCGGCACCGAGTGCCGCGCTACGAGCTTGTAGGTCTGATATATTTTTTTAAATATTGTGAAAATGTGGCGCAAATATTTGAATATATATTCTTTCAGAGCGAAATGTTTTTAACTCAAATCTTTGCTTCTGGGGGGGGGGGGGGGAGGTCCCTGAAACAACATATTTTTAGATGGGGGTCGGCGGCCAATTACATAATATTGTTGGGGGTCCTTGACATGAAAATGTTTGAGAACCACTGACACAGAAACACGGGTTTTTCAGAAGACATTTGTAGAATCGTCCTCAGGTCAAAATGGGTTAAAAAAGCTTTGTTTCTTCTTTCTAATTATTTGGTCGGCCCCAAAAATTGTGTTTATTGTCATGAGTTAATTGTCACCATCCCAGTTGTCTCTGTCTGAGGCTTACAGGTCTTTAAATAAATACTTTCTGAAACGTCTGTGGGATGAAATGAGAAATGCTCTTCCGGTCCCATCGCAGGGGGCGGGGCTGTGGCGCTCTATTCAGGTTGTTATTGTATTATTCATGTTCAGGTTATTGTATTATTCATGTTCAGGTTGTTATTGTATTATTCATGTTCAGGTTATTGTATTATTCATGTTCAGGTTATTGTATTATTCATGTTCAGGTTATTGTATTATTCATGTTCAGGTTATTGTATTATTCATGTTCAGGTTATTGTATTATTCATGTTCAGGTTATTGTATTATTCATGTTCAGGTTATTGTATTATTCATGTTCAGGTTATTGTATTATTCATGTTCAGGATATTGTATTATTCATGTTCAGGTTATTGTATTATTCATGTTCAGGTTATTGTATTATTCATGTTCAGGATATTATTATTTATGTTCAGGATATTGTATTATTCATGTTCAGGTTATTGTATTATTCATGTTCAGGATATTATTATTTATGTTCAGGATATTGTATTATTCATGTTCAGGTTGTTATTGTATTATTCATGTTCAGGTTATTATTATTCATGTTCAGGATATTGTATTATTCATGTTCAGGTTATTGTATTATTCATGTTCAGGTTATTATATTATTCATGTTCAGGTTATTGTATTATTCATGTTCAGGTTATTGTATTATTCATGTTCAGGTTATTGTATTATTCATGTTCAGGTTGTTATTGTATTATTCATGTTCAGGTTATTATATTATTCATGTTCAGGTTATTGTATTATTCATGTTCAGGTTATTGTATTATTCATGTTCAGGTTATTGTATTATTCATGTTCAGGTTATTGTATTATTCATGTTCAGGTTATTGTATTATTCATGTTCAGGTTATTGTATTATTCATGTTCAGGTTATTGTATTATTCATGTTCAGGTTATTGTATTATTCATGTTCAGGTTATTGTATTATTCATGTTCAGGATATTATTATTTATGTTCAGGATATTGTATTATTCATGTTCAGGTTATTGTATTATTCATGTTCAGGATATTATTATTTATGTTCAGGATATTGTATTATTCATGTTCAGGTTGTTATTGTATTATTCATGTTCAGGTTATTATTATTCATGTTCAGGATATTGTATTATTCATGTTCAGGTTATTGTATTATTCATGTTCAGGTTATTATATTATTCATGTTCAGGTTATTGTATTATTCATGTTCAGGTTATTGTATTATTCATGTTCAGGTTATTGTATTATTCATGTTCAGGTTGTTATTGTATTATTCATGTTCAGGTTATTATATTATTCATGTTCAGGTTATTGTATTATTCATGTTCAGGTTATTGTATTATTCATGTTCAGGTTATTGTATTATTCATGTTCAGGTTATTGTATTATTCATGTTCAGGTTATTGTATTATTCATGTTCAGGTTATTGTATTATTCATGTTCAGGATATTGTATTATTCATGTTCAGGTTATTGTATTATTCATGTTCAGGTTATTGTATTATTCATGTTCAGGTTATTGTATTATTCATGTTCAGGTTATTGTATTATTCATGTTCAGGATATTGTATTATTCATGTTCAGGTTATTGTATTATTCATGTTCAGGTTATTGTATTATTCATGTTCAGGTTATTGTATTATTCATGTTCAGGTTATTGTATTATTCATGTTCAGGTTATTGTATTATTCATGTTCAGGTTATTGTATTATTCATGTTCAGGTTATTGTATTATTCATGTTCAGGTTATTGTATTATTCATGTTCAGGTTGTTATTGTATTATTCATGTTCAGGTTATTATATTATTCATGTTCAGGTTATTGTATTATTCATGTTCAGGTTATTGTATTATTCATGTTCAGGTTATTGTATTATTCATGTTCAGGTTATTGTATTATTCATGTTCAGGTTATTGTATTATTCATGTTCAGGTTATTGTATTATTCATGTTCAGGTTATTGTATTATTCATGTTCAGGTTGTTATTGTATTATTCATGTTCAGGTTATTATATTATTCATGTTCAGGTTATTGTATTATTCATGTTCAGGTTATTATATTATTCATGTTCAGGTTATTGTATTATTCATGTTCAGGTTATTGTATTATTCATGTTCAGGTTATTGTATTATTCATGTTCAGGTTATTATATTATTCATGTTCAGGTTATTGTATTATTCATGTTCAGGTTATTGTATTATTCATGTTCAGGTTATTGTATTATTTATGTTCAGGTTATTGTATTATTCATGTTCAGGTTATTGTATTATTCATGTTCAGGATATTATTATTCATGTTCAGGTTATTGTACTATTATTCATGTTCAGGTTATTGTATTATTCATGTTCAGGATATTATTATTCATGTTCAGGTTATTGTACTATTATTCATATTCAGGTTATTGTATTATTCATGTTCAGGTTATTGTACTATTATTCATGTTCAGGGCTGATGAAGCGTCCTCTGGTGTCATGGAGACCAACGTGGTTCTGCGCTACAACGGTGAGATCACATGACTTGAAATGCACTCTGTCGAGCTGCCAACTTGCTTCTTACACACAAGTTACAACTAGGCCATCTAAGGCCATCTATGGCCTACTTGTGCGCAAGTATTGCTACTTGAAAAGTACGTAGGCCTATCACCAAGCATACCTTAGTTACGTCATCAAGAATGGTGGTCCCTTATTGGCCGGTGGACAACACCGACATACATACATACCCATTGGCTGGTGGACAACACTAACATACATAGCCACTAGCCAGCCAGGGGCGCAGATAGCATTTTATAACGGGGGGGGGGGGGGGACATATTTGGGTGCTATCTGCGCGCGTTGAGCATGTGCGAAGAAATTTCATGAGGAGGCCGGGGGGATATCCCCCCCACTTTTACGCATAATTACTCAGATTTTCCGCGTTTTTTACCGGATTTCACGGCAAAACACATGCAGCCACGGTACATGGAGGGGATAATCCCCCCTCCTCATGAAACTGAGGGGGTCGATCCCCCCCCCCCGTACCCCGTCCCCCCCTATCTGCGCGCCTGTACCCAGCCGATCACAGCACTAATAATAACTCTGTTCAGCTGCCAACTTGCACTTTGCACACGAGTTGGCCTACTTGTGCGCGAGCAGAGTGCGCAACTTACCTCTGACCCGTGTCAACTTACCGTGTATTTTTTGTGGCGTCGCTCGGCCAATCAGAGACTGACTGATGACGTAACTTTGTTTATGTAAGAATGGTGGTTCCTGATTGGCTGACAGGGCCACCAAAAATACACAATCCCTGATTGGCCGAGGGAGTCACCAACATACGCAGCCGAAAACAGTACTTGCGCTGTTCTCGCACAAGTAACAACAAAAACAACAACAATAATAATGTATTCTAGATGAGATCACATGGGTAGGAATAATAATAATAATACTAATATCTTC
This sequence comes from Protomyctophum parallelum, assembly GCF_964188405.1. Lineage (NCBI taxonomy): Eukaryota > Metazoa > Chordata > Actinopteri > Myctophiformes > Myctophidae > Protomyctophum > Protomyctophum parallelum. The sequence continues at coordinate 49,569,208 of NC_139711.1, forward strand.
TATTAACCGGTGATTCCTGATTGGCTAGGTGAGATCACATGGGACCAGCCTGCCATCACCAAGTCTTCCTGCTCCGTCGACGTTTCCTACTTCCCGTTCGACAGCCAGGAGTGTAACCTGACCTTTGGTTCCTGGACCTACAACGGAAACCAGGTTAGCATGTTAGCATTACTGTTAGTAGACCATCTCACTATGCTCCTCTCTCCAACAGGTGGACATCTCCATAGCTATGAGTGAACTGAAGGAGACCATCTCACTATGCTCCTCTCTCCAACAGCTGGACATCTCCATAGCTATGAGTGAAGGAGACCATCTCACTATGCTCCTCTCTCCAACAGGTGGACATCTCCATAGCTATGAGTGAAGGAGACCATCTCACTATGCTCCTCTCTCCAACAGGTGGACATCTCCATAGCTATGAGTGAACTGAAAGAGACCATCTCACTATGCTCCTCTCTCCAACAGCTGGACATCTCCATAGCTATGAGTGAAGGAGACCATCTCACTATGCTCCTCTCTCCAACAGGTGGACATCTCCATAGCTATGAGTGAACTGAAAGAGACCATCTCACTATGCTCCTCTCTCCAACAGGTGGACATCTCCATAGCTATGAGTGAACTGAAAGAGACCATCTCACTATGCTCCTCTCTCCAACAGCTGGACATCTCCATAGCTATGAGTGAAGGAGACCATCTCACTATGCTCCTCTCTCCAACAGGTGGACATCTCCATAGCTATGAGTGAAGGAGACCATCTCACTATGCTCCTCTCTCCAACAGGTGGACATCTCCATAGCTATGAGTGAAGGAGACCTGTCGTCGTTCGTGGAGAACGTGGAGTGGATCCTGGGAGGGATGCCGGCCACTAAGAATGTCATCATGTACGGATGTTGTTCAGATCCGTACCCTGACATCACCTACACCGTTCTGCTGCGGCGGAGATCCTCCTTCTACATCTTCAACCTCCTGCTGCCGTGTTTCCTCATCTCCTTCCTGGCTCCGCTGGGGTTCTACCTGCCTGCTGACAGTGGAGAGAAGGTTTATACTATTACTGCTACTGCTACTGCTTATTATATATTATATATTTTATATATATATTGTGTTATATATTTTATATATATATTGTGTTATATATGTTATATATATTGTGTTATATATTTTATATATTTATAGGTTTCTCTTGGCGTCACCGTCCTGCTGGCTCTGACCGTCTTCCAGATGATGGTTGCTGAGATCATGCCTCCTTCTGAGAATGTCCCTCTGATAGGTCAGTACATGACTACCATCCCATCCTCTGAGAGTGTCCCTCTGATAGGTCAGTACATGACTACCATCCCATCCTCTGAGAATGTTCCTCTGATAGGTCAGTACATGACTACCATCCCATCCTCTGAGAGTGTTCCTCTGATAGGTCAGTACATGACTACCATCCCATCCTCTGAGAGTGTCCCTCTGATAGGTCAGTACATGACTACCATCCCATCCTCTGAGAGTGTCCCTCTGATAGGTCAATACATGACTACCATCCCATCCTCTGAGAGTGTCCCTCTGATAGGTCAGTACATGACTACCATCCCATCCTCTGAGAGTGTCCCTCTTATAGGTCAGTACATGACTACCATCCCATCCTCTGAGTGATCACCCCACAGCGATGATTTGATTGGCTGAGCAAAGTACATATTGAAGATAAAAGTGAGGGCAGAAACGCAAAGGCGCCAAAAGTGATTGGCTGGAACTTTTGTAATGATTTGATTGGCTGAACACGAAATGTGATGTATGATGCTGTATGATGATAGGCGCGCCACTCACTTCACAAGAGTGTGATTTTTATAAATACTACAACCTCCACATCTCTGACCATCTTCAATGTTAATGAGTTTAATTTAAATATAATGTTTATTAATTGCAGGCAAATACTACATCATGAATATTCATGAGTCTCATTTAAATATGATGTTTATTAGACGGGTAAATACTACATAATTATTATTCAAGAGTCTAATTTAAATATGTTGTTTATTAAACAGGTAAATACTACATCGCTACCATGACGATGATCACAGCCTCCACGTCGCTAACGATCTTCATCATGAATATTCATTTCTGCGGTGCTGAAGCCAAACCCGTCCCTCACTGGGCCAAAGTTCTCATCATCGACTGGATGAGCAGAATGTGTATGGTCTATGAGGTCGGAGAGAACTGTACCAGTACCACTGTACCTGACCAGGTTAATATTATCATTATCATTATTATTATTATTGTTGTTATTATTATCATCGACTGGATGACCTGTACTTTACTGTAGCGGACAGTCCTTAACAGTTTGACTGTTTTTTACGATTAACCCGCATTTTAATCAACCCCCCTTCACTGCCGAGATTGTTGTATTACCTTTAGAGCATACGCTGAATTATTTGGGCTTTTAATCCGCGAAAATCCATCAAAAAAAGCTCCCGTGGTTTGTTATGATCTGTGTGTAGCATCCACCATCTTGGTGCACGCGGAAGACGCACACAAGATTGGTTTCAATGAGGCGTTGCATCCAATGCATTTCCATTGGCCTCAATTTCCCAGAAGCCCTAGCAGCCCACAGCATGTGACGATTTCCGGTTTCGTCATTCACAGCGAAGGCATCCAGTCCATACTCCGCGACGAAGACGGATTTTCTTTTGATTCATTACATTACGGCGGATTAAACACATAAAACAAAAGGCGGGTATGTCCGATACGGCAGCGACATTAACCTGGAGTAATCCATTCAAGGCACGGAAACTGTTAAAAGACGTTATATTAAAATCATTAAATATATATATTTTTAATATATTTTTTATCCCACGATTTTGTAACCCATTTTTCACCCCTGTGTCAATCATCTAATGTGATCCTGGGCTCTACACACCCTCCACCAACCTAGTCCCCATATATGGGGGACAAGGGGAGACCAACCTAGTCCCCATATATGGGGGACAAGGGGAGAGCAACGGACTTGAACTCATGCTTCCTTCATGCCTGAGTGTCCAAGTTTCTCCTTTACACCTGACAGGGGGGAGTTCCCCTGGTTGGACGTGGAAGGAACACGTTATTCCAACCAGTTCCTTTCCCCTCCATAACGGTCCTTAAAAGACGTTATATTAAAATCATTAAATGAACAAAACGAATCCCTCCTCGCAGGATGACTGTGGAATAGGCTCCTCCCCCCTCCCCAGGGGGCGTGTCCACAGACCGCAGACCCCCGGCCCTCGACGGCCCCCCAGGGTCCTCCCACAGCGCCCCCATGTGGCCCCCTGCTGCTCGGAGGTATGCCTGTCAATCACTGCTGTCACTCAATCACTGTCGCAGTAATTATAATCACTGCTGCTCGGAGGTATGCCTGTCAATCACTGTAATTACATAAGGAGCTAGGAGGTAGACCTGTCAATCACTGTAATTACATTAGGAGCCAGGAGGTAGACCTGTCAATCACTGTAATTACATAAGGAGCTAGGAGGTAGACCTGTCAATCACTGTAATTACATAAGGAGCTAGGAGGTAGGCCTGTCAATCACTGTAATTACATAAGGAGCTAGGAGGTAGGCCTGTCAATCACTGTAATTACATAAGGAGCTAGGAGGTAGACCTGTCAATCACTGTAATTACATTAGGAGCTAGGAGGTAGACCTGTCAATCACTGTAATTACATTAGGAGGTAGGAGGTAGGCCTGTCAATCACTGTAATTACATAAGGAGCTAGGAGTTAGGCCTGTCAATCAGAAGGTAGACTGTCAATCACAGTAATTACATAATTGCCTCATCACAATTATTGTCAATCGCTTCCATGTTGAAAAATGTCCATGGATTTATTACATTTTAATAAATGTCCATGCATTTATTACATAATACATTTCCATCCATTTATTACATTATAATAAATGTCAATGCATTTATTACATTGTAATAAATGTCCAGCATTTATTACATTATAATAAATGTCAATGCATTTATTACATTGTAATAAATGTCCAGCATTTCCGTATTTTCTTTCAAAAATAGCAGAAATAACACGTCACAAAGTGACATGCTGTAAGCTCTATTTACTATAAATAGATCAAACTACATTGTAAATCGTTGACAGCCCGGCTCGGAGGACCAGAAGAAAGGGGGCGTGGCCTTCGGCCCCTGTGTGTTCTGCAGCAGCGGGGGGGCGGGGCTACCCGGCGTGGACCCCAAGGTGCTCCGTAACGTGGAGTACATCGCCAACTGCTACCGCGAGCAACGGGCCAATCAGAACAAAGGGGCGGAGTGGAAGAAGATCGCCAAGGTGAAGAGTATCTGTGTAATCTGTAATATCTGTATGTAATCTGATTACATTACAATGTAACCAGATTACATATAATCTAATTACATTACATTATAATGTAATCTGATTATATGTAATCTGATTACATTATAATGTACTCTGTAATAATGGACCATATGGTGGCGCTGTTGTTTTCCAGGTGATGGACAGGTTCTTCATGTGGATCTTCTTCATCATGGTGTTCGTCATGAGCATCCTCATCATCGGCCGAGATCGCTGATTGGTCCATTATTATCCTGGTCATCATCATCTCATTGGTTGATTATTAGTTCATTCATGAATAATGAATCAGCGTGGGCGGAGCTCTGTGATGCTGGGGGGAGGAGTCTCTACAGCATGTGGAAGTAAAAAGATTTATGCTTGTATTTTTTGTCAAAGTGTTTGCATGAGGAATCTAACAGGTCAGATGTTTTTTCCTTTTTTACTATTTGTTTTGGCTTTTTATGCCTTTTTTGATAGGATGATAACCGTCAGCCTGTCTCAGCAGCCTCTAGGGGCCCAGACGGTTGAGCTAACCGTCAGCCTGGCTCAGCAGCCTCTAGGGGCCCAGACGGTTGAGCTAACCGTCAGCCTGGCTCAGCAGCCTCTAGGGGCCCAGACGGTTGAGCTAACCGTCAGCCTGGCTCAGCAGCCTCTAGAGGCCCAGACGGTTGAACTAACCGTCAGCCCGGCTCAGCAGCTTCTAGAGGCCCAGACGGTTGAGCTAACCGTCAGCCTGGCTCAGAGGCCTCTAGAGGCCCAGACGGTTGAGCTAACCGTCAGCCTGGCTCAGAGGCCTCTAGGGGCCCAGACGGTTGAGCTAACCGTCAGCCTGGCTCAGCAGCCTCTAGGGGCCCAGACGGTTGAGCTAACCGTCAGCCCGGCTCAGCAGCTTCTAGAGGCCCAGACGGTTGAGCTAACCGTCAGCCTGGCTCAGCAGCCTCTAGGGGCCCAGACGGTTGAGCCAACCGTCCAGGCCAGGGTCAGATGTGTCTACGTTCACACAGAGGTGCTATCTGTGGTTGCTATAGCAACCACTGCCGCTTCCTGGGGGCGGCAGTGAATACGTCACCATCCGTCATCGTGGTGCCGGCCAATGGTCCATTTTTGTTGTCATTTTTAAAAACCTAATCTTCTTGGGTCACCCCTCTATTAGCCTGAGCTAACGTGTTAGGTTTCTGGTCTAGAGGGGCGGGTCGCGGCTGAGATTTGCGCATGCCCTGATTGGATCTCATCGATCTGTCCGTCACCCCCGGCCCCTCCTCTCCCCCCTAGTGCAGCGCTACGTCACATCATTTGGAGCGACGCCCACCCGGAAGGGTTGACTCCCAATTTTAGACCAGAGCGGCCAATGCGTTCCTCCAGGCTTTACATTTTTGCACCAACAAAAATGAAAGCCTGGTACCGAGGCTACCCCTCTATAGACCAGAAACCACACAGACTGGGCCAGGCTAGGGAGGGACTAGTGGAGAAGAGATCCAGTAGACATGTCATTTTATCATTGGTTGTGCGCTGAAAATAGCAGATCTACAAGCTCACAACAGGTGGGGTTGCGACGCTTTATTACACATCATGACTTTAACCAATTATCATTATTTAACCCATTGAAGAAGAAATATCAGATCTATAAACTCACAAAGCCTGGATGATATTCCATTATACTGTAGAGGGAAATACTAAATCTATGAGCCCTGTGAGACACTAGGACACAGCCCTGTGGGACACCAGTCAAGTAATGAAATGGTTAATTATGCATCGGTATGTGATGAAATGTTTTTTGTATATACTTTGTCTCCATTTTGGATGTTGAGGTTTTTGTTTATAGATATTGTTAATACAAAGTACTATTATTAAAAATGTAAATATGGTCATTGTTTTCACACGGTTGGTTATATATATATATATATATATATATATATATATATATATATATATATAATTATTATGTATAATTATTATTATTATTATTGTTATTTGGTACATATTGTGGTATACTGTAATAGTTCATAGCATAAGGCAGGACGCATATTCATTTTTAGGTGTAAACAAACAAAATAAAAAACAGGATTGTACAACCTTGGATTTATTTGATTGATTGATTGATTTAATGCTTTATTAACAGTCTGCAGGGAAAAAAAGCACAGGAATGTACGGTTCAATAAGGATGTGTTTAATTATTGTAAACTCACAGGTGAGTCTTGACCAGCCACACATGTCAGAGTCTCAGGTGAGTCTTGACCAGCCACACATGTCAGAGTCTCAGGTGAGTCTTAACCAGCCACACATGTCAGAGTCTCAGGTGAGTCTTAACCAGCCACACATGTTGTCGGGCTGTTACACATTGGACCAACGTATACGCTACCGTTCAATACATTAATAACCCGATAATGCACAATGGCTTGTTTCCATTGAGGTCCTACATACTCAATTCATCTGAACATTAATTTGGTCACTGGCTGATTAAAGGACGTGTACGTGAAATAACTTTAATAGTCTTTACTGTGTTGATATTCAGCTTTTCAGATGCTAGGCCTGCTGCGTTCTTACCAGGGGGGCAGTCAGCCAGATATTTCGTGAAGCCTCATTTGAAATCGGTAGTTCATATAATGGCCTGTTGTGGCGCTGGACCGGACCCAAAAAGCCCCATAGCTCCATAGAGGCCCATGTATTTTGGCCCAACTTCACCTAGACTGTATTACCTTAATAAACATGGTCATGAATACTTTCTTCTTCCAGTCACTAGTTTAAAGTCTCATTTCTAATGTCATAATATTCTTTTTGGAAAATTATGGTCCCATTAATTAAAAAAATGACCATAAAGAAAAAAAAACATCGCGTATGTTCTGAGGGGCGTGGCTACCATTACAGTCTATGATCGGGATTCCCCTCCCACTCGAGTCAAAATAAAAACCAACGGAGAAGAAGGGGGGAAGTCCCGCCTCGTTGTCTGGGCAGCCAATGACCAGCTGGTATACAAAACGGAGCCAGCCAATGGCCAGCTGGTACCAAAGATGGCGACTTACATCAGGAATTAGCATATTATTACAGGCTTCATTTTACGTTCATGTTAGACCCGGGGAACGCTTTGTCCATATTTTTTACAGTCTATGGTTCTTACATCAATGAATGGAAAAAAATACTGTGTTCAATAAATCAATGAATAGTAATATCAGAGTAATGGCATTGAGCTACTATTGTTTTCCTACTGTATATACTTACTGTAATATCCTCCTGGCATCGGGCCTGGGTCTGGGATTAGGACTGACTGACTGACTGACTGACTGACTGACCGGGACTGACTGACTGACTGGAACTGACTGACTGACTGGGACTGACTGACTGGGACTGACTGACTGACTGACTGACTGACTGACTGACTGACTGGGACTGACTGACTGGGACTGACTGACTGACTGACTGACTGACTGACTGACTGACTGACTGACTGACTGGGACTGACTGACTGGAACTGACTGACTGACTGGGACTGACTGACTGGGACTGACTGACTGACTGACTGACTGACTGACTGACTGACTGGGACTGACTGACTGGGACTGACTGACTGACTGACTGACTGACTGACTGACTGACCGGGACTGACTGACTGACTGACTGACTGACTGACTGACTGACTGACTGACTGACTGACTGACTGACTGGGACTGACTGACTGACTGACTGACTGGAACTGACTGACTGACTGACTGGGACTGACTGACTGACTGACTGACTGACTGACTGACTGACTGACTGACTGACTGACTGACTGACTGGAACTGACTGACTGACTGACTGACTGGGACTGACTGACTGGGACTGACTGACTGACTGACTGACTGACTGACTGACTGACTGACTGACTGACTGACTGACTGACTGACTGGGACTGACTGACTGACTGACTGACTGACTGACTGACTGACTGACTGACTGACTGACTGGGACTGACTGACTGACTGACTGACTGACTGACTGACTGACTGACTGACTGACTGACTGGCTGACTGACTGACTGACTGACTGACTGACTGACTGACTGACTGACTGACTGACTGGGACTGACTGACTGACTGACTGACTGACTGGGACTGACTGACTGACTGACTGACTGACTGACTGACTGACTGACTGACTGACTGACTGACCGGGACTGACTGACTGACTGACTGACTGACCGGGACTGACTGACTGACTGACTGACTGACTGACTGACTGACTGACTGACTGGGACTGACTGACTGACTGGGACTGACTGACTGACTGACTGACTGACTGACTGACTGACTGACTGACTGACTGGCTGGCTGACTGACTGACTGACTGACTGACTGACTGACCGGGACTGACTGACTGACTGACTGACTGACTGACTGACTGACTGACTGACTGACTGACTGACTGACTGACCGGGACTGACTGACTGACTGGGACTGACTGACTGACCGGGACTGACTGACTGACTGACTGGGACTGACTGACTGGGACTGACTGACTGACTGACTGACTGACTGACTGACTGACTGACTGGGACTGACTGACTGACTGACTGACTGACTGACTGACTGACTGACTGACTGACTGACTGACTGACTGACCGGGACTGACTGACTGACTGACTGACTGACTGACTGACCGGGACTGACTGACTGACTGACTGACTGACTGACTGACTGACTGACTGACTGACTGACTGACTGACTGACCGGGACTGACTGACTGACTGGGACTGACTGACTGACCGGGACTGACTGACTGACTGACTGGGACTGACTGACTGACTGACTGACTGGGACTGACTGACTGGGACTGACTGACTGACTGACTGACTGACTGACTGGGACTGACTGACTGACTGACTGACTGACTGACTGACTGACTGGGACTGACTGACTGACTGACTGACTGACTGACTGACTGACTGGGACTGACTGACTGGAACTGACTGACTGACTGACTGACTGACTGACTGACTGACTGACTGACTGACTGGGACTGACTGACTGACTGACTGACTGACTGACTGACTGACTGACTGACTGACTGGGACTGACTGACTGACTGACTGACTGACTGACTGACTGACTGACTGACTGACTGACTGGGACTGACTGACTGACTGACTGACTGACTGACTGACTGACTGACCGGGACTGACTGACTGACTGGGACTGACTGACTGACTGACTGACTGACTGACTGGGACTGACTGACTGACTGACTGACTGACTGACTGACTGACTGACTGACTGACTGACTGACTGGGACTGACTGACTGACTGACTGACTGACTGACTGACTGACTGACTGACTGACTGACTGACTGACTGACTGACTGACTGACTGACTGGCTGACTGACTGACTGGGACTGACTGACTGACTGACTGACTGACTGACTGACTGACTGACTGACTGACTGACTGACTGACTGACTGACTGACTGACTGACTGACTGGAACTGACTGACTGACTGACTGGGACTGACTGACTGACTGACTGACTGACTGACTGACTGACTGACTGACTGACTGACTCAGTGGGACTGACTGGGACTCACTGGGACTGATGGTATTCATAGCAACAGTCCGTCAGGAGTTGGCTTGGTGCCAATTAAGGCTCAATATTTAACAACTATTTATTTCACAGTGAAGAAGTCCTTGTGTAGTAAAATGTTTGGAAAATAGCAGATCTACAAGCAAACAATATTTATCACGCGCCGTGTGTTGTGAGCTTGCTATTTTCATTTAGTCAAAGTTTAAATATTAAAGGCTGAAGTGATTAAAGTATGTTATGTAATAATAGTAATACTAGTTTTCAAATAATTCTAGTGGAGTAAAAAGTACTGAGATGTAGTGCAGTAGAAGTAAAAGTACTGTAAAAAGTACTGTAAAATTACATCAGAAATACTTTGACTTGAGTACAGTGACAGTACTTCTTTACTGAATTAATAATGTCAACAGGCTCTTTGCTTTCAACGTCAAATGCAACACCATGGCGCCCTCTAGTGGTTCAGCCCATAGTAAGCAGTAAGTACAGAAAGTGCTTCATTGGCTGTTGGTAGCCTCGTCTTATTAGCTTTAATTATAACTATTATGTGTTTTATAGCTGTAGTAAAATGCGGCCCATTATTTAAAAGGTTACTTCATTGTTGGATGAATTTAAATAAATAACCTTTTTCAAAACAAATCAAATGTAGGACATTTTTACACCATTTGAAAAGAATCCGGTCACTTCCTGAAGGTCACAGAATTCTAACCGCTTTCAGTGTCGCACGAGAAGAAGAACAACAACAACTTCCGGGTCGCAGTAACTCGTGACGGACGGTGTTTATTTTTTTTTAGCTCTGCTACATTTAAACACATTGCATAACTTTAACCACATTGTATCCATAGATAGAACACATTATCTGTTTGTTATGTTATTAATGCAACAGCAGCTTGGTGAACCCAAACAACGACGCGACAGACTAACTGGTTACTTTGTTACTAGTTATATAATTATAATGTAACATTTAGTTCTGAACTGAAACAAGTCGCAACAACAAGAAAACAACATGTGGCGACTTCAAGGCTTTGTGACCAGAGGTAAGAAAATACTACTAGTATTACTAATACTACTACTTTTGATTGATTGATTGAAATATTTATTAACAGTTTGCAGAATTACAGTACATTTCAAGCACAAACTCAATACAAAGACTGTTAACTGTGAGTGGACGACCCAATTAAGCATTACACTTGTTTACAACAGGGTCCACATTGTTCAATTCATCAAAACATTTAGAGACATACAAATAGACACTTCTATATAGTTAAAGAACAGAACAGGAATTCATCATATAGGAAGCAAAGAGGGAAAAGATACATATACATTGAGGGGAAAAGGGGGGCGGTGGGGGGGATTCATTTCGAATTGCAGCCATCCGTAGGTGCCCTTTGAGAGCGGTTTTGAAGGAGTCAAGGGATTCACATGTCTTAATGACTGTTGGTAGGGCGTTCCACATTTTGGTGGCATAGGAGCGAAAATAATTTAGTCCCTTGTTTGTGCCGAATCTGGGTTGTACATGGTTTGTTGCACTCCCTCTGGTGTTGTGGGTGTGGACTTCGTTAACATTAAGGAAGTATCTAGACAGGTACATGGGTATCTAAGTGAAGTATCTAGACAGGTACATGGGTATCTTAGTGAAGTATTTAGACAGGTACATGGGTATCTTGGTGGTCTATCGAATCTTGTGGACCAGACCCATTGCAAGATGCTGTACTCTAAGCCATCCCAGCCTGTCAAAGTGGGCAGGGGTGAGGTGGGTTCGGGGGGTGAGGCCAAGTAGGAGCTTGACCTACTTTGTTTTGGGAAGTCTGGAGCCTTGTTTTAAGGGCCTTTGAGGTGCTGTGGTACCAAGAGGTGGATGCATAGTCAAAGAAACCTTGTACGAGGGCTCCTGTTAAGGTCTTCAAGGTGTTTTTGTTGAACAGTGAGGAGATCCTGTAAAGGAATCTTGTTCTTTGATTGACTTTTTTGATTATGTTGGTGGCCATTTTATCACTACTAATACTACTACTACTACTACTACTAACATAGCCCTGAAACATGACTGCCATGATAATTATCATGACAGTCATGACGCAACTACAGCCTGTTTTACGCGGTCGCTACATTTACAACCAAAACGTATATATATAAACATTCCGATTTCAAATATAAAGTACTCACAATTTGTCCCACGGGTGTTAGTTAGTTGCTGCACCAGCGATTAGCACTGCTGCATCCCGCGTTGTTTAATAAAAAGCATTTTTATCCAAGCGCCCCGGCTACTTTTTTCAAACGGGGTTCGTTTGGGAAATCCACAGTTGCACACCGGGAGCGCACTCGCCTATTAGTCTATACTACTACTACTACTATTACTGCTACTGATATTACTGCTGTTACAGACCTGCAAGGGTCCATTTGGTTCCTCTGTCTGTCTGTCTGTCTGTCTGTCTGTCTGTCTGTCTGTCTGTCTGTCTGTCTGTCTGTCTGTCTGTCTGTCCGTCCATTAGAATGTTGTCATATTAACGGGAATGAAGATGTGAATCAGTTTGAACTTTGACCTTCTGATGTCCCTCTCCCCCCCCACACACAGTTCTGACCCGTTGTCATGGCAACGCCCCCCTGCGGCTGACCCCGCCCCCCCACCAGGATGAGGTCTCCTCCGCCACGGTCCTGGTGCCCAGCAGGTAACCCATGATTAGACTGGCATATTCAACGATACCGATATGACCCCATATGGCAAATAAGGACCGATACTTTTCCTATACCGATACAGTATCTGGAGCTGAAGGAATATATAAATACATTGAAGTGTTCTCCTCCTCCTCCAGCTCCCAGAGAAGAGAATATAGAATATATAAATACATTGAAGTGTTCTCCTCCTCCTCCTCCTCCTCCTCCTCCTCCTCCTCCTCCTCCTCCTCTTCCTCTTCCTCTTCCTCCTCCTCCTCCTCCTCCTCCTCCTCCTCCTCCTCCTCCTCCTCCTCCTCCTCTTCCTCCTCTAGCTCCCAGAGAGGAGACGATGGACAGAAGAAGAAGAAACAGAGAAGGTTTCAGTTCTGCAACGCTGAGATCCCTCGTTATACTGCGCTGGACGCAGTGGGATGGGTACGATGCACGCACACACACACACACACACACACACACACACACACACACACACACACACACACACACACACGCATGTTGGACGCATTGGGATGGGTACGATGCACGCACACACACACACACACACACACACACACACACACGCATGTTGGACGCATTGGGATGGGTACGATGCACACACACACACACACACACACACACACACACACACACACACACACACACGCATGTTGGACGCATTGGGATGGGTACGATGCACGCACACACACACACACACACACACACACACACACACACACACGCACGCTGGACGCAGTGGGATGGGTACGATGCACGCACACACACACACACACACACACACACGCATGTTGGACGCAGTGGGATGGGTACGACACACGCACACACACACACACACACACACACACACACACACACACACACACACGTACGAACGCTGGACGCAGTGGGATGGGTACGACACACGCACACACACACACACACACACACACACACACACACACACACACACACGTACGAACGCTGGACGCAGTGGGATGGGTACGACACACGCACACACACACACACACACACACACACACACACACACACACACACACGTACGAACGTTGGACGCAGTGGGATGGGTACGACACACGCACACACACACACACACACACACACACACACACACACACACACACACGTACGAACGCTGGACGCAGTGGGATGGGTACGACACACGCACACACACAAAGCTGTGAACAAAAGCTTACATACATTTGTAAAGAACATGTATGTCAGCAGGTTTGACTTTACAATCATTTCTAAAACTACATTTTTGGCAGCAGATTATAATATTATGATAATTATAATATTATAATATTGTGACCCAGCTTGACTGAGGGACTGCCATTGAACTTTTTATGTCATTTTCGTTTTTCCATGTCATGTGAAAACAGTTTGACCCACCAGTGGAGATATGGCTTATAGAGTAATGTCTTGCAGAGTAACAGCGAGTTGAGAAAACAGGCTTGAAAAGGTTAACTTCTGTGGTCTCTTACATTACAATTTACAATTTAGGCATTTAGCAGACGCTCTTAATCCAGAGCGATTTACAATAATCAAGAACAAAAAGCATGGGAATACATCACAAAAGCATTTATCATAAAACATGCGTAAGCTAAGAAAGTAACAGTGGAATATCTATATTATGAGACTATACATATAAACTATATATATATATACTACTATGCTATACATATGTACTATGGCGTGCTATGATTATATACAATGCAATTATAGTGCCGTCTACATAACATGCTATAAGTCTACATTATACCTAGCTACATGTTTAAGCATTTATTTCATATTTACATGTCTTCTGTGGTCTCTAACATTGTACCTAGCTACATGTTTAAGCATTTATTTCATATTTACATGTCTTCCGTGGTCTCTAACATTACACCTAGCTACATGTTTAAGCATTCATTTCATATTTACATGTCTTCTGTGGACTCTTAACATTACTAGGGATGGAGCTCGATAGACGATACCCAAAAGATTCCGATAACAAGCTTATTGAGTACCCGGTATCGATAAGCTTTGGGCTTATCGAGTACCTGGTATCGATAAGCTTTGGGCTTATCGAGTACCGGTATCAATAAGCTTTGGGCTTATCGAGTACCCGGTATCAATAAGCTTTGGGCTTATCCAGTACCCGGTATCAATAAGCTTTGGGCTTATCGAGTACCCGGTATCATTAAGCTTTGGGCTTATACAGTACCCGGTATCAATAAGCTTTGGGCTTATCCAGTACCCGGTATCAATAAGCTTTGGGCTTATCAAGCCTGTTATTGAGCACAGCGGTCCATGACGTCATGTTTAAACAATCAAGACAAGAGGAGATCAATAAATAAATGTAATCATCCACGCTGGAACAAACATGTGGGTCTAAAAGTGTAGTGATACCTGTATAGTGATAGATAGATAGATAGATAGTGTATTGATACCTGTCGACCAGCGCAGGTTATATTTATGTCCATGTCAGTTCTAACATTTATTCCAGACATGCTCTAGTATGTGAAGAGTCTGCCTGTGATATTAACTACTTTATTTCAGACATGCTCTAGTATGTGAAGAGTCTGCCTGTGATATTAACTACTTTATTATTTCAGACATGCTCTAGTATGTGAAGAGTCTGCCTGTGATGTTAACTCATTTATTATTCCAGACATGCTCTAGTATGTGAAGAGTCTGCCTGTGATGTTAACTACTTTATTCCAGACATGCTCTAGTATGTGAAGAGTCTGCCTGTGATGTTAACTACTTTATTTCAGACATGCTCTAGTATGTGAAGAGTCTGCCTGTGATGTTAACTCATTTATTATCTCAGACATGCTCTAGTATGTGAAGAGTCTGCCTGTGATGTTAACTCATTTATTATTTCAGACATGCTCTAGTATGTGAAGAGTCTGCCTGTGATATTAACTCATTTATTATTTCAGACATGCTCTAGTATGTGAAGAGTCTGTCTGTGATATTAACTCATTTATTATTTCAGACATGCTCTAGTATGTGAAGAGTCTGCCTGTGATGTTAACTCATTTATTATCTCAGACATGCTCTAGTATGTGAAGAGTCTGCCTGTGATGTTAACTCATTTATTATTTCAGACATGCTCTAGTATGTGAAGAGTCTGCCTGTGATATTAACTCATTTATTATTTCAGACATGCTCTAGTATGTGAAGAGTCTGCCTGTGATATTAACTCATTTATTATTTCAGACATGCTCTAGTATGTGAAGAGTCTGCCTGTGATGTTAACTCATTTATTATTTCAGACATGCTCTAGTATGTGAAGAGTCTGCCTGTGATATTAACTACTTTATTATTTCAGACATGCTCTAGTATGTGAAGAGTCTGCCTGTGATGTTAACTACTTTATTATTCCAGACATGCTCTAGTATGTGAAGAGTCTGCCTGTGATATTAACTACTTTATTATTTCAGACATGCTCTAGTATGTGAAGAGTCTACCTGTGATATTAACTCATTTATTATTTCAGACATGCTCTAGTATGTGAAGAGTCTGTCTGTGATATTAACTACTTTATTATTTCAGACATGCTCTAGTATGTGAAGAGTCTACCTGTGATATTAACTACTTTATTATTTCAGACATGCTCTAGTATGTGAAGAGTCTGCCTGTGATGTTAACTACTTTATTATTTCAGACATGCTCTAGTATGTGAAGAGTCTGCCTGTGATGTTAACTACTTCATTCCAGACATGCTCTAGTATGTGAAGAGTCTGCCTGTGATATTAACTACTTTATTATTTCAGACATGCTCTAGTATGTGAAGAGTCTGCCTGTGATGTTAACTCATTTATTATTCCAGACATGCTCTAGTATGTGAAGAGTCTGCCTGTGATGTTAACTACTTTATTCCAGACATGCTCTAGTATGTGAAGAGTCTGCCTGTGATGTTAACTACTTTATTTCAGACATGCTCTAGTATGTGAAGAGTCTGCCTGTGATGTTAACTCATTTATTATCTCAGACATGCTCTAGTATGTGAAGAGTCTGCCTGTGATGTTAACTCATTTATTATTTCAGACATGCTCTAGTATGTGAAGAGTCTGCCTGTGATATTAACTCATTTATTATTTCAGACATGCTCTAGTATGTGAAGAGTCTGTCTGTGATATTAACTCATTTATTATTTCAGACATGCTCTAGTATGTGAAGAGTCTGCCTGTGATGTTAACTCATTTATTATCTCAGACATGCTCTAGTATGTGAAGAGTCTGCCTGTGATGTTAACTCATTTATTATTTCAGACATGCTCTAGTATGTGAAGAGTCTGCCTGTGATATTAACTCATTTATTATTTCAGACATGCTCTAGTATGTGAAGAGTCTGCCTGTGATATTAACTCATTTATTATTTCAGACATGCTCTAGTATGTGAAGAGTCTGCCTGTGATGTTAACTCATTTATTATTTCAGACATGCTCTAGTATGTGAAGAGTCTGCCTGTGATATTAACTACTTTATTATTTCAGACATGCTCTAGTATGTGAAGAGTCTGCCTGTGATGTTAACTACTTTATTATTCCAGACATGCTCTAGTATGTGAAGAGTCTGCCTGTGATATTAACTACTTTATTATTTCAGACATGCTCTAGTATGTGAAGAGTCTACCTGTGATATTAACTCATTTATTATTTCAGACATGCTCTAGTATGTGAAGAGTCTGTCTGTGATATTAACTACTTTATTATTTCAGACATGCTCTAGTATGTGAAGAGTCTACCTGTGATATTAACTACTTTATTATTTCAGACATGCTCTAGTATGTGAAGAGTCTGCCTGTGATGTTAACTACTTTATTATTTCAGACATGCTCTAGTATGTGAAGAGTCTGCCTGTGATGTTAACTACTTCATTCCAGACATGCTCTAGTATGTGAAGAGTCTGCCTGTGATATTAACTACTTTATTTCAGACATGCTCTAGTATGTGAAGAGTCTGCCTGTGATATTAACTACTTTATTCCAGACATGCTCTAGTATGTGAAGAGTCTGCCTGTGATGTTAACTACTTTATTCCAGACATTTTCTCCTCTGGTGAAAAGCTGGAGGCTGCACGGTGGCAGGCTCTCATATAAAGCTGGAGGCTGCACGGTGGCAGACTCTCATATAAAGCTGGAGGCTGCACGGTGGCAGACTCTCATATAAAGCTGGAGGCTGCACGGTGGCAGACTCATAAAGCTGGAGGCTGCACGGTGGCAGACTCTCATATAAAGCTGGAGGCTGCACAGTGGCAGACTCTCATATAAAGCTGGAGGCTGCACGGTGGCAGACTCTCATATAAAGCTGGAGGCTGCACGGTGGCAGGCTCTCATATAAAGCTGGAGGCTGCACGGTGGCAGACTCTCATATAAAGCTGGAGGCTGCACGGTGGCAGACTCTCATATAAAGCTGGAGGCTGCACGGTGGCAGACTCTCATATAAAGCTGGAGGCTGCACGGTGGCAGACTCTCATATAAAGCTGGAGGCTGCACGGTGGCAGACTCATAAAGCTGGAGGCTGCACGGTGGCAGACTCTCATATAAAGCTGGAGGCTGCACGGTGGCAGACTCTCATATAAAGCTGGAGGCTGCACGGTGGCAGACTCATATGAAGCTGGAGGCTGCACGGTGGCAGGCTCTCATATATGTGTATATATGTGTGTCCACCAGGGGGCAGCAGCAGTGATCTTCATGCACATGTGCAGGAGGATTCATTCCAGCTTCTCTGCAGGAGGTGAAGTGGTTCCTCTCGGAGTTTCCTCCTCCTCTTCCTCTTCCTCTTCCTCCTCTTCCTCCTCCTCCTCTTCCTCCCTGCTGCAGCGATGTGGGTACCGCCTTCTCCTCGACACCTGTGAGTCCATGTTGTGTTAGTTTACTTAACCCATTTAGGCCTGACGTCGAAATTTAAAAAATGTTTCTCTATCAGTGGTGCTCCATATTTCATGTCAAGGACCCCCAAAAATGATCTGTAATTGGCCGCCGACCCCCATCTGAAAATATGTTGTTCCAGGGAGCCCCCCCCCCAGAAGCAAATATTTTAGTTTAAAACTGAAACTCTGAAAGAATAATATTCAAATATTCGAGGCACATATTCACGATTTTTCAAAAATAGCAGACCTACAAGTTCGTAGCGCGGCACTCGGTGGCGCGCTATGAGCTTGTAGATCTGCTATTTTTCAATAGCTAATTTATAACATAATGCTATAAACACCAAAAGAAAACTTTAGTTACTAATTACTTTGGAGATTTTAATTTTGATTAGAAAACATACATTAACCACTACAACCCTATACATTTTGGCCATTTGAAAATAGCCTATCTACAAGCTCACAATGTGTCACGTTGCGACACATTGTGAGCTTGTAGATCTGCTATTTTCAATTGATTTTGTACACATTTTGAACTTGTGAAGTGGGATATTCTGCACAATGAGTACTTTTACTTTTACTTTATGTTGATGCCGATACTTTTGTACTTTTACTCAAGTACATTTTCAATTCCGTACTTTTACTTGTAACGAAGTAGTTCTAAATTGCAGTATTGGTACTTTTACTTAAGTAAAACAATTGAGTACTTTTTTCCATCACTGCCAATATTGTCCTTCTAATGAACGTTAGACTGGTTGAAAACACACGTCTCTGCTTCTGGTGGCTGATATTGTCCTTCTAATGAACGTTAGACTGGTTGAAAACACACGTCTCTGCTTCTGGTGGCTGATATTGTCCTTCTAATGAACGTTAGACTGGTTGAAAACACACGTCTCTGCTTCTGGTGACTGATATTGTCCTTCTAATGAATGTTAGACTGGTTGAAAACACACGTCTCTGCTTCTGGTGACTGATATAGAGCGTCGCAGTCCCTCCCCCTTTCAGAACGACGAGTGGCCCAGGAAATGAAACCCAATGCATTTTTCCCATAGGCTTTTCTTAAAGTATTTATTTAAAGACGGTTACGCCGCGGACAAAGCCAACTCGGATCGTGACAAATCATGACAATGAACACAATGTTTTGGGCCGATCAAATAATTTATAAGAAGAAAAACAAAACAGTGTTGTCTCCTGACTTTATTTTCTCTCTAATGATTTGATCGGCCCAAAATATTGTGTTAATTGTCATGATTTGTCACGATCAGAGTTGGCTTTGTCTGCGGCGTAACCGTCTTTAAATAAATACTTTAAGAAATGCCTATGAGGAAAATGAACGAGGATTTCTTTTCCGGGTCTCTCGAGGGGGCGGGACTTAAGGTTGGGCGATATGCCAATTTTTTTCAACCGCCAATCGTCTGACCAATATTCGCCGATTGACGATGTATTCGTGTCATAAAAGTAGAGTGAGAACAGCTCACTGCAGGTCGCAAAAAAGCCAGATCTACAAGCTCTCAAGGCGCCGCGTCCTGCCTGTTTTCGCAGCTCCGTTCGCTAGGCGTTGAGAGCTTGTAGATCAGTCTGTTTCTGCAGCGCAGCCAGGGTAACTTGCTCCCTTCCCTTCCCTCCCCGGTCCGGTCGTCGGAGGCTCGGAGCGGAGCAGCGGAGCCCACAAGCTGCTGCAGCCTGGCTGATCCACACAGGCTCTCAAGGCATCGCTTGTAGCTTGTAGATCTGTCTATTTTTGCAGCGCTGGTGTCGGGGTCCGTTCACGTTGTCAATAAAAATAACTTAGATTACAGGCGGAGATGAAGTTCAATCAGTGGGTTGCACCAGTATTGGCTACACGCTAAGCTAAGCTCTAAGCTAAGCGCTAAGCTAATGAATGATCCCCGTGCCTATACACTAACACTAGTAGACAGTTTTTTTATTTCCCCCCCCCCCCCCGCCACTCACGGGTGGCGCATTGGGATTGTGATGAGACACGAGACAGCAGTGTGCATTCTGTTGTGACTGTATATTATTAAACTGCATGGGTCTGGACTCCGGAGCTTAAACAACATGTAGGCTACAGCCTCCCTCGGCTCCCAGCCAGGCTGCCGTAAGTGCCGTGCCGTGGTGCGGCGGTGCCCGATGCTGGCTGCTGACAGTGCTGAGTGCGGGGAGTCGGGACTGTGGGAGCATACATTATAACGGGAGGAGGTGATTTCCACCCGGCCGCTGTTACTACTTTGCTGGGCCAAATTGATCCACATGTTGCTCACACTTTACAGGTTATATGGGCTAAATCGTCCCGAGAAATCGCCTAATAAAAATATTCGGCGATTGGATTCGTATATTCGCGATTGACGATGTATTCGTATCGTCACCCAACCCTAGCGGGACTGCAACGCTCTATAGTCCTTCTAATGAATGTTAGACTGGTTGAAAACACACGTCTCTGCTTCTGGTGGCTGATATTGTCCTTCTAATGAACGTTAGACTGGTTGGAAACACACGTCTCTGCTTCTGGTGGCTGATATTGTCCTTCTAATGAATGGTAGACTGGTTGAAAACACACGTCTCTGCTTCTGGTGACTGATATTGTCCTTCTAATGAACGTTAGACTGGTTGGAAACACACGTCTCTGCTTCTGGTGGCTGATATTGTCCTTCTAATGAATGTTAGACTGGTTGAAAACACACGTCTCTGCTTCTGGTGGCTGATATTGTCCTTCTAATGAACGTTAGACTGGTTGGAAACACACGTCTCTGCTTCTGGTGGCTGATATTGTCCTTCTAATGTATGTTAGACTGGTTGAAAACACACGTCTCTGCTTCTGGTGACTAGGGCTGACCCAAAAAAATCGATTAATCGACGTTCAATCGATACGCACGGGAATCAATTTTGAAATTTTGAATCGAATAGTCATTTTTTAAAAAGCGGACGCTTTTGGTCCGCGAGACGGCCCATTCTGGTCCGCGAGCCATGCTCGCGCCTCGCAGCACCACAACGCCTCCTCCCCTCTCCCCCCTCACTCGTGGTAACAACAAGGAAGCCAACGAGAGCAGCTGCAGCCTGCAGTCATGCCGCCACAAAATAAATCTAAAGTGTGGTTGCATTTTAGAATATGCCAAAACAACAGTGAACAAGTGGTGTGTCAAATATGTGACAAGAAATTGGCGTATCACAAGTCGCTCTGATACTATACTATCAGTGCAACACTATACAGAAAATATGAACAGAGGCATTACTTCTCTTAACATAAGTAAACGAAAACAAAACTCACAGCAGCAATTGCGAGGAATTGAGGAATTAAACACAATATATTGTGTTTAATTCGTCAATTCCTCCTTTGCTCCGCGAGCCGCATGCGTGCGCCTCGCAATTGCTGCTGTGAGTTTGATTGATTGAAATATGTATTAACAGTTTGCAGAATTACAGTACATTTCAAGCACAAACTAAATACAAAGACTGTTAACTGTGAGTGGACGACCCAATTAAGCATTACACTTGTTTACAAGAGGGTACACCATGTTCAATTCATCAAAAGTAATAAGGCCTCAATTAAATGACGCTTTATTTACGGCAAGAGGAGAAGAAAAAATAAAGAGTTCATTCATGTTACGGTCGGGTGGTGTTTTTTTCGTGTTTTCACATCTGAGTATCAATCTGAAGAGAAGCAAAATGCCTTTTGTTTACAATTTCTGGATTATATATTTTTTTATTTGAGAGGTAATGCCTAGCTGTGTCAGGCAGTTTTATTTTATGCTGACTTGTTACGGTCGGATGTTTTATTGTAAGCCTAATTATTTGTGCGTCACTGCTTTCATGAAGGCTGAAGCCACCAGAAGCAGAGAGGTGTGTTTTCAACCAGTCTAACATTCATTAGGACAATATCAGTCACCAGTAGTAAATAAATGAGACCAATCCAAGCATGCGTTTCTCTCCGCTATATCGTTGTTTAAGCCAAATTCATTGTGAGTCACTGCTCGCCTCGCATCGCATCTCGCCTCACATCGCGCATCCCCCCCCCCCCCCCCCCCGTTGGGTTTCGAAGCGTCGACGATCGAAACAAATCTATTTAGAAGCGTCGATCATCAAAAAGCGTGATCAGGTTGGAATAACGTGTTCCTTCCACGCGCTACGTCTAACCAGGGAAACTCCCCCCTGTCAGGTGTAAAGGAGCAACTTGGACACTCAGGCATGAAGGAAGCATGAGTTCAAGTCCGTTGCTCTCCCCAGGTTGGTGGAGGGTGTGTAGAGCCCAGGATCACATTAGATGATTGACACAGGGGTGAAAAATGGGTTACAAAATCGTGGGATAAAATATATATATATAAAAAAAAAAGCGTGGTCAGCCCTACTGGTGACTGATATTGTCCTTCTAATGAACGTTAGACTGGTTGAAAACACACGTCTCTGCTTCTGGTGGCTGATATTGTCCTTCTAATGAACGTTAAGACTGGTTGAAAACACACGTCTCTGCTTCTGGTGGCTGATATTGTCCTTCTAATGAATGTTAGACTGGTTGAAAACACACGTCTCTGCTTCTGGTGGCTGATATTGTCCTTCTAATGAATGTTAGACTGGTTGAAAACACACGTCTCTGCTTCTGGTGGCTGATATTGTCCTTCTAATGAACGTTAGACTGGTTGAAAACACACGTCTCTGCTTCTGGTGGCTGATATTGTCCTTCTAATGAACGTTAAGACTGGTTGAAAACACACGTCTCTGCTTCTGGTGGCTGATATTGTCCTTCTAATGAATGTTAGACTGGTTGAAAACACACGTCTCTGCTTCTGGTGGCTGATATTGTCCTTCTAATGAATGTTAGACTGGTTGAAAACAAACGGAACACGTGTGTCGAATTTGAAGTCGGTGGGGCGAACGGTTCTGGAGTGGTTTTCAGACACACACACACACACACACACACACACACACACACACACACACACACACACAGACTTTGTGCATTTATAGATAGATGGTTTTGTTCTCCAGTTTGCAGGTGTGATGTTCTTCCTGGAGGCAGGACAGTTCTGTGCCTGGAGGGGGCAGCAGAGAGTCAGAACACACCAGACAGTTCCTCGTCTGGCCAGCAGGGGGCAGAGCAGACAACAGGTTGGTTAAAACATAACAGTGCATTATTTGTCAACGGGACCCTTCTGGCGAACGGTGGCGATAGCAGGGGTGGGGGGGGGGGCACGATAGCGGGGGTGTGGGGGGGGGGGGTGGTAGCAGGGGGCGTGGATAGCATATTTATAGACAGAACATGTATTTGTGATGAGTTTTGTTTCATCAAATGTTTCTGCTCTGAATTAATAATTAACCCTAATATAACTCTCAGCGTGTGATTGGACGAACAAAGACGGCAGCGAGACATCTGATTGGACGAACAGAGACAGCAGAGAGACATCTGATTGGACAGACAAAGACAGAGAAACAAAGCAGGACAATGAAGAGGTGAGCGTCCAATCAAAACACAGCATTTATCTACTATATTGATATGGCTCCTCCCCTATCAGCCCCCATAGGCTCCTCCCCTATCAGCCCCCATAGGCTCCTCCCTTATCAGCCCCCATAGGCTCCTCCCCTATCAGCCCCCATAGGCTCCTCCCCTATCAGCCCCCATAGGCTCCTCCCTTATCAGCCCCCATAGGCTCCTCCCCTATCAGCCCCCATAGGCTCCTCCCTTATCAGCCCCCATAGGCTCCTCCCCTATCAGCCCCCATAGGCTCCTCCCCTATCAGCCCAGGTCATTGTGACATCACGTGACATCATCAGAGCTGGATATATAAAATGCGACCTGCTGTCGCAGTTAAGCCCATATATGGAGATCCCTGCAACTCTACATCTGACCTCAAACCCTTAGATCTCCATATATGGATATATGTCAGAACCTGTTCTGACATATATCCATATATATGTTCCATATGTTGATCCTTCCCCATCCATCCTTCCTCTTCGATGTCTCCCTTTTGACTATGCCACCAAAATGTGGAACGCCCTACCAACAGTCATTAAGACATGCAAATCCCTTGACTCCTTCAAAACCGCTCACAAAGGGCACCTATACGGACGGCTGCAATTAGAAACTGGCCCCCGTGAAATCTGAATTATATGTGTTGTCCACTAGGGGGCAGTAGAAGAAGCAGCAGTGAATCTCAGCCACGTTGGAGACTCCAGTGTCCCCGTTGTCCTCAACATCATAGGTACGCACGAGTCGCACGCACGCACGCACGCATATTAGTATTAGAACTGGCCCTCTGGTATATTGCACGGACCACCATAATACTACAAGTCCTGCTTTGTGAGGATCATAGAACAGGAAACTGAGCTTAATAATAATGAATTTTCAGTTTTAAATGAATTTACTTTTTTGCTGTTTGACTGGGACGTCCTCCTGACCACGGTGCCCGTGTGTTGAAACAGTCCGGCCCTCGACTTCTACCAATTTATTTATTTTGGCCCACCGTGTATTTGAGTTTGACATCCCATTTGAACCTCAGGTCTTCAGAATGGTGAACAGTGAATGGTTTAATTTAAACCTCAGGTCTTCAGAATGGTGAACAGTGAATGGTTTCATTTGAACCTCAGGTCTTCAGAATGGTGAACAGTGAATGGTTTAATCTGAACCTCAGGTCTTCAGAATGGTGAACAGTGAATGGTTTAATTTGAACCTCAGGTCTTCAGAATGGTGAACAGTGAATGGTTTAATTTGAACCTCAGGTCTTCAGAATGGTGAACAGTGAATGGTTTAATTTGAACCTCAGGTCTTCAGAGTGTCCAACGTGGTGACGACGAGGCAGCGTTTGAGTGTTTCCACACGGGGGCGCTGCAGGGCTACAGGAAGGCTCAGTTCAACACGGCCGTGTGTTACGAGACAGGAAGAGGAACCACACAGAACCACCACAAGGTACGCTATGCTAATGCTACGCTACAGATAGAGGACGTGTGGAGCGTTGTCCAGGGTGTTTTAGAGAAGGGAGAAGAGTCTTGGACGTGTGGAGCGTTGTCCAGGGTGTTTTAGAGAAGGGAGAAGAGTCTTGGACGTGTGGAGTGTTGTCCAGGGTGTTTTAGAGAAGGGAGAAGAGTCTTGGACGTGTGGAGCGTTGTCCAGGGTGTTTTAGAGAAGGGAGAAGAGTCTGGGACGTGTGGAGTGTTGTCCAGGGTGTTTTAGAGAAGGGAGAAGAGTCTTGGACGTGTGGAGTGTTGTCCAGGGTGTTTTAGAGAAGGGAGAAGAGTCTGGGACGTGTGGAGCGTTGTCCAGGGTGTTTTAGAGAAGGGAGAAGAGTCTGGGACGTGTGGAGCGTTGTCCAAAAAGTTTTAGAACAACACTGCCTTCAGTAGCACTGACCCAGCAGCACTATATATTATGTATATATTATATACTTGTTTTTATATATTACTAATATATTACGCTGTTATGTTATTTCAGGCTCTGTATTTCTACCGCCAGGCGGCCAATGGGAATCATGCTCAGGCTCAGTACCGTTATGCAAAGCTCCTCCTGGGCAGCAGGGGGCGACACAGGAGCACAGAGGAGCTGCAGACGGCCATCAGTATGCTGGAGAAGGCCTCGTTGTCTGGGCTCACTGAGGTACCCTAAACACTAAACCCTAAACCCTTAAACTAATCCTAACCCCTAGCACTAAACCCTTAACACTAACCCCTTAAACTAACATGTAACGGTCAGATATTTCTATCACAGTTACTAAAATTCACGGGGTAGTAATGATCCTCCTTTATAGATAAAAGTGACAAGTTTCAACCATGTAGCATGCAATGTAAAGTTGTAAATCACTGACTCCAACACAGAAATACGTCTGAGATAAACAGTTTATCTAAATGCTAAATAAACTCATTGACAATCGGTTACATAGAATTCATGACAGGTTAAGTATTGTCCGTATATGTCCGAACCGCACGCACCGGGCCTCTCACGCACCGGGCCTCTCACGCACCGGGCCTCTCACGCACCGGGCCTCTCACGCACCGGGCCTCTCACGCACGCACGCAAGCACGCACGCTCGCTCTATTGTTATTGTTCGTATCGTTCCATGAAACATCCACGCGTCTCCCTGACGCTCCAACCCGAAATAATAAAGTTAATCCAAACGTAGTGATCCCCGAACGTAAACAAATCCGACGGTAAATTCACGGTCCTCCAAACGGACAAGCAGCATTCCTCGCTGGGCACAAACAGTCAGACAAACAGAACTCTCACCGGAGCAGATGACGGTTCAGTCAGACAAACAGTCAGACAAACAGAACTCTCACCGGAGCAGATGACGGTTCCCGGCCGGGTTACTCCTGACAACGGTGAGTTGGTGGCCTTGGCTATATTCCACCGAATAGCATACAGACAGATTACACTGCAAACACCATCAGGTCTCACGTGGACTCCCTGCTCGTTTGTGTCTCTGTCTCCACAAGTCTCCAGAGCCGGCCACTTCCGTGTGTTTAAATCACGGAAGCGTCACGGCCTGTCAATCAATCAAAATCCTCCCGACCTTGACCCTCCAAAACATAAACAAACACAAAACAGACACCTCTCAAAGAAAATAGGACATTACACATAAGGATGGATATAGTGTTCAATGAATATTTTAAGCCATGCTCTTTTAAATGACACTTTAAAATAAATCCTTAATGAATATTATGTGGCAGTGCTACAAACACTAAACCCTTAAACTAATCCTAAACCCTAAACACTAACTTTCAGAAATAGCAGATCTACAAGCTCATAGCGAGGCACAGAGTGCCGTGCTATGAGCTTGTAGTCCTGCTATTTTTGAAAAATCGTGAAAATGTGGCGCAAATTTGGAATATATATTCTTTCAGAGCGAGCGTTTTAACTCAACTATTTTCTTTGGGACTGTCAGGATTTAGAAGACAACCGTGCTCTGTTTTAGTAAAAACAGAGAGATGTGTTTGGGGTGAGCGGTGAGTCTCTTACCACCGCGGCTCAGTGACGTCATGTTGTAGTTTTAGTAAAAACAGAGAGGTGTGTTTGGCTGAGCGGTGAGTCTCTTACCACCGCGGCTCAGTGACGTCATGTTGTAGTTTTAGTAAAAACAGAGAGGTGTGTTTGGGTGAGCGGTGAGTCTCTTACCACCGCGGCTCAGTGACGTCATGTTGTAGTTTTAGTAAAAACAGAGAGGTGTGTTTGGGGTGAGTGGTGAGTCTCTTACCACCGCGGCTCAGTGACGTCATGTTGTAGTTTTAGTAAAAACAGAGAGGTGTGTTTGGCTGAGCGGTGAGTCTCTTACCACCGCGGCTCAGTGACGTCATGTTGTAGTTTTAGTAAAAACAGAGAGGTGTGTTTGGGTGAGCGGTGAGTCTCTTACCACCGCGGCTCAGTGACGTCATGTTGTAGTTTTAGTAAAAACAGAGAGGTGTGTTTGGCTGAGCGGTGAGTCTCTTACCACCGAGGCTCAGTGACGTCATGTTGTAGTTTTAGTAAAAACAGAGAGGTGTGTTTGGCTGAGCGGTGAGTCTCTTACCACCACGGCTCAGTGACGTCATGTAGTTTTAGGGCCGATTCATAGTCCTATTTTACTGCTGTTTCGGCTCCACCATGTGGTCGATGTGTTTCAGATATATGATAACAGACACCATGTGGTCGATGTGTTTCAGATATATGATAACAGACACCATGTGGTCGATGTGTTTCAGATTATGATAACAGACACCATGTGGTCCATGTGTTTCAAGTTATGATAACAGCGCCACCATGTGGTCCATGTGTTTCAAGTTATGATAACAGCGCCACCATGTGGTCCATGTGTTTCAAGTTATGATAACAGCGCCACCATGTGGTCGATGTGTTTCAGGCTCAGCTCTTCCTGGCTTCAGTTCTCTCGGAGGAGCCAATCAGAGACGCCCGCAGGTCCGTCATCTACCTGCAGATGGCGTCAGAGCAAGGAGTGAGTCACTTCAAACGTGCCTGGGGTCCTCCTATGTTTTCTATGGCAGAGGCAGCTGTGTGTGTGTGTGTGTGTGTGTGTGTGTGTGTGTGTGTGTGTGTGTGTGTGTGTGTGTGTGTGTGTGTGTGTGTGTGTGTGTGTGTGTGTGTGTGTGTGTGTGTGTGTGTGTGTGTGTGTGTGTGTGTGTGAGTGTGATCATGCATGTGCTTAATGTGTGTTTAGTTTTTGTGTTTACTGGAAGTGTCCAAACAGAAGTTCTCTTTAATCACGTTTCTTTTTCGGCAGGAGATTTTCTACTTTCACTTGTCCTCAAACGCACTCAATCTGTTAAACTGTGTGTGTGTGTGTGTGTGTGTGTGTGTGTGTGTGTGCATGTGTGTGTGCGTGCAGAGTTCCAGGGCCCAGCTGATCCTAGGTCAGTGCTATGAGAGAGGAGTTGGTGTTGAGCAGAGCCTGCAGACTGCTCTACGGTTATACCACCAAGCTGCCACCGGGGGGAGCCAGAGGGCTAAAACACTGTTAATGTCTGCTGGTACCAGAGGTACTATACATGCACACAACCACACACACACACACACACACACACACACAACCACACACACACACACACACACACACAACCACACACACAACCACACACACACACACACACACACACACACACACACACACACACACACACAGCCACACACACACACACACACACACAACCACACACACACACACACACACACACACACACAGTGAGTGAACGGACGTTTACGAGCATTCCCCGTTACGTGTGGAATCCATCATTTGAACTTGGCCGTGACTGAAATGTTGGGGCACGGTGGCGCCCCCTAGGGGGCCCGGTGGCACAGTGGGTAGTGCTGTCGCCTCACAGCGAGAAGGTTCTGGGTTTCGATTCCCGCTCGGGACGCTGTGGGTGCTGGCGGCGTGTTTCCTCCTCCGCGTCATCAGTGCCCATACCCGAAGGCGGGTATGTGTGGAGTTTGTATGTTCTCCCCGTGTCCCCTAGGGTAGGTACCCTAACATGTTCTCCTCGTGTCCCCTAGGGTAGGTACCCTCACATGTTCTCCCCGTGTCCCCTAGGGTAGGTACCCTAACATGTTCTCCCCGTGTCCCCTAGGGTAGGTACCCTCACATGTTCTCCCCGTGTCCCCTAGGGTAGGTACCCTCACATGTTCTCCCCGTGTCCCCTAGGGTAGGTACCCTCACATGTTCTCCCCGTGTCCCCTAGGGTAAGTACCCTCACATGTTCTCCCCGTGTCCCCTAGGGTAGGTACCCTCACATGTTCTCCCCGTGTCCCCTAGGGTAGGTACCCTCACATGTTCTCCCCGTGTCCCCTAGGGTAGGTACCCTCACATGTTCTCCCCGTGTCCCCTAGGGTAGGTACCCTCACATGTTCTCCCCGTGTCCCCTAGGGTAGGTACTAGAGCCCGACCGATGCCATATTTTTGGGTCCGATGGATAATGGAACAGAACAATAGAACAGAACAGGTTGGATAATGCTATTGTACAATAGTAGCAGAAGATGAGGAGCAACAGATAATGGCTGGGTTTCCCAAATACATTGTGTTGCACGTAGCTGGAACACACCCCTCTAGGGTTAGGGTTTGGGTAGCCTCGATAGCCAGGCTTTCATTTCGTCTGCGCGAAAGATGAAAGCCTGGAAAAAGCCGTGGGCTGAACAAGTCTAAAAGTGGGAGTCAACCCTTCCGGGTGGGCGTCGCTCTAAATGATGTGACGTAGCGCTGCACTAGGGGGGAGAGGAGGGGCCGGGGGTGACGGACAGATCGATGAGATCCAATCAGGGTGCGCGCATTTCTGAGGCGCGACCCGCCCCTCTAGACGAGAAATGTCTCGCTCTGGGTCAGGCTAGGGTTTGGGTAACCCTAGTGTGTTAGGGTTAGGGTTAGGGTAGCCTCGGAAACCCAGACGTTTTTATTTCCAGGGAGAAAAACAAAGTCTGGGTCCGAGTCCACTTCAATTCGGCATAGAGTAGCGCAAACGTTGATCACTCTCTGCTGATTTCTGATCGTCTGCACCTTTGTTAAATTGACGCACACCCGCACACACACACACACACACACACACACACACACACACACACATCTCTCTCTCTCTGTCGCTCTAATTAATTAGTCTCATGTCTAGCAGCTGCGCACAGCTTTTCAAAAAGTATTTATATAAAGACGGTTACGCCGCGGACAAAGCCAACTCGGATCATGACAACAAACAAAATATTTTGTGCCGATCAAATAATTTGAAAGAAGAAAATAAAGGCAGGATACAACACTATTTGTTTTGTTTTTCTTCTTACTAATTATTTGATCGGCCCAAAACATTGTAATTATTGTCATGATTTGTCACGATCTGAGTTGGCTTTGTCCGCGGCGTAACCGTCTTTATATAAATACTTTTTGAAAAGCCTATGGAGAAAATTAATGGAGAATCATTTCCTGGGCCACTCGTCGTTCTGAAAGGGGGCGGGACTGCGACGCTAGTCTATATACATGCATTTTATGGTTCACAAACCTGACGGTCTGAAAAATAGAAGTCCACATTATTGAACGGACCGGATGTTATCCCGGATGTGGCTGAAGTAGCTAAATGTAGCCAAAACACTCTAGAGGCGATCGACAACAACGGGAGGCATGCTTCATTCTAACGCGACGGGACAGCAATGGGCCTAAATGTGTCTAAACACATGATCTCTTCTTAGAATTGGACGGAATGATTTAGATCGAGAGTTATTCACATTTTAAGATTTTTAAAGTTTTACCGGCGCTCCCAGCCTGTGGAGCGATTCTCCCAGCCTGTGAATCGGTTTTGATATCAATAATCTCCGCCGTCCTGAGCGCTGGGTTATAATAATAATAATAATAATAATAATCTCCGTCCGTCCTGAGCGCTGGGCGTAACTCATCGATAGGGTTTGCGCTCAGGGTGTTAATTCATGTCATGTATCCTCCTCTCCACTAGAGGCAGCGCTGCGCTCAGGGTGTTAATTCATGTCATGTATCCTCCTCTCCACTAGAGGCAGCGCTGCGCTCCATCCGCTCCGCTCCATGTTTCCAGCGTGCCGTCCAGCCAGGCAACCTGACGACCTCACTTCCTGTGACGACCTCACTTCCTCACAGCTGGAGCACGGGGAATCTACCCGGCAACCTTTACCCCTACACCCCGCCCCCTTGCTCTGACATCACACTTGGGGTGGGTTAGTCCCGCCCCCCTGCTCTGACATCACACTGGGGGTGGGTTAGTCCCGCCCCCTTGCTCTGACATCACACTGGGTGTGGGTTAGTCCCGCTCCCCTGCTCTGACATCACACTGGGGGTGGGTTAGTCCCGCCCCCTTGCTCTGACATCACACTGGGGGTGGGTTAGTCCCGCCCCCTTGCTCTGACATCACACTGGGTGTGGGTTAGTCCCGCCCCCCATGCTGTGACATCACATTGTGGGTGGGGCTGGTGAGAATGTAGGTATTTATTTTGTTCTTCTTCTAAAAAATATCACATTTATTTTGTTCATATAAATGTCACACTAAAAATGTCTAAAACTAAAACTACGTTCTAAGTCCACCATGGTTGTTTTCCTGAGCCCAGAGCATGTTTTACAATTTACACGCTACGATGGTGATATCGTGCTGATATGGAGCGCTGTCGGCCGTTGTTGCGACGTATAGCGTGTATATCTCAACCAATAAAAATGTTACTTGGGCAGCGAAACATCGAATAGAGACTGTGAGCGAATAGGGATGGACGACGTCTTTGCACGGAGTGTTGTCGCTCGTAGTACGTCAGTGTTGGGCAGTAACGAGTTACTAGTTGCATATTACTGTAATATTATTACTTTTTCCAGTAACTAGTAATCTAACGAATTACTCTGCAGAAATAGTAATATAGTAACTATTTACTCCGCCAAAACACGCTTCGTTACTTATTACTTTCACTTACAAATGAGCGTCATTTGTTTTGGTTCATTCGTTCGGTTATGCACTCATAGTAGATGGTTGTTGCATGGCATGCAAAAATAGAACAGATCTACAAGCTATCAGCGGGTAAAAACAGACATGCGTTGTAGCTATGGTTGTAGCTTGTAGATCTGTTTTTTTGCACAGCCTGCGCACAGTTATGACGTAGCGTATATGCGTCTGGGGCAGGTCTGGAGTCAAAACAACAGAGACAGACACAGACCTGCATGACAGAGAAATGTATCGGTATTATTTTGCATTCTTGTCTGTCAAAGATGCCAAGTATATTAATGTCCGTTGTAAACTTTGCGTGTGCAAAAAAACACTTTGTCTAAAAGTGTTGATGCATCTGTTTAATAAAGACGCACGAGAAACACAGACTAGAGCTCCCCCGTGCAGGCAAAACAGACTGGATTTGATCCGCCAGGATATAAATGGAAATGGAGACTATCTGAAGAATTGGCTCGTCGCTGGGTCTATAGAGCGTCGCAGTCCCTCCCCCACGGTTACGCCGCGGACAAAGCCAACTCGGATCGTGACAAATCAGGACAATGTACACAATATTTTGGGCCAATCAAATCATTAGAAAGAAGAAAATAAAGGCAGGAGACAACACTATTTGTTTTGTTACATTGTGTTCATTGTCATGATTTGTCACTATCCGAGTTGGCTTTGTCCGCGGCGTAACCTCTAAATACTTTAAGAAATGCCTATGGGCAAAATGCATTGCGATTCATTTCCTGGGCCACTTGTCGTTCTGAAAGGGGGAGGGACTGCGACGCTCTATTGTTGTAGACGAGAGGTTACTAACCCGTCCCTCATGAACAGTTGACTCGGCCTAATTTAGATCCATCATGGTCCGGAGCGGTTTAATTTAGATCCATCATGGTCCGGAGCGGTTTAATTTAGATCCATCATGTTCCGGAGCGGTTTAATTTAGATCCATCATGGTCCGGAGCGGTTTAATTTAGATCCATCATGGTCCGGAGCGGTTGCGCAAAGACCCGCCCGGAGGCAGCAATGTTTAATGCAATGTATTCGTGTGTGTTTTTTTATTGTTGGATTACTCATGACAAAGTTGTATAGATAGATAGATACTTTATTTGTCCTTTCGGAAATTTGTTTTTTGCACAGCAGTCATCAGGATATACATAAAACATGCAAACAAACAGATCACACAGTACATAGACAATAAAGAAACAGTAAAAGTCAACAGTATGTATATCCAAGCAAATAAGCAAGACAATAGGCTATACTCTAGTTCTTTCTTTCAATAATTTTATTAATATTATTGTTATTATTATATTTTCACAATATGATACACAGATACGCCGGCTACAGTACTTTCTGCTTGCTTATGTTATGGATGTAGGCCTACATACTGCTGACATTTACAGCTTTGTCAACAAAAATACTTATACATGCAATGATGCACAAATAAATAGCATTAAATAGCATTAAACAGCTGCCGGGTGGGTCTTTGTGGGTCATTCCAATGCTCTGGCATTGGAAAAATAAACTTTGAGGTCCAATGTTAGGCTGCCTCCAATCTGAGAACCCATCGGCAAATAAAGGAATAGCAGCCTTTAAATTGGACGTGAGTCAACAGTTTGTCTTGAGATGCTGCCTCAAAAAGGTCAGAGACTGTTGCTTTATTTTATTGTTTGTTATATGTATACAATATATAGACTACTGTCTGTTTTGAGATGCTGCAGCCATGTGTGTGCAGTTCAGATTGTTGAATCCCAAATGTGGAATATGCAGCATAAAAAGGCTGATGAGAGACTGTTGACTATTTTTGTTTTATATCCTGCAATTATTCAGTTTGGCTGATTGGAGACTTCTTATTCCAATGAATTAAAAGGAGCTGGCTAAACAGATTGTGTTATTTTTGTGGGTGGAAGGGGCCCGGTTGAAAAGTAATATAAAGTAATATGTAACAGTATTACTCTTGATTCCAAGTAATAAGTAATGTAATATTACTTTTTCTAAGGAGTAATAAGTAAAGTAAAGATATTACTCTCCTAAGTAATATTGCCCAACACTGGGCAGTCTGTCTCTAGCACTACGTCAGGACAGGCTGAATGATTGTTATTTAGGTCTGGAAATTGGGTTAAATATTCTGGAAAGGTTTTGGAAAGTCATTGGTAAAAATGTGTGGGAATCCTGTGAAGCGATCATAGTGCCCTTAAATGATTTGATCTGTGTTTATTACTGCAGTCGAGTGCTGATGTTTTATTGTGTATCTTAGTTTTATCCAGTGTTTTATTGTCTATTAATTGTCTACCACATCAGTAGATTAGTGTAATTTGTTTTAACTTGTAGTCCGCTCAATTAATGAACTGGTTGGTGGTGAGTGGTGACGTGTAATATTTCACCACTACACCCATAGGTGTCCCTGACAGACTTTGACAGAAGTTCCTCTCCACCTGTAAACAAGTCCAAATACACTATTTCCACAGCTATTGTTTGGTGAAAGCGCTCCTTGGCGTTGTTGAAATGGTGAATATTTTCAGCTCCATCCATAGTTTTAAAGAACTAAATGTTTCTTCTGTATTCTCTTTTTTTGATAGCTTGTTGTGCAGAGTCTGGTGTTCATAAGAAAATAATAATAACATGCTTCTTTCTCTGTTGGTGTCAACAAACACAAGAAACAAGCAGCCTAAATTGCAATGGGTTCAATCTATGAACTAACCTTCAGGAATGAAATAATGTAACTATAATTAATGGGTTAATTATTATCCATTTTAAGTTATTTCAAAGTACATTGTGTGGTCTGTTCTATATTTATTTTATAGATATTTTTAACCCTATTTTCAAATATAACTTTCCTCAACTCAACCCTACAAAAGGTTTAAGGCAGCAGGGGGAAACAAACTGTCGTTCTAGGCCTGTTACAGATTTTGTCCACTTGAGGGCGACAGAGACGTAGAATAAAAACGGATTCAGCTCTGTTTTTAACAATCTGAGAACCCATCGTCAAAAACAAATGAAAAACAGCGCCCTGTTTTCCTTTGAGGGACAAAGGCTGTTGAATAAGAACAGAACTCAGAACTTTGCAAGGGTGATAATGATGCTTTTTGAAAACAACAGCAATCTTTTGCAGTAACTTTGGGACAAATAGCATTTATTTCCCCTCAAAACTATTTAAATAGTACGACTCTAGGCCACACACACACACACACACACACACACACACACACACACACACACACGCAACACAGTGAACACACCCCTCGGCCCGCCCCTACTTGAATATTCATGTTACTCCATTCTTCCATCCTGTCAGCCAATCACATCGCGTCATTCTCTGCACGTGACCTGCCCCGCGTCATTTTGATTGAATGATTGAAAGCATTTGTGTCGGTGTCTTATCACGGCTAGGAGGAACACCATGTTGTTGAATGAATCCACTTCCACACTCACGTCGGCAGGTTAACAAACCCATCCCTGACGGACCAGCGGCGGACCCCCTGGCTGTAGCCATTTAAACCCTGTGCTAACCGTACCTGCTACTGGTAAATGATTTATCATTTTGAGAAGGGCTTTCATAAACGGTGGATTTACAGAGGAACTGTTTTAAGTTGTTTTTTTGTTTTGAGAGAAAGGTAGGCTATCGTTTGAACTGTGGAACATTTAGGACTGAGCCTCTAGAGTTGTGTGAATTTAAATATTTCGTTTGGTTTGTATGTAGAAGGTTGCTGTGAAATGAAATGTAAGGCATTTAAACCAAATGTGTTGGAAAAAGTTACCTTTCAGTTGTGTTGACACACTGACGCCACACAGCTGAGTCAAATGACTAATTGGCATCACCAGTGCAATGGGATGAATCTAGAGTAAGTTGTAATGCATGCCGTCCATTGACGGCCACATTTAATTTACAACCGGCTTGTATTAAACAATGCTAAACTCCCCAACGTTGCAGCTGTAGGGCAAGCTTGAATTATAGCCTACTCTCAATCTGCAAAGCATTTGTTTCATAAAAATACACGGTAGACGTGTTATAAGTGACGTTGAGCTAACTTTCTGTTTGGAGAAGCACTTGTTTTTAATTAATGGGTAGTGCTGCTCAGCTGCTGCCTCCTGCATTGTGACAATTCGAAACGGTGTGGTAGGCATGGCTGTTCAGTGAAGTGACTTCCAAAGGTACTCGACAATACTTACAGTAATTTGTATTTTAAATTGCTTTCTAGAAGCGGATGAGATATTGACTCTACAAACTTGTGCAGGGACACTTAAAATAAATACACATTGATATTGCACTTTTAAATATTCTCAAAAGGATCCCTGGTTATAAGTAGGCCTATAATGTTTGCTATGAGCATTTGTGCAGTAGTATTATCACAATACAAGTAGCACGTTGTGTCCGCATTTGATATACCGCAAGTATTGAGCGAGCGGCGCATGGGGGTGCAGTGAGTGTTTATGTTTAGCTGTGGCCAGCGCTGGCTGTTTAGACAGGTTGCTCTGTCGGGACGCTTAGCGGACTGTAGCGTGGTGGAGAAGTCCTGTAGGCTGTGTTGTTGCGTGGTGGTGTTTTGTACGTCCATAAAGAGTCACGTCAGTATAAACATACGGACTCTGAGCCATAGTAATGATTAGCATCGTGCCGGCCGGCATAGTGCGTGCGTGCGGTCTGCGCATAGCGCAAGGCACTTTGGTGAATTGCATTCTGGGTATTGTAGTTAATGCTAGATTCCAGCCCGTTGTAGTAACAGAAGTTGTGCAGTGAGTGCATTGCATTTATGATGCCAGTTTTCTTTATAGTGCAGCCTGTATCAGTAGTGAGATGTTTGCATTTATATTTAGTAGTTCAGTGAGAGAATATATTGAAAGTCTTTAAAATAATATTGTACTGTTTATTATTATTGCATTTATATTCAAAGAATATGATAGTAATACAGTTTTATTCTTCTTGATTTTTCAGGTTTATTACCTGTGTACTGTACCGTGGTCTACAATAAATATGAAACACGAGTAATGACATTGTGTGCTGCCTGTTACTAGCCTTTCGGAGGGCTTCATCCACAAAACTCCGAACAACAAATATGCCTTAAAACATTATACTTAACCCTCTGTAACGAAAATCTTAAAATAGAAACCTTAAATATTTTCTTTTCTTTCACTCAATAGGAACTGCTCCTGTTGCAAGTTGATTATGTCATATGCATAATATGCTAATACAAAAACAGCTTAATTGATATAAGCATCAAAGCAATATTTTAAGTACTTTTTATTAGCAAGTGCATTACATAGCGCTGGACCACACATGGACATCATAAACCTGCGAAGGGAACAGTTCCTATGGAGTAAAAGATTATCTATTTATGAAAGAAATAAAATATTTAAGGGGTTTATATTTTACAATTTTAGTTATCGATGGCAAGTATAATGTTAAGGAATATTTGTCTTATTAGCCAGAGATCCTTTTAAAATGTTTCTATTGCTGTGAGTGATATGGTCAGCTTCTGATGTCTTTCTTTCTTTCTAGATGTAGACGACCGTAGATGCTGCTGGAATGCTGAACCTGAGGATGCCCTGGTCTCTTGTGTGGACCCCCCCTCCCCCCCATCTGAAGGTCACCAGGGTTCTTAGTGGCCTCGAGGCCGACCAGCGACCACCCCATCCTGGCTGCTAAGATGTCCATGTGGATATTATGAGTGTTTGTATAGAGAGAAGCATCATGGCTGAAGAGCTTTGCATATGAGTCGTTTCTTGCTGCTGCCAAAGTCAAATTGTGATATCTGTAGTGTTTAGTTCATGGCCGCTTATGAGATGTAGATATAAGTACACCTGACTGGTGGAAATAGCCTTGTGATACATACTGGGTGTGCTCTTTGGTCCTTCACAAAACAAACAAAAGCTGCACAAAATGCCACAAACTCACTAAAAGCTGCACAAAATCACACAAATCAAGGGATGTCCGACAGTCCGTGTCCAACTCCTAATTGCCGATATATATATTATATATATATATATATATTTTTTTTTAGGGTTAGGGCTGCGCAGGCTTTTTCCAGTGGTGGAAAACTGGAAACATAACTCAAATGTTTTACGTAAATAAAAGTAGGCTATAAATACTGCAATATAGAAATACTCCGTTACAAGTAAATTCAACATGTACTCGAGTAAAGGTACAAAGGTTTTGGTATAAAAATGCACTTAAAATACCAAAAGTAATTATTAATAATTACTCATGCAAAATGTCTCATCTAAAATGATCTAATCTCTCATCTCAAGTTTTCAAATGTATAAAAATCATTTGAAAATAGCAGATCTACAAGCTCACATGTGTCTTATTGTATTGTGAGCTTGTAGATGTTTTTAATGTAAAAAAATAAATAAAGTAAAATTAAGGGTTAGGGTTATTCATTTTTAATGTCTTTATCGGCCGACAATATCGGACATCCCTAACAAAAACATATATCAAATGTGTCGATACATTTCAAAGTGCCACTAAAACTTCACCAATAAATAAATAAAACATCCAAGTTCCATAAATTAAATGCCACAAAGGTTTGACAAACATGCCGAAAAAATGAAGAAATTACAAAAAATACGTTTCATAAACATCTTCTGCCGTATGTCCATAGAACAAGCCAATACAGTGTGTCATTGTCTAGGTCACCTAAGCCACGATCACCATTCGGTGGCCGGTATTTGGGGCAAATGGTCATTACGTGTTCCACAGTCTGTAGTGGATCCTCGCATTCACAGTGGGCACTGTCCGAGATGTCCCACTTCTGCTTTGAGGGTTGTCCACTCCTTGCAGGGGAGGTGCTGGCAAAGAACATATTTGGGGTCCTCAATGTATTCCACTGGTCCCTCTGTCTTGCCTTCACCCAGGATGCCTTTGAGGTGTCAGCTGGTGTTGTGTGGAGCAGTTCTTGGGCCTGTGTTGGCAAAGGGGCACCGTGACTTGAGGCACGTGTGCTGTGGCAAAGGGTGCCGTGACTTGGTGTGTGTGTGTGTTGTGGCAAAGGGTGCCGTGACTTTATGTGCGTGTGGTGTGTGTGTGTGTTGTGGCAAAGGGCACCGTGACTTGAGGCACATGTGCTGTGGTGTCTCTGATGACCTTGTGGAGGAGATGGCTGGGATTCACTCAGCTGTGCCTTCCCGGTGAGGGCCAGCGTGGCTGCTTCTCGTCTGACCTCTGTTGGAGTGATTCCAGCGAGAGCAGGCAGGCAGTTTGTTTGGGGTGGCCCATCCTGTGTTGAGGGCAGCATCCAGCTTCTTGACATGAGAGCTACGGCTCCAGACTGGGGCACAGTACTCTGGTCGTCTGCATAGCCATACTACATTGATGTTGTTGCAGGGAGGTCGTGGATGTAGCTGTTGAACAGCAGTTACTGGTGTGGAACCGAAAAGCTTCACAAACATGCCAAAAATGTCTAGTTTTTAATCTAGTTTATTTTCAAATAAATTTGTTTTTACTTCCGTTTTGTGAAGCAACTTTGGGTACCTTGAAAAGTGCTATATAAATTGTATGTATTATAAAAAAACAGTAATTGTCGCCACACAGACATCACAAATTCCTATTGGCAGCAGCAACAAGTGAGTGATGTGCAAAGCCATTCATAGACTATAACCACCATGTCTTCCTTCCAGATGCTGAGAGGCTCAACCGGAGCCCCTACAGGTGGATATCTGCAGCTCTCACTGTCCATGGATGAATCTGCATGGGGGGCTCTGAAGGCGGCTCAAAGTAAGAAACCACTTAGACTTTTCTATTACTGTGAGTGTTATGGTCGGCTTCTGTTTTAAATGTTCTCTATACATTTTGTGTATGATGTGAAAGGACACAATGTACGTATATCTGGCTCTTGGTCACTTTAATTAATCTTTCTTCCTTAGGGTGGATGGGTCGTGGTAGACGTCGTGGAAGGACAGATCCGTTTCAAAGCTTCCCTCCCGGAGGACTTCTGCTGTGAGTAGGAATATTTCTTGTTGGGATGGATATCTGTTGTACTGTTATGGTATGAAGTATAGCATGGCAGTATGATGCCTCCTAGTGGCACTGTGGTTGAATGTCTGTCAGCTCTCCAAGCTAATCAAAGTCTTAATGACACTTTTGTTAATCACTTCAACCCCAGCATCTCTATTCTGGGGGAAGCGTTCAGCCAAATTAGCAGATCTACAAGCTCACACTGCGTTGCAACGTGTTGTGAGCTTGTAGATCTGCTATTTTTGGCAAATCAATTTGTGTAGAGTGAAATCGGAGCATATACCAAATGCTCTCTTTAAAGGTCTGTTTTATCAAATCTATAGAGGGTTTAAGTGGTTCTGAATATGCAGCTCAACCAAAGCTAATTTGGTCTTTATTTCTTTCTTTCTTAGGACGGAGATCTGTAGGTGCCGGAGGACTTCAGACCTGGGCCTGCCCGGTGAGGAACCGCACAGTAAGAACCGCTCTAGGCCTTTCACGATTATGAGGTTTCTTTTTACTGGACGATTATTGTCGCTCAAATAAATTGCAATTCAATATTTAAGTGTGGCCCAGATGGTTAGCTCAACTGTCTGGGCACCTAGGTGGTGGTATTTCTCTTGACGCTGTCAGATGTTGTTTAAAGGACAGTGTTCTGTCCAGCTTCACCGCAAGATATGATGGGGAGGAATGGGACTGTAAAAATATACAAATGACACCACTGCTATCACCGAAGAGCACACCCTAATTGATCACGTCTAGGAATTTCAACAATTTAGGCAGTTATCACCAGTTACCCTAACTTAAACGTTTATTACTGTAAGTGATATGTTTAGCTTCTGTTTAAATGTTCTCTATAAATAAAAGTTTGATGTACTAGGATGTATATATGTTTTGACAGGATAGAATATATATCTGGCTCTTGGTCACTCTAATCAATCTTTCTTTGTTAGGATGAAGATCGTGGTGGATGTCGCTGGAATGCCGTTGCTGGACAGGGGGCGCACACACATGCACACACATACACACACATACACACACACACACACGGAAAGGCTAATTTGGTGTGTTTTTTTTTCTTTGTTAGAATGGAGATATCGATAGACGAGCTGATGTTCCCTGGACAGAGATCCGTTCCAAAGCCCCCCCCCCCCCCCCCCCCCCCGGGGGCTTCCTCAGAGGACTCTGATGACCTGTGAGTAGGAACAGTTCTTGCTTGTTTCTGATGATGGATAACTGCTTTTGTTCTGTTATGGCACGAAGAATGCCATCATTTACAGTAATCCAAATGTGAGGAACTCAACGGTACGAACCGCTTTAGGGTTAGGGCTTTTTTAGGCTTCGTAAAAAGCCAATAATCGTCCATTGCCGATTATTGGTCGATCCCTATTCTTAAACGTTACTGTAAGTGCATGTGTATGTTGTGACAGGACACGCACACACACACACACACACACACACACACACAGCAAAGCTAATTTGGGTTGTGTGTGTCTTTCGTTCTTTGTTAGAATGGAGATCTCAGCCGATGCCCGAGATCCGAAGCTTTCCCCGGGTGTTTCCACTGAGGACTTCTGGGTCGCTGGGAGGCTCGGACGGAGCTGGAAGGTTCGGTAGACGCCACTGGAACCCGTTTAGGCCAGGTCCGAATTTAAGGTTTTATAATGGCCGATTTAATTGTTGCTCAAATAAATTACAAGTAACAATTTAATTGCGTCATACTAACATTCTAAATAAAACTTTGGCTTTTGTAGGCTTTGTAAACAAAAAGCTGCACATGGCATAATTCAATAACTTTATACACTAAAAAAAGAAGTAAATTACAAAGTGACACATTTTTAACATGGAGACGATTATGACTATTATCTCTAAAAAAGTATCTCAAATACTTGGCGATTAGGTAATTGTGACAGGCCTAAATCCTTCTAGTTGTGTTTTTTTATATCATGTTCTGTAATCAGTTAGGGTTGACTATAGACTTTTTTTTAGGAACAAGATCATCATGCCGGTGAAGAGCACGTTTCTAGCCAATGGAGCAACTATTTCTGATCACCTTTGGAGTTACATCACAGCAAGGTAACTATACAACACACACACTATGATCATGACATGACATCAGCTTGTGACTGCAACTTGTTCCTGTTCGCAGATGACTCGGCACTGCTAGTCTCGGACAGGAACAAACTGCAGGTTGAAAAGACCCTCAGCTCTGAACTCGGTAGAATCTGCACCTGGCTCGCTGATAACAAACTATCTTTACACATGGGAAAAACTGAATCCATTCTCTTTGGATCTAATAGTAATCTCAGCAAGGCAAATGGCTTCTTGGTTAGAGTTTGTGACAAGATGAAATTACCTACCTAGGTTCCATCCTGGAGGCTAATCTTTCCGGTGATAAAATGGCAAACAAGGGACTAAATTATTTTCACTCCTATGCCACCAAAATGTGGAATGCCCTACCAACAGTCATTAAGACATGTGAATCCCTTGACTCCCTTTTTCCCCCTCACTGTATAAGTTTATTTTCCCTTTTTACCTCTTATGATGAATTCCTGTTCTGTTCTTTGACTATATAGAAGTGTCTTATTTGTACGTCTCTAAATGTTTTGATGAATTGAACATGGTGGACCCTCTTGTAAACAAGTGTAATGCTTAATTGGGTCGTCCACTCACAGTTAACAGTCTTTGTATTGAGTTTGTGCTTGACATGTACTGTAATTCTGCATAAAAGTCTGATGTACTAGGATGTATATATGTTGTGACAGGATAGAATATATATCTGGCTCTTGGTCACTCTAATCAATCTTTCTTTGTTAGGATGAAGATCGCGGTGGATGTCGCTGGAACGCCGTTGCTGGACAGGGGGCGCACACACATACACATCCACATACACACACATACACACACACACACACGGAAAGGCTAATTTGGTGTGTTTTTTTTCTCTTTGTTAGAATGGAGATATCGATAGACGAGCTGATGTTCCCTGGACAGAGATCCGTTCCAAAGCCCCCCCCCCCCCCCCCTGGGGGCTTCCTCAGAGGACTCTGATGAGCTGTGAGTAGGAACAGTTCTTGCTTGTTTCTGAGGATGGATAACTGCTTTTGTTCTGTTATGGCACGAAGAATGCCATCATTTACAGTAATCCAAATGTTTTAAATATTTTATGATAAATCTAAATGACTCTGCACAAAAATTTGAGAGTCAATATCTCATCTGCTTTTAGAAGCACTTGAATACAAATTACAAAAGATGTTGAGGACTGTACATGCGTTGATGCCTCCTAGTGGCACTGTGGTTGAATGTCTGTCAGCTTTCCAAGCTAATCAAAGTCTTAATGACACTTTTGTAACCACTTCAACCCCAGCATCCCTATTCTGGGGGAGCGTTCAGCAAAAATAGCAGATCTACAAGCTCTCACTGCGTTGCAACGTGTTGTGAGCTTGTAGAGCTAATGGTTTCTTTCTCTCTCAGGATGGAGATCATAGACACAGCTGGAGCCTCTAGAGATGGAGATCTGCAGGTCTGTCCATAGATGGATGGGAGGACGGAGATCTGGGTAGACGCTGGAGGACTTCGGACTCAACGGTACGAACCGCTTTAGGGTTAGGGCTTTTTTAGGCTTCGTAAAAAGCCAATAATCGTCCGTTGCCGATAATTGGTCGATCCCTATTCTTAAACGTTACTGTAAGTGCATGTGTATGTTGTG
The DNA here is from genome assembly GCF_964188405.1 of Protomyctophum parallelum. Classification (NCBI taxonomy): domain Eukaryota; kingdom Metazoa; phylum Chordata; class Actinopteri; order Myctophiformes; family Myctophidae; genus Protomyctophum; species Protomyctophum parallelum. The sequence goes on from NC_139711.1 coordinate 49,613,112, forward strand.
ACAGGACACGCGCACACACACAGCAAAGCTAATTTGGGGTGTGTGTCTCTTTCGTTCTTTGTTAGAATGGAGATCTCAGCCGATGCCCGAGATCCGAAGCTTTCCCCGGGTGTTTCCGCTGTGGACTTCTGGGTCGCTGGGAGGCTCGGACGGAGCTGGAAGGTTCGGTAGACGCCACTGGAACCCGTTTAGGCCTGTCAGAATCTAAGGTTTTATAATGGCCGATTTAATTGTCGTCATACTAACATTCTAAATAAAACCTTGGCTTTTGTAGGCTTTGTAAACAAAAAGCTGCACATGGCATAATTCAATAACTTTATACACTAAAAAAGAGAAGTAAATTACAAAGTGACACATTTAGAGCTTGTAGATCGGTTGCTTCCATTATTTCTTTAAAATGTTTGAAAATATATGAACATTTTCAACATGGAGACGATTATGACTATTATCCCTAAAAACGTATCTCAAATACTTGGCGATTAGGTAATTGTGACAGGCCTAAATCCTTCTAGTTGTGTTTTTTTATATCATGTTCTGTAATCAGTTAGGGTTGACTATAGACTTTTTTTTAGGAACAAGATCATCATGCCGGTGAAGAGCACGTTTCTAGCCAATGGAGCAACTATTTCTGATCACCTTTGGAGTTACATCACAGCAAGGTAACTATACAACGCACACACACGCACGCACGCACGCACACACACACACACACACTATGATCATGACATGACATCAGCTTGTGACTGCAACTTGTTCCTGTTCGCAGATGACTCGGCACTGCTAGTCTCGGACAGGAACAAACTGCAGGTTGAAAAGACCCTCAGCTCTGAACTCGGTAGAATCTGTACCTGGCTCGCTGATAACAAACTATCTTTACACATGGGAAAAACTTAATCCATTCTCTTTGGATCTAATAGTAATCTCAGCAAGGCAAGTGGCTTCTTGGTTAGAGCTGGTGACAATGTTATCACACGTAAAGATGAAATTACCTACCTAGGTTCCATCCTGGAGGCTAATCTTTCCAGTGATAAAATGGCCACCATCGTAATCAAAAAAGTCAACCGAAGAACAAGATTCCTTTACAGGATCTCCTCACTGGTCAACAAAAACACCTTGAAGACCTTAACAGGAGCCCTCGTACAAGGTTTCTTTGACTATGCATGCACCTCCTGGTACCACAGCACCTCAAAGGCCCTTAAAACTAGGCTCCAGACTTCCCAAAACAAACTGGTCAAGCTCCTACTTGGCCTCACCCCCCGAACCCACCTCACCCCTGCCCACTTTGACAGGCTGGAATGGCTTAGGGTCGACGACTGAGTACATCATCTTGCAATGGGTCTGGTCCACAAGATTCGATACACCACCAAGATACCCATGTACCTGTCTAGATACTTCCTTAATGTTAACGAAGTCCACACCCACAACACCAGAGGGAGTGCAACGAACAATGTACAACCCAGATTCGGCACAAACAAGGGACTAAATTATTTTCACTCCTATGCCACCAAAATGTGGAATGCCCTACCAACAGTCATTAAGACATGTGAATCCCTTGACTCCCTTTTCCCCCCTCACTGTATAAGTTTATTTTCCCTTTTTACCTCCTTTATGATGAATTCCTGTTCTGTTCTTTGACTATATAGAAGTGTCTTATTTGTACGTCTCTAAATGTTTTGATGAATTGAACATGGTGGACCCTCTTGTAAAAAAGTGTAATGCTTAATTGGGTCGTCCACTTACAGTTAACAGTCTTTGTATTGAGTTTGTGCTTGGCATGTACTGTAATTCTGCAAACTGTTAATAAATATTTCAATCAATATTGTTTTATGAACAAAGTAGTAATGAGCATTTCTTTCTTTTCTTTAGGACGTTGCTGGTCTCCTGTGTGGCTCCATCTGGAGGTCACCAGGGTTCTGAGTCACTCAGATCCTGACTGGTAGTGGTGATATGTAGATGTGATCAATCAGGGCTCTTTGAAAATAATAAACTATACAATAATAAACCAATCTAAATAACTAGATAATAATATAAATAAATGGATAAAACGAACGATAAAAAAATAGATTATAGTAAAATAAAAGTAAATTAAAATAGTAAAATAAAAGTAAATTAAAATAGTAAATAAAATTAGTAATGGATCAAATAAATATAATTAGTAATGTAGACAATAATACATAAAATAAATTAAATTATCAATATAGTAATGCATAAAATTAGTAATAACATTAATACATAAAATAAATAAATGTATAAAAAATAGAATTAGTAATAACAGTAATACATAAAATAAATAAATGTATAAAAAATAGAATTAGTAATAACAGTAATACATAAAACAAATACAATTTGTAATGCATGAAGTAAAATTAGTAATAACATAGTAATACATCAAATAAATCCAATTCGTAATAAAGTTATACATAAAATTAGTAATAACATAGTAATATATAAAATACAATTAATACAATAGTAATAAATACAATTACTTTGTATTGTAATTATAGAATAACTTAAAAAAACAAAACAAAAATCAATCACATCTACATATCACAACTAGGCTATATTGCCAGCAGGCAGGTGGACTGTAGACTCACTACAGCTGTCACAATGTGGTAAACTGTGTTTTGACCCAACTGGCCTCCAAGGAGAGGCATGGAGCCGGACATCTGATGATACACGAGAGAAGACGCCATAGTAAAAAAAACAATGTAATAAAAGTAATATGTTTCATGTTGATTGTACTTTATTAATGATGCCATATATCTGTAAATCATTATTTTCTTAATAAATTATTGCATTTATACCCGGGTGTCTGTTATGGGTCCATTACCCCTAGATCAAATGGTTCATAATAAGGATGAGGAATACAGTGGTACTATTTACATGTTTAAGGAATATTTAGTTATAGTTAATGTATTTTACACATTTAGACCTTCTAAAACCTAGCCCAATGTTTTCTGAAAACCTTCAAATTCTTATTGAAACAATAATAAAGGATGTAGACGGGTGGATCCCGGCATGAATGGTATAAGGTATAGGTTTCACCAGGTCTAAATGGGCTAAAAGGAGGTCTCAGGTATTCAAAGGTTTTCACCCCAAGGTCTCTACAGAATGACCTGGCTTATTAATATTAATGCTGACAATCTCCCAGAACAGAGCCATGCCTCCAAACATGAATGTTTGAATATTGTAAAATTACTGTATGCAATTTTAAATTGTATTACATTTTTTACCACAAAGACCAGACTGAATTTTAAGTAATAAGACTTGTTTTTAAATTGGCTTGTTCTGTGGTACTTTTCCTCCAGGAAATCGCTCTGTACTCCTTTAAAACTTTAGAAATCCAGTTTCTATATTTGTATTGTCATTAAATGTTCTGATGCAAATGGACCTCAATGTAAACAAGTCTTTAATAATGCTTTTCTGGGTTTTATCAGAGCGTGTGTTGAACTCTTTCTACAAACTGTTAATGACTGTCACTTTTAGGCCAACACTTCCCTCTAGTGGTTACTCAGAGTAATGACAGCCTTATGCGTTTCAGATGTCCACAATAAATACAGTAATACTACACAGTACATACTGCTGCAAATATGTTTGTTTACTTTAACTAGGCAGAACAAATAATGTAATAAAATATCATTTAACAATCTAATGAATAGATCTAGTTTATAACTAATTAGTTCATTAATACAATAAATAATAGACTGTGTTTATTTTCTTAAATAAATATCATTTAAAATGTATTAATGGATTGAACTAGTTTGAACTTAAAGGGCAAGACCACTTTTTTAGAGGTTTGGGCAGTTTTCTTACCTTATTGGCAAACTATTACATTCCATGAGTTATTTTGCTCCGTTGTGTTAGCAATTTAAGAAATAAAAAATAGGGTCCATTGACTTCCATTGTAGCGGGGAAACAGCTCTCAAAGTCTCAAAGCACATAAACGAACCAACAAAAGCTGATTCTGACAGTTTATGACACCAGGAAAACTCATGCGGTTTTATTTTTAATACAAAATGTGAACTTTGTCTTGTTTTGACTAATTTGTGTAGAAAGAAGATCCGGTAGGTATGAAGCCGACCGAATCACTGGTGTTGCAAAACGATCTGATTGAACCAAAACTGTACCACTTCTGTGATATATTAGGTCTTGCTGACGATCCAAGAACTGACAATGCAGCCAGGCCTTTAGAGGGCAGCAACGGACCATCTTGGGGCTGGTTACAGGTCAGAGTTTACTGGGTTACCCGGATGTCCTTCTCTTATGATGCTTGTTGTTGTTGCGTTTCTATTTCTAAGTCTAGAGTGAAGTACAGATTGCCAACAACTGAGTGATTCTTTCAGAGACTAACAACTTCCTTATTGGAAACGACGGGGATGTAAACAAATGGATTTGATCTCGTCCGCTGGACCGCTTGTCACTAAAAACATACACAATGGACGTGTTTGAGGGAGACACTTTAGATTTTAGAAGACACTTTAGAAGAAGTGTGTAAAATGTCTGTGACTTCTGTTTACAAACGAAACCTCGCAACCCTCGAACGCCGCAGTATTGCTTTAGTAAGTTTAGTCTATCTCCGACTAAAATAGTAACTTTATAAATCTATCTTAAAAGACGAAAATAAACGAACGAGTTTTCCTTATGTCATAAACTGTCAGAATCAGCTTTTGTTGCGTTGTTTTGTTACATTGAAGTCGGTGAACCTATATCATTCTGTGACTCTGTACTAAGCTCAGAACGTCGGCTGTTTTCACACCTGCTAGTGATTACATCAACAAACAACACAGGGAGCTACAGCTGACGTACGTGACGCCATTCTCATGTAGCTGCCTGTAACCAAATGCACCCTGTAACTCTGAAAGTATTCAGAGTAACACATGGAACCAAATGGACCCTTACGGGTCTGTAACTGAGTGGAGAACAAGAAGCAGTGCATGGGGATTTAAACAACAAACCTTTTGTGAGTGAGTACCGATACGGTTGTTTATAAACTGGTACAGTGTGGCTTTACAATGAGTTTAACTGTCTGGTTTTATGCAACGTGCTGAAGGGCTTTGATAGACTGGGAACTGTATTGGAACTGAACTGAAAGGTGTGGAGTAAGTAGCTCTGGTCCATGGCTCTAATGCATTGCATTTCATTAGAGCTATGGATCAGAGCCAGAGCTACAGTATGGAGTAACGTGCCTCTGCTGCCTCAAACCTTTGAATATAATATACAACCTAAAACTTCAACTTATGGTGTCTGTGATTTATTGCATGTGTTACACAACAAGTGGCGTTAAAGGGTATATAGTGTAGTGTGGTGCGGAGTCCGGACCACATTCTCTGCACAGCCTTATGTGATGGTTTACCTATTATACTATGGTTTAACCTATAGTATAATATAATATGTCGTTTATTTGGTCTTGTTTCTAAAGTGTAGTTGTTTATTTGGTCTTGTTTCTAAAGTCTAGTTGTTTATTTGGTCTTGTTTCTAAAGTGTAGTGTTTATTTCGTCTTGTTTCTAAAGTGTAGTTGTTTATTTGGTCTTGTTTGTAAAGTGTAGTGTTTATTTGGTCTTGTTTCTAAAGTGTAGTTGTTTATTTGGTCTTGTTTCTAAAGTGTAGTTGTTTATTTGGTCTTGTTTCTAAAGTGTAGTGTTTATTTGGTCTTGTTTCTAAAGTGTAGTTGTTCTAATGTAAACTAACTGGTTAATCGATCGATAAGGCTATCAGTGATCAATTAATGAATGAATTGATAATTGTTATCCCTACTCCCAGGCCCTGGCCAGCCTTTCGTGGCCCCCGGGGGAGTTCTACCAGGCCGAGCCCAGACACCTGCTGCCTCATGTGGGATGGAACTCTGAGCGCGTCAGACCCTGCTCAGCCTGCAGATCTCAGCCTGGCACCCAGAGCCTGCCTGCTACGGTCAGTGCAGTTTATTCATTCATACTAGTACTCACTGACACGAGCACCTTTTGTTTTGGTTGAGCAACAACTTATTTGACCCCCCTTTCTCCAATTTAATTTCATTGTAAATGGTGCATTTATATAGCGCCTTTATCCAAAGTGCTTTACATAGATTGTGCATTACATTCACCCATTCTCACACAAATTCATACACCTTTACATAGATTGTGCATTACATTCACCCATTCACACACACATTCATACACCTTTACATAGATTGTGCATTACATTCACCCATTTTCACTAACTCTGGCCTGGGGGATCCCGGGATGGACCTGTGAACCTCACTGTTCCCATCTGACAGCTCTACCGACCACTATAGTCTACCCCTATCTATTATCTATTACCTTCTATTACTATTTATTATCTTAAGTACAATAAGGGTTTGTTGTACAAAGCTACACAGCTGTACACAGCTGAAAATGACATTTTGTGCATTAGGGCTGCTGGGGTTGTGCAATAACAAGAAGTCATGTGTTTTTGTTTTATCTTGTACAGTATGTTTTGTGATATGATGCACTGATTGGTTGGCACTTTTAATTTCGTTGTACACGTTGCAATGACAAATAAAGATCTATCTATCTATCTATCTATCTATCTGAGCCACTGCCGCTCCACTAGCAGGGCTTAAAGTTCTCCGTCCTGGGGACTGATTTCCATCCTGAGGACTTCATGGTCATTTATGAGATCAGTGCGAATCTGCAAAAAACATTTAATAAGAGGGGTGGGGGGTTATGTAGCCATGGCCACGGTGTGAACGACATGAAGTCATCAAAACGCAGCATATACTTGCTACTAGTCAGATCTCTCCAAAGTCCAAACTACCAAGCTTCCATTCGCACTCAAATAATATTTACATGGATCAGCTTCTCAGAATGCACCACGCGCTGCTGAATGTAACCCCACACGGCCACACCCAAGTGTTGGTGTGCCGGTGTTGTGACTCATGTGCACTGCTGCGCAGACAGTAAATAGCAGATCTGCAAGCTTGCAGTGTCACGAATGTTACGTGCTGTGAGCTTGTATATCTGCTATTTGCTGCACGCAACACCGTGCACCATTTTAAGTCTGTTGTGCTCGATTCGATGTGCCCCGCCCCCTGCTATTCTGACTTAAAAGTAGCACAGATTTTATCTGCGTCGAACAAACTGAGACGAGGCATAATTGGCACAGCACACTGAGCGCAGCGGCTCGCTCCAGCCATATGAACACAATACAAAATACCTTGTGTACCTTCAGAACACAATAGAAGACACAGGTCATCATAGGTATAACAAGTAAGACGCGCAAACGCGTGAAGCGAACGCAGCTCGTGTGTGTGTGGTTGTGTGTGTGTGTGTGTGTGTGTGTGTGTGTGTGTGTGTGCTACAGCTGCGCCCTGTGTGTGTGTGTGTGTGTGTGTGTGTGTGTGTGTGTGTGTGTGTGTGTGTGTGTGTGTGTGTGTGTGTGTGCTACAGCTGCGCCCTCTGGTGGCGGGCCGGTGGTGTAACAGCGTGACACACACACACACACACACACACACACAGACATTCAGCCCTTGCTGTCATAGTAAGTGGCTCACTGCGTTCGCAATTAACATCAATGCAGCACAAGGTCCAAAAGTTAGCAATTTATGATGCAATTGAACGATGCAATTTATCAACATCCAAGTGTGTAACAGCAATGTTGGGCTAATGGCTACCAATATGTGCAACACAGGGATTTACCCAAGGAATAAAGGTTATATATATTATCATCATGTATCTATCGATACAGTCGACAGACAGACAGATAGTGGCTGTGAGCAGTGAGCACATGCAGCTGTCTTGTGAAGTTGTGCTCTCATTGACTGTAATTCAGGATTTCTCGGGACGTGGTCGCAACCCAGTTCATATTGTATGATGTCCAGTCGGCCAAATCAAACCGGCTAGATATTCAGAATCGGTCGGAAAGGGTTCGGCGAGCACTTTTATCGGCACTGGATCTTCTCACAGCTCCTTTCACACACGGCGAGCAAAACCTCTGCGATCAAAGCCCGATCTTGTGTCAGGTCGGGAGTTTTGTCGGCGAGCGCCAAAAATTATCCCGACAGCAAAATCGGAGCAAACATCGTGCAGTGTGTACGAGCCATAAGGGCTTCAGTTAGTGTGTTATCTGGTACGGACATTGAGTAGCAGTATTGTCATTTGTTTGATTCCAACTCATGAACTGTTTTGCAACGTGATTCTCTCTGCAGGACTACATGGTGCACGTGACAGATGGAAGGTGCCTTGGCCATAGAAGTGTGAGGTCATCTCTGCGCCGGGAACGGACGGTCCCCCTGGGAGCTGGACGCACTGCAGGGCAGGCCAAGCCTTATCAATAATATCTCTCAATTTTACAAGTGGGAAAAGTACTAAAATAACGAGTAAAAGTATCAATACCGGCCGCTATGTAGAAATAGAAGTAAAAGTCCAGAATTCAAAATGTACTTGAGTAAAATGTATGCACAATGTCCCAATTCACAAATCTTCAAAGGTTTTGAAAATAGCAGATCTACAAGCTCTCTCTACTATTTTCAACTGGCTAAAATGTATAGGGCTGACGTGGTTATTGTATGTTTTGTAATATTAATCTACAAAGTAAACATTCCTAATAATTGTAGTGGAGTAAAAAGTACAATATTTGCCTCTGTGATATAGTGGAGTAGAAGTAAAGGTATCGAAAATTGGAAATACTCCAGTAAAGTAAAGAATACCTCAAAATTGTACTTAACCCATTTTGGCCTGACGTCGAAATTTAAAAAATGTCTTCTAAATTCTGACAGTTTTCTGAAAACCCATGTTTTTATGTCAGTCGTTCTCAAAATGGGGTGACCCGCCCTGGCCGCTGTGCAATAATTGTTGATCAAAATCTTGACCCGTCTGCCCACAAGGCAACGGGCCGGCCGCGCACCACTACTACCTAGCATTGTGTTTGTACACCAGCAGGTGTTGATGTATATATATGTATATATTGTGTGTTTTACAGATGGTCTACTCAGCGTAAGGGAACTGGGTAAAAGCTCTTTGTACAACAGCAGAGAAGTGGTCAGCGTTCTCTCCTCTCTGCCTTCTCACCATTACAACACAGGCTGGGTGTTGAGTTACATCGCTACAGCACACTATGAGCTGGATGAATACTTACAGGTATGCACGCACGCACAGACAGACCGTTGAGTCACATCGCTACAGCACACTATGAGCTGGATGAATACTTACAGGTATGCACGCACGCACAGACAGACCGTTGAGTCACATCGCTACAGCACACTATGAGCTGGATGAATACTTACAGGTATGCACGCACGCACAGACAGACCGTTGAGTCACATCGCTACAGCACACTATGAGCTGGATGAATACTTACAGTTATGCACGCACGCACGCACAGACAGACCGTTGAGTCACATCGCTACAGCACACTATGAGCTGGCCGAATATGTACAGGTGTATACACACACGCACACACGCGCACACACAATACCAGTAAGACACCTGAGGGCGAGAAGCGACCTCGAGGTTCCGTGCACGCATCCACCTGGGTGACAGCATATCTTAATTTTCGGGCCTGTTGAGAACTAGTTTTCGCCGGCTGCCGGGCGCGGCTGCACTAATAACTTTTGGGCAGGCCCGTCTAGAGTTTAAATGGACAGGTATCAGTCAACAGGCCCGTCTAGAGTTTAAATGGACAGGTATCAGTCAACAGGCCCGTCTAGAGTTTAAATGGACAGGTATCAGTCAACAGGCCCGTCTAGAGTTTAATCCATTCTGACCTGAGATCAGATTCACACGACGTTTCCGCCGGACAAACACTGGGTCTGATGAACCCTAGCCTGACCTAAGCAGAGACATTTCTGGTCTAGAGGGGCGGGTCGCGCCTCAGAAATGCGCGCACCCTGATTGGATCTCATCGATCTGTCCGTCACCCCCGGCCCCTCCTCTCCCCCCTAGTGCAGCGCTACGTCACATAATTTAGAGCGACGCCCACCCGGAAGGGTTGACTCCCACTTTTAGACTGGTTCAGCCCACGGCTTTTTCCAGGCTTTCATCTTTCGCGCAGACGAAATGAAAGCCTGGGTATCGAGGCTAGATGAACCCATTCTGACCTGAGATCAGATTCTAAAAATGTCAGTCGTTCTTCGATTTTTCAAAAATAGCAGACCTACAAGCTCGTAGCGCGCCACTCGGTGGCGCGATATGAGCTTGTAGATCTGCTATTTTTAAATAGCTAAAGCACGACATGATGCCGACACCAAAATGGGTGCCCGGTCAGAATGGGTTAAATGGACAGATATCAGTCAACAGGCCCGTCTAGAGTTTAAATGCACAGGTATCAGTCAACAGGCCCGTCTAGAGTTTAAATGCACAGGTATCAGTCAACAGGCCCGTCTAGAGTTTAAATGGACAGGTATCAGTCAACAGGCCCGTCTAGAGTTTAAATGGACAGGTATCAGTCAACAGGCCCGTCTAGAGTTTAAATGGACAGGTATCAGTCAACAGGCCCGTCTAGAGTTTAAATGGACACTGTAACGGTTTGTTATAGATCATGGATCTGGGGTGCCAGCCAGGCAGTTGTATCCTGACAAAATGTTAGTTAATAGGGTAACCGTTGCATAAGGCTGTGCAGCATACCGTGGTCCGCACCACACTGCACACCCTGTAGAGTCACTTGTAAACACAATAAACACAGACACGGTAGAGTTGCAGTTAATAAGTTGTATAATGAAATGTTCACAGCACATAGGTTCACAGTTCACAGTTCAGTTCAGTATTCCGTCCTTGCCCAAACGCAAAACCCGACAGTATGTTTCCTGTACCCGCACGGTATCCGTTAGGTTGTAACCCCGAACCCCTCAGCTGTTCTGTTGTGTCTCTTCGTTTGTTACTCACTGACGTACAAATGTGGTGTTAAATCCCCACGGTTCCAAGGTGTCCGATCCAAACGACCGCCGGGACATCCTCCTCTGTGTGATCCTCTCCACAATGTATGTCCAAAACGACAACGCTTTGAGATGGGATCTCCATCCCTGATGATGAAACGTGATGTCACATGCTCTCTCACCCTGGGTGTGACTAACACACACTGACGGGAAATGCACAATTCCATACTTAACTGCGACCGACACACACACACACACACACACACACACACACACACACGCGTCCTATCATTCATTGGAAGGACAATATCAGTCACCAGAAGCAGAGACGTGTGTTTTCAAAATGCAGTTTGAAGTTGAATGGCCTTTGGCTTTAATATATCAAATGAATATGAAATACTTAATCAAGCAACTTCACTGCAATTATATATTGTATTTTCTTTCGGGCAGAGAGGCTGTTCAGTGAGGTGCGTCGAATCGAGCCGTGCAGAGTCGAAGGAATGGAGATTTATTCCACGACATCTGGCATCTGCAGAGAGACATCTGTCCACGCTGTCCAAAGACCTGACCGACATCGACAAGAACTGTCCTGAGGTGAGGAACTACAGACATAGCAGGGCGTTTTAGAGAAGGGAGAAGAGTCTGGGACGTGTGGAGCATTGTCCAGGGTATTTTAGATAAGTGAGAAGTGTCTGGGACGTGTGGAGCGTTGTCCAGGGTGTTTTAGATAAGTGAGAAGAGTCTGGGACTTGTGGAGCGTTGTCCAGGGTGTTTTAGATAAGTGAGAAGAGTCTGGGACGTGTGGAGCGTTGTCCAGGGTGTTTTAGAGAATGGAGAAGAGTCTGGGACGTGTGGAGCGTTGTCCAGTGTGTTTTAGAGAAGTGAGAAGAGTCTAGGATGTGTGGAGCGTTGTCCAGGGTGTTTTAGATAAGTGAGAAGAGTCTGGAACGTGTGGAGCGTTGTCCAGGGTGTTTTAGAGAATGGAGAAGAGTCTGGGACGTGTGGAGCGTTGTCCAGTGTGTTTTAGAGAAGTGAGAAGAGTCTAGGATGTGTGGAGCGTTGTCCAGGGTGTTTTAGAGAAGGGAGAAGAGTCTGGGACGTGTGGAGCATTGTCCAGGGTGTTTTAGAGAAGGGAGAAGAGTCTGGGACGTGTGGAGCGTTGTCCAGTGTGTTTTAGAGAAGGGATAAGAGTCTGGGACGTGTGGTGCGTTGTCCAGGGTGTTTTAGAGAAGGGAGAAGAGTCTAGGATGTGTGGAGCGTTGTCCAGGGTGTTTTAGAGAAGGGATAAGAGTCTTGGACGTGTGGAGCGTTGTCCAGGGTGTTTTAGAGAAGGGATAAGAGTCTAGGATGTGTGGAGCGTTGTCCAGGGTGTTTCAGAGAAGAGTCTGGGACGTGTGGTGTGTTGTCCAGGGTGTTTTAGAGAAGGGAGAAGAGTCTAGGATGTGTGGAGCGTTGACCAGGGTGTTTTAGAGAAGTGAGAAGAGTAGAGAGGACGTAGATCAAGGCAAGAAATAAATAAGAAGCTCGTTCCACACACGGGTTTCTCTTAGTGGGTCTCTCTAATCTTATTACAATACAAATAAGGGTTTTCCAGATGTATACAAGCTTGTTTCACAAACGTGCTGAATTTGAAGTTTTTCCAGAAAACTTAGTTCAGTTTTTAGAAGGCGTTTTTAGAATTGGCCTCGGTCCAAAATGTGTTAAGTTAAATTCATATTTTTTTGTTTCATTTCATGGCCTTCCTGCCCTCAAAGAATGACGTGATGAGATCTGCTATTTTCGGTAATTCGAAAGAGTATTTGAAGTGATCAAACTAGCAATAGAATACAAGTTTAGAAGCATCTTCCACAAACACGAATGGTCTCAGTTAACAGTTCTACTGCGTTAACCGCTATTTAAGCCATTCGGCCTAAAATATCATCTTTGCATTTTCAGTCTTGAGATTTTATTTAGCTTTCATACACTGTCTTAGAATAATTACTAAGAATCACCCTAAAACCACGTTAATGTTGTGTGAACTCAGCCATCCACTGTCTTAGACCAGTGGTTTTCAACCCTTTTCACATCAAGGTCCATTATTTATTAATTTATTCAGAATTTGAGCTACGGACCACCATTTGAGGACATTTAGCCTCTCAGACCCGAAACTAAACAATATTTTGTTATCGTTGGATAAGATGTTATCCACAATTCCAACTCACAGGTCCTGCACTGCACCTGGTGAGAGCAGGAGTGGACCTGGCGAGACGTAGGAGGGGCCCGGACAGGAGACATCCCACAGATTCTAGTCCTTCCACAGGCCAGACCTCCCAGTCCTGGCAGAGTGAGTAGTTCGGGAGCAGCGGAATGTGTGACCCTGTCTTTCCCTAATGGGACTGATCGAGGGTAGCTACTGGGACGTAAGTCGGGACTTGATCACCCCGGCTGGGTCACCTGAGTGATGTAATCAAACTAGCAATATAATACTAGCAATAGAATCTCAGTTAAATGTATTAAAAGCAACCATAATGCCTCAAATCTGTGATCTCTTCAGCTGGTCGGCCTAAAACATCATTACATCTTTAGATTTAGTTATGCTTTATGATGACCTTTGAACTCTGACCTTTACAGGTGTATAAGAAGCTTTGCCTCACCCACCTGTCCCTGACGACCTTTGACATGGTAACGAATTCTAAATCAATAAAATGTCTGAAACCCCGACTTCACTTCCTGCTGTCTTCTTCTGTGGTGTTAAATAAATGGTAAATGGTGCATTTCTATAGTGCCTTTATCCAAGGCGCTTAAATATCCTGACCGTTGTTCTAATGCTCTATGTTGTGATTAGGGATGTCGCTAATGGATCATTTTCCATTCGGTTACCCCATAGCTAATTAACGATTTTATTTATTTTCTTTTAACCCAAAATGTATGTAATCTATCTAGTGTTCTCTTGGACATAGAAATCTCTCTTGCACCTCCCTGAGTGTTTAGAATGATGACATCTCTCCATAACTAAATAACACCATCAGGAACATACATTTATTATTTTTAAAGTTAACCGTGAAGCCCATAAGTATATTCAGATTTGTTTTAACGGCTATCCGGTTAGCCATTGACATCCCTAAGTGTGTATCGTCTATTTTCAGCATAGAGGGAAGAAAGAGCAGACCACGTACCAAACAATGTATTGCACTGTGAGCTTGTAGATCTGTTGTTTTGGCTGAATGTTTATCAGAGCTTGTAGCTCGGTTATTTTGGCTGAATGTTCACACTGAGGAGATGTTCTACACACTTCAGCCAGCCAGAGAAGAAGGCCTCGTCTGTGATCAACAGGTACAGCATGTATGATTGATTGATTGAAATGTTTATTTCACAGTATGTAGGTACATTTCAAACAAAGGTATACAGGTCAATACAAAATCTACTGCTACGACGATAAAACCAGAAAAATCACTTGTTTACATCAGTGTTGATTTCGTTGAAAAATGTTCGTCGACTACCTTTTTTCACTGACAAACTAAATGAAAACTAAGCTATGATTACTAAAACTGATGACTATATACTAACAATTTGTCAACAGATAAAAACTAAACTTTAAAATGCTATAGGAAGAGATCCAGTACAAGTCATTTTACACATGATTGCATGCTGAAAATAGCTGAGATCTACAAACTCGTGTGTCGCAGCGCAACACGTGAGCTTGTAGATCAGCTATTTTCAGCAAGTGTAAAATCAGTCATTACGACGGCATCACGGCTCACCAAAGTACATTTTAGTCTACTAAATCAACTGGATTTAGTCGACTAAAATCTTATGATATTTAGTCAACTAAAACTAGACTAACACTAAAACATTCCAGGTGACTAAAATGTGCCTGAAACTAAATTAAACTATTGAGAGAGTAAGAGACTTTGACTAAAACTAAAATCAAAATTTGCTGCCAAAAACAACACTGGTTAACATCAGGGTCCATTGCAGCTGTCCGTAGGTGCTCTTTTTGAGAGCGGGTTTGAAGGAGTCTAACCCTATTCACCAAAAAGTAAAAAAAAATGGGTGAAGTTTGTTTTTGTGCATAGTTCCAACATTGTCTGTGTCCACCTATCATTGATTAATTCATTTAAGTTAAACAATTATGAATAATTCATATTATATTTGTAATGCTTATGAACATGATCCTTGACTATTTCTAGGCTATGCATTTTATGTATTACAATGTGTTCTTGCATAATGTAAATCACCGGATAAAGCCTGATAAATGGATTAATGCCTGATAAATGCCTACATTGTAATATAAATACTAGTTTTGGTTTAAAGTTAAAGTAATATAAACTACTAGTTGTAGTTATATAGAATTTAACATTATACTAATTTAATTCACAAACATTAATTTAAAGTTTGTAAATGCTGTCATTAAAATGCTTACTATAAAAAAATACTAAAACAGCTAAAATACTAACATTCATGGTCATAAGCTCATAAAACAATGCATAGTGATTCCATGATTCATAATAAAGTAACAGAGCAGGCTCTGAATGAGAAGAGCCGCCGGGCGAATCCCCGTCATTAAGAACGGACGCAGAACGGATCGTTCACGGTTTCGTTCGGTTTCGTTCACCAAAAAGAACTAGTTCTTTTGATTCGTTCGTTCATGACCGACTCATCTCTGACTACACTCGACCATTGATTGATTGATTGAACACAGCTGGTGCAAACAATTCGTCTCACTCAGGAGTCTGTACACTACTATAATATATTACTACATAGCCTACATAGTTACTGTACTATACTATAACTCTACATTTGCAGCTTATATTGTTAGTGTTTAGTTGTTATTTATAATAATAATAATAGTTATTATATATCGCGGTGCTAACTGCTAAAGACGTGTGGAGCCATGATGTAAGGACAGTCGACGCTCAGAACAAGACGTAAATGTAAAGAACGTATTTTCCACAACGAGAGGCCAGACAGGTAATAATAATAATAATAACAACAATAGCGGTCAATGTAACGAGGTATTTTATTTTAGAGTTCTGTGTTGTGTTTACTTTGAGGGACGAGTTCAGCTTCTACATGTTTTCTATTTACACATGTGTGTTTGGTCAGTCTAATATTGGACCGTTCAGCTGCGCATTATACATGTTTTATCAATTTACACTTTTCTACTGTATGTATGTCAGTAATATTGGGCGCGTTCTGAAATGAGCAACAATAGCCTACAAACTAATAGGCGAGTTAATGCTTTAGCTCCGAGAGGAGGGTCCGTGTCAGGATATCCCTGACCAGGTAGAAATGGAGTCGAGCCATACTTAAAACATCAGGTTTTCACCCCAAGGTCTCTACAGAATGACCTGGCTTATTAATATTTATGCTGACAATCTCCCAGAACAGAGCCATGCCACCAAACATGAATGTTGAATATTGTAATTAAATTACTGTATGCAAATTTAAATTGTATTAAATGTTAGTGTGGTACTTTTCCTCCAGGAAATGACTCTACTCCTTTTGAAAACTTTAGAAATCCAGTTTCTATATTTGTATTGTCATTAAATGTTCTGATGCAAATGGACCTCAATGTAAACAAGTCTTTAATAATGCTTTTCTGGGTTTTATCAGAGCGTGTGTTGAACTGTGCTTTCTACAAACTGTTAATGACTTTTAGGCCAACACTTCCCTCTAGTGGTTACTCAGAGTAATGACAGCCTTACGCGTTTCACCCTTAGAGTATAACTCTATGGTTTCACCAGACAGAACAAATAATGTAATAAAATAAATATAAAATATTTAACAATCTAATTAATATATTTATTATTAGGAAAAACTAGTTATTAGATAATACAATAAATAATAGACAATGTGTTTATTTTCTTAAATAAATAAATATAATTTAAAATGTATTAATGAATAGAACTAGTTTGAATTTAATAGAACAACTAGTTAATACAATAAATAATACTAGACAATATGTTTATTTTCTTAAAGCAGGCAGAACAAATAATGTAATAAAATATTAATTAATGGATCTATTTTATTAATAGGACAGACGGAAGGCAATTGATCTTTTGGAAATTAATATGGAAGAAACTGTTTAATGTGTGTACCGTCACTTTATTACCATTTCTTTAAAGACAGGCAGCGCTGGTTGGCAGGTATAAATACATATATAAAGACCAACATATTTGTGCCAGCATTGTGATTAGATTAATTTTATTTTTCTAAACAGTCTACAAAGTAAATTGAGCTAAAGTTGTCAAATAATTGTCTGAGCTTGTAGATCTGCTATTTTTGAAAAGTCAAGAAAATGTGGCAATGATCTTTGAATATATATTCTTTTAACTCATATCTTTGCTTCTGGGGGTCCCTGGAACAACATCTTTTCAGATGGGGGTCGGCCGCCATCATTTTTGTCACAGGCCTGCTGCCGCTCGCCGTCTACCACTTCAGAGTAACCGCGGTCAACCTGCCCACCTCTCTGACCCCGTGGTCTGCACTGACCCCATCGGTGACCTCTGACCCCGTGGTCTGACTGCAGAGACCCTATCGGTAAGTCAGTCGACGCTCGTTAAATCGATAAATGACTAAACTGTTGAAGATGGAGTGTAAGTGATGTGTTTAAAGCCAGTCTTCATTTTGCAAATTTCATAGTCCTTTGAATAAAAAAATTGTCATATTTTTGTCATCTAAAATGTTTTAGTGTGTCTACTGAATATCAAGATTTTAGTTGATTTCATTCTGCTGTGCAATTTTCGTCTACAGTTGAATTTGTTGACAAAACAATGTATTTTGGCAGGCCTTAACCCATTTAGGCCTGACATCGAAATTTAAAGAATGTCTTCTAAATTCTGACAGTTTTCTGAAATAACTATGTTTCTGTATCAGTGGTGCTCCATATTTCATGTCAATGACCCCAAAAATTATATGTAATTGGCCACCGACCCCCATCTGAAAATATGTTGTTCCAGGGACCCCCCCAGAAGCAAAGCTTTGAGTTAAGAATGTTCGCTCTGAAAAGAGTTGTGCCACATTTTCGCGATTTTTCAAAAATAGCAGACCTACAAGCTCGTAGCGCGGCACTCGGTGCCGCGCTACGAGCTTGTGTGTGTTTTTAATTCAGCCAGTGTTCCCAGGTGGAAGATGGAATGACCCAGAACCTCCTTAACCTTTTTTATTTTTTTCTTGCCAGCTGACGCCCAGGGCAACCTCACAGAGGAGGAGGAGGAGGAGATCAGGGAGCAGATGAACTTCCTCAACTCACGCTGGGAGAGCCTCCGAGTGGCCAACATAGACCGACAGGCCAGGTACACACACACACACATGCGAGCACAGTCACACACACACACACATGCGCGCACAGACAAACACACACACTGTGGCGCTCTGTGCCTTTAACACTACCCTACGTCACATGCCCGCACACTACGAGAGCGAGAATGAATGAACGGAACGGGCGCGCGCTTTGAGGAGTTTGCTGTTGTCAGCTGTCAGCTCAGCTGTCCGCTGCTCGCGTCCGTGTGTAGCCTACCTCTGGCTTGTGAGAGAAAAACGTTCTGTAGTTTGTAGCCCGCTGTGGGTTAGTCAACACTCACACAATCCAAGAAGTGAGTTGTAGTAATTTCCCCAACGGAGCGTGGCTGCTCGTCCGACGCCCGGTTTCATCCCAGAAGGTTTCGATGAAGAAACGCCAACCTGCATCAACTGTCAATTTACAATTTACAATTTAGGCATTTAGCAGACGCTCTTAATCCAGAGTGACTTACATTAAGCAAGAACAAAAAAGCATGGGAATACATCACATATATAAAAAGCATTTATCATGAAACATGCGTAAGCTAAGAACGTAACAGTGGAATATCTATATAATGAAACTATACATATAAACTATACATAATACTACTATGCTATACATATGTACTATGACGTGCTATGACTACATACAATGCAATTATAGTGCTGTCTTCATAACATGCTATAAGTCTGTATCAAATGCTATCTAAGTCTACAGAAATGCTATCTAAGGGGGTAGGGTAAGTGCTATGGGCCACGAGTCTGAAAAGGTGGGTTTTCAGACTACGGCGGGAGTAAGGGATTCCACAGCGCTCTGACCGCGACTGCCTGACGTTTTGACTGACTGGTTTCTTTTATTTGAGGTGGGGAACATTCATTAAGTCTGATATTGGTGTTGCGTGCTTGAACATTCTTTGTGCGTCATATTGCATTTGAACATTATTGGTTCACACTTGAGTGACGCGGGAACTGAACATTGACTGCAAGAAAACATTTGAACATTCATTATTTGATAGTTTCGTGACTTCACTATGTCTAATGTAAACTAACTGGTTAATCGATCGATAAGGCTATCAGTGATCAATGAATGATTGAATTGATAATTGACATCCCTACTCCCAGGCCCTGGCCAGCCTCTCGTGGCCCCCGGGGGAGTTCTACCAGGCCGAGCCCAGACACCTGCTGCCTCATGTGGGATGGAACTCTGAGCGCGTCAGACCCTGCTCAGCCTGCAGATCCCAGCCTGGCACCCAGAGCCTGCCTGCTACGGTCAGTGCAGTTTATTCATTCATACGCAGGCACGCACAGACTACACACAGACAGACCATTGAGTCAAATCGCTACCGCACACTTTGAACTGGCCAAATATGTACAGGTGTATACACACACGCACACACACACACACTACAACACACACAATACCAGTAAGACACCTGAGGGCGAGAAGCGACCTCGAGGTTGCGTGCACGCATCCACCTGGGTGACAGCATATCTTAATTTTCGGACCTGTTGAGAACTCTAGTTTTCGCCGGCTGCCGGGCGCGGCTGCACTAATAACTTTTGGGCAGGCCCGTCTAGAGTTTAATGGACAGGTATCAGTCAACAGGCCCGTCTAGAGTTTAAATGGACAGGTATCAGTCAACAGGCCCGTCTAGAGTTTAATGGACAGGTATCAGTCAACAGGCCCGTCTAGAGTTTAAATGGACAGGTATCAGTCAACAGGCCCGTCTAGAGTTTAAATGGACAGGTATCAGTCAACAGGCCCGTCTAGAGTTTAAATGGACAGGTATCAGTCAACAGGCCCGTCTAGAGTTTAACACATTGATTGCTAACTTTTGAAATTCTACTCAGGATTGCTTCTGCTAAGCGATTAACATTGGACTTTTTAACTTTTTAGGGGCCCACAGCGAGGGGCCTCTTATAGCACATCGCACATTGCATAAATCAAAAGGAAGCCAAACTAGTCCACTTCAATTTAAAAAAAAAATATGATTCTACCATCTTCCATTCTGGAGATATTGACCTTTTTCTAAAACCTGCTTTTCACTGCACGCTGCTCTTTTGAAAAAACAGCAGAGATATGGAAGGTTGAAGTTGACAGACATTGACAGACAGATATAAAAATGAACACAAATAATATCATATACATACTACACACTGAATGAAAGCCCTGAATGTCTACTTTTAGGAGGAAAACAAATACACATGGTCCCATGTATAGTTTGTCAGTAATTGGCTGTTGAATGCAGCTTGCGCCCACCAGAGAGGATTTCAGAAAATGCATGGACCTGAAGAACCATTATTCACAAAATAAGGCCTATAGCGACATGTACATACTATATACCGTATGAAACAGAAGACTCTCTGCTTTCATAAGAAAAATACTTCTACTGTAATAATAATACAAATCACACCCCTGTGAAGTGAGCAGTGCAATGTTGCACAACATTGCACTGCTCACTTCACATGGGTGTGATTTTTATTATTATTACAGTAGAAGTATTTTTCTTATGAAAGCAGAGAGTCTTCTGTTTCATACGGTATATAGTATGTACATGTCGCTATAGGCCTTATTTTGTGAATAATGGTTCTTCAGGTCCATGCATTTTCTGAAATCCTCAGAGTATTTTAGACAAGACAAGGAACTGACAACTAAATATTCACAAAATAAGGCCTATACATACTATATACCGTATGAAACAGAAGACTCTCTGCTTTCATAAGAAAAATACTTCTACTGTAATAATAATGAAAATCACACCCCTGTGAAGTGAGCAGTGCAATGTTGCACTGCTCACTTCACAACATTGCACTGCTCACTTCACATGGGTGTGATTTTTATTATTATTACAGTATTAGTTTTTTTCTTATGAAAGCAGAGAGTCTTCTGTTTCATACGGTATATAGTATGTACATGTCGCTATATGCCTTATTTTGTGAATAATAGTTCTATAGGTCCATGCTTTCTCTAATCAGACCAGTGTGTGTCCAGTGGAAACCTCGTATGAATCTGATCTCAGGTCAGAATGGGCTAAAGTTCTCTCTGAAAAAGAGAATTTTATAAATGAAATGGATTCAATAGTCTAGTATTGACAAACAGTATATGGGATATGTGTATTTTATTTGTTTTCCTCCTAAAATTAGACATTTAGGGCTTTCATTCAGTGTGTAGTATGTATATGATAATTTATTTATGTTTATATCTGCCTGTCATGATAACGTCATGATGATGATGATTCTATGCACATATGTGATCATTGTCTCAGTAAACAAAATCAACAGATCGTTTGATAGCATAACAGTGACTTGAGAGGTTGACATGTCTGGACATGAACCACAGGAGCGACTCAACTCGCAGTGGGGGGGGGGGGTTCCACGACATGTCTGGACATGAACCACAGGAGCGATAAGCGTAGCCCGGCTGGCTGTGATTTCGACAAAATGACAGACAACACGATGGCTTCCGCAGCTTAGGATTGTATTAGTTATCCATTACAAACGGGTCGATTACGTCCCAGACGCCTTATCACTGCAATTGGCTGGCGAAGGCGCTATGGCGATTATGGTGATCAACTGCCGAGAATCTTTTTTCCGAGAATGAGAGTAGCATTGCAAACTGCAAAACGATCGATCGCAACTCGCAGTGTGGGGGGGGTTCCACGGTGTGATATCTGCTAGCCTAGTATACTGCTTCTTTGTCCAAACATGGCTGACGCGACGGCGAAAAAAAGACAGTTGGTCAGATGTATACTGCTTCTCCTATGGCGGTCCTTCGAGAATACGTCATTCGTTTCGCGTATACCTGTGCGTGAAATGGCGATCGACCGTTGGAGATTATTCTTGGTTTATATACGGGTTTATATTTCCGAGAATGAGGCGGCAGACCGGTGAGTTGTCGTTGGAAAGAATTAGAGAGGGCTGTGTCGAGTGGATCTGTGTGAATGAGTGGGGGGGGGGGGGAAGAAACTGTAATGCGATGGAGAGATGCCTCGGGAGAAACCATGTAGAAACAGGAGGGGAAGGGTAATCGAGTGTATTCACAAATTTCACACACACTAGAAAATGGGTAGCTCCATTTTAGATCCCCTGATCTGCGTTGGTCTATGCCGTGTGCAGGACGGCGATGCCGCCTCCCCAGTACGTCGTAATGGATACGGCATGCCTGGAATGTGGTTAGACCAGGCCTCTTTTCAGGAGGTGGGGGGCTTTAAACTCCCGGATCTCACAGCGGATCTTTCTGGAGATGATCAGTGTTACATTATGTGTTGTCCGGGCGTCAGAGAAGTTGATGTACAGTATACAGTAAAAACACCAATAAAACGCTTTAGAGCGTGATGCGCAGACGGCGCTCGAGATTAATAAAACGCTTTAGAGCGTTTTGCGCAATCGATGAGTTAATGGACAGGTATCAGTCAACAGGCCCGTCTAGAGTTTAAATGGACAGGTATCAGTCAACAGGCCCGTCTAGAGTTTAAATGGACAGGTATCAGTCAACAGGCCCGTCTAGAGTTTAAATGGACAGGTATCAGTCAACAGGCCCGTCTAGAGTTTAAATGGACAGGTATCAGTCAAAAAGGAGACATCGAAGAGGAAGGATGGATGGGGAAGGATCAACATATGGAATGTCAGAACAGGTCAGCTCCATATATGGAGATCTAAGAGTATGAGTTTTGAGGTCAGATGTAGAGTTGTTGGCCAATATTGATGACATCAGCGATCTCCATACATGGGCTTAATATTGATGACATGTGGGATCTCCATCCCTGATGATGAAACGTGATGTCACATGCTCTCTCACCCTGGGTGTGACTAACACACACTGACGGGAAATGCACAATTCCATACTTAACTGCGACACACACACACACACACACACACACACACACACACACACGCACGCGCGTCCTATCATTCATTGGAAGGACAATATCAGTCACCAGAAGCAGAGACGTGTGTTTTCAACATGGAGTTTGAAGTTGAATGGCCTTTGGCTTTAATAGATCAAATGAATATTAAATACTTAATCAAGCAACTTCACGGCAATTATATATTGTATTTTCTTTCGGACAGAGATGCTATTCAGTGTTTTAGATAAATGAGAAGAGTCTGGGACGTGTGGAGCGTTGTCCAGGGTGTTTTAGAGAA
The DNA here is from genome assembly GCF_964188405.1 of Protomyctophum parallelum. Classification (NCBI taxonomy): domain Eukaryota; kingdom Metazoa; phylum Chordata; class Actinopteri; order Myctophiformes; family Myctophidae; genus Protomyctophum; species Protomyctophum parallelum. The sequence continues at coordinate 49,636,349 of NC_139711.1, forward strand.
GGGAGATGAGTCTAGGACGTGTGGAGCATTGTCCAGGGTGTTTTAGAGAAGAGTCTGGGACGTGTGGAGCATTGTCCAGGGTGTTTTAGAGAAGAGTCTGGGACGTGTGGAGCGTTGTCCAGGGTGTTTTAGAGAAGGGAGATGAGTCTAGGACGTGTGGAGCGTTGTCCAGGGTGTTTTAGAGAAGTGAGAAGAGTAGAGAGGACGTAGATCAAGGCAAGAAATAAATAAGAAGCTCGTTCCACACAGGTTTCTCTTAGTGGGTCTCTCTAATCTTATTACAATACAAATAAGGGTTTTCCAGATGTATACAAGCTTGTTTCACAAACGTGCTGAATTTGAAGTTTTTCCAGAAAACTTAGGTCAGTTTTTAGTAGGCGTTTTTAGAATTGGGCCCGGACAATGATTATGGTGCTTATGGTTCATGTATGTGATGTATTACCATGTGGTGTTGTTGTTGTTGCTTACTGTGAATCGTTCTGGATTAAGAGCGTCTGATGAATGACTAAATTGTCTCTCTGGCTCCCTCCCCAGGTGGACCCCAGCTTTGCCTACGCCTACACTCTGCTCTGACACAAGTTTGTTTTGATGGAGGAGTTGGACAAAGCCTTATCCTGCTGCAGGAACGCTATTAGTCAACAGTAGACACTACAATGCCTGGTAATTATTATAATTATTATTAGAGTCCACATTAGACACTGTCCCCTAGGGTAGGTAGTGGTACTCTCACATGTTCTCCCTGTGTCCCCTAGGGTAGGTACCCTCACATGTTCTCCCCGTGTCCCCTAGGGTAGGTACCCTCACATGTTCTCCCTGTGTCCCCTAGGGTAGGTACCCTCACATGTTCTCCCCGTGTCCCCTAGGGTAGGTACCCTCACATGTTCTCCCCGTGTCCCCTAGGGTAGGTACCCTCACATGTTCTCCCTGTGTCCCCTAGGGTAGGTACCCTCACATGTTCTCCCCGTGTCCCCTAGGGTAGGTACCCTCACATGTTCTCCCCGTGTCCCCTAGGGTAGGTACCCTCACATGTTCTCCCCGTGTCCCCGTAGAAATTGGGTTACAAAAATAAAAAATAAAGGAATCATAGTTACACAATGCCTGGTAAATATGTCCACAAATGCCATAGCCTACTGAATACACTATTTGTGTGTGTGTGTGTGTGTGTGTGTGTGTGTGTGTGTGTGTGTGTGTGTGTGTGTGTGTGTGTGTGTGTGTGTGTGTGTGTGTGTGTGTGTGTGTCTCTCTCTCTCTCTGTGCGTCCGTGTGTGTGTATGGGTGCGCTATAGTTATGGATATGGGATGATCTAAGCAGGAGAAGTTCAACTTCGCAGAAATTCACTTCAAGAAAGCTCTGAGTATCAACCCTCAGTCGTCAGTGCTTCTGTCATATTGGAGTGGTATGTATGATAATTATAATGACTAGTCCTTATACCTGTTTGAATATATGAACACGCACACATGCACGCACATGCACACAGTCCGTGACCTGTCGTTGCAAGACACACAAGCAATGTGTGTGCAGACGTTCGCTGCATCACGGTCAGTACAGGAGAGTCTGGGGGGTTTTTAGGTTGGAGGAGTTGAAACAAATCGTTCCCAAAGAGTCTCTGGTTTACTTCCTCATCGGCAAGGTAACATGACCTTTGAACTCTAACCCATTCAGGACGGGAACTAGTGCTGAACCATTCTTGCCTCTTTTGTTGTTGTTTTAATAATCTGTATAAAAGATCGGTTTCTCCAGATAGGGTAAATGCTGAATATTGGCTGATCACTGATCAGTGGCCGATTATTGGAGCATCTCTAATTTGAAGTGATCAAACTAGCAATAGAATACAAGTTTAGAAGCAGCTTTAAAGGAGAATTCCATGCTAGAATGCTTTCTTATCTTTCTTACCTTTCTTTGTAGTTGTTACGTCCCCACCAAAGAGGTCCAGGTGTTTTTTTGTGCAAAAACTCCTTATTGGCTATTTTCCCTACCATAAGCCCTCAATGAATTGCATTGCATTGAATGGGAATTGAATGGGGCTATGGGGTGTTATGCTAATTCGCTTATTTCCATCGAAAGAAGTAGTAAAGTGTGCCGCTTGGGATATTATTTACATTATGAAAAGAGGATATATACAAAGAAATTATAATTTTGAGCGATGGAAATAAGTGAATTAGCACAACACCCCATAGCCCCATTCAATTCCCATTCAATGCAATTCATGTAGGGCTCATGGTAGGGGAAATAGCCAATAAGGAGCTTATGCACAAAATAACACCTGGACCTCTTTGGTGGGGACGTAACAACTACAAAGAAAGGTAAGAAAGCCTTTTAGTATGGAATTCTCCTTTAACTGAATGGTCTCAGTTAAATGTAATAAAAGCAACCTTAATGATCTCTTCAGCTGGTCGGACTAAAACATCATTACATCTTTAGATTTAGTTATGCTTTATTCCATACATCTGGCCCTGATGACCTTTGAACTCTGACCTTTACAGGTGTATAAGAAGCTTTGCCACACCCACCTGTCCCTGACGACCTTTGACATGGTAACGAATTCTAAATCAATAAAATGTCTGAAACCCCGACTTCACTTCCTGCTGTCTTCTTCTGTGGTGTTAAATAAATGGTAAATGGTGCATTTATATAGTGCCTTTATCCAAGGCGCTTAAATATCCTGACCGTTGTTCTAATGCTCTATGTTGTGATTAGGGATGTCGCTAACGGATAATTTTCCATTCGGTTACCCCATAGCTTAATTAACGGTTGCTGATTTTATTTATTTTCTTTTAACCCAAAATGTATGTAATCTATCTAGTGTTCTCTTGGACATAGAAATCTCTATTGCACCTTGTGAGTGTTTAGAATGATGACATCTCTCCATAACTAAATAACACCATCAGGAACATACATTTATTACTTTTAAAGTTAACCGTGAAGCCCATAAGTATATTCAGATTTGTTTTAACGGCTATCCGGTTAGCCATTGACATCCCTAAGTGTGTATCGTCTATTTTCAGCATAGAGGGAAGAAAGAGCAGACCACGTACCAAACAATGCATTGCACTGTGAGCTTGTAGATCTGTTGTTTTGGCTGAATGTCTATCAGAGCTTGTAGCTCGGTTATTTTGGCAGAATGTTCATACTGAGGAGATGTTCTACACACTTCAGCCAGCCAGAGGACAGTAGAAGGCCTTGTCTGTGATCAACAGGTACAGCATGTATGATTGATTGATTGAAATGTTTATTTCACAGTATGTAGAATGGGTACATTTCAAACAAAAGTATACAGGTCAATACAAAATCTACTGCTACGACGATAAAACCAGAAAAAACACTTGTTTACAACAGTGTTGATTTCGTTGACTAAAACGAAGGGCCGATTCATACTCCTATTTTACCGCTGTTTCGGCGCTGTAGTGCCGAAATGATTTCGACTCGTCAGAAATTTTCAGTAGCACCGAAGAGCCGACTTTAGGACGGTCCCCACCCCCCCCCCCCCCCCCGAACCTCAAATGACGTCACATTGTAGGCTCGACTACAGAGCCAAATGACGTCCCATTGTAGGCTCTACAGAGCCAAATGACGTCCCATTGTAGGCTCTACAGAGCCAAATGACGTCCCATTGTAGGCTCTACCGAGCCAAATGACGTCACATTGTAGGCTCTACAGAGCCAAATGACGTCCCATTGTAGGCTCTACAGAGCCAAATGACGTCCCATTGTAGGCTCTACAGAGCCAAATGACGTCCCATTGTAGGCTCTACAGAGCCAAATGACGTCCCATTGTAGGCTCTACAGAGCCAAATGACGTCACATTGTAGGCTCTACAGAGCCAAATGACGTCACATTGTAGGCTCTACAGAGCCAAATGACGTCACATTGTAGGCTCTACAGAGCCAAATGACGTCACATTGTAGGCTCTACAGAGCCAAATGACGTCACATTGTAGGCTCTATAGAGCCGAACCGACTTTTATTTGGCTCTAAAATAGGAGTATGAATCGGCCCTAAGACGAAAAATGTTCGACTACCTTTTTTCACTGACGAAAACTAAATGGAAACTAAATGAAAACTAAGCTATGATTACTAAATATACTAACAATTTTGTCAACAGATAAAAACTAAACTTTAAAATGCTATAGGAAGAGATCCAGTATAAGTAATTTTACACTTGATTGCATGCTGAAAATAGCTGAGATCTACAAACTTGTGTGTCGCAGCGCAACACGTGAGCTTGTAGATCAGCTATTTTCAGCAAGTGTAAAATCAGTCATTACGACGGCATCACGGCTCACCAAAGTACATTTTAGTCTACTAAATCAACTGTGGATTTAGTCGACTAAAATCTTATGATATTTAGTCAACTAAAACTAGACTAACACTAAAACATTCCAGGTGACTAAAATGTGCCTGAAACTAAATTAAAACTATTGAGAGAGTACGAGACTTTGACTAAAACTAAAATCAAAATTTGCTGCCAAAAACAACACTGGTTAACATCAGGGTCCATTGCAGCTGTCCGTAGGTGCTCTTTTTGAGAGCGGGTTTGAAGGAGTCTAGGGATTCACACCTAACTTTATATGGCATAGGAGTGAAATGCATCACAGTTTACAAGTAAAAAAAATGGGTGAAGTTTGTTTTTGTGCATAGTTCCAACATTGTCTGTCTGTCCACCTATCATTAATTCATTCATTTAAATTAAACAATTATGAATAATTCATATTATATTTGTAATGCTTATGAATATGGTCCTTGACTATTTCTAGGCTATGCATTTTATGTATTACAATGTGTTCTTGCATAATGTAAATCACTGGATAAAGCCTGATAAATGGATTAATGCCTGATAAATGCCTACATTGTAATATAAATACTAGTTTTGGTTTAAAGTTAAAGTAATATAAACTACTAGTTGTAGTTATATAGAATTTAACATTATACTAATTTAATTCACAAACATTAATTTAAAGTTTGTAAATGCTGTCATTAAAATGCTTACTATAAAAATACTAAAACAGCTAAAATACTAACATTCATGGTCATAAGCTCATAAAACATAATGCATAGTGATTCCATGATTCATAATAAAGTAACAGAGCAGGCTCTGAATGAGAAGAGCCTCCGGGCGAATCCCCGTCATTAAGAACGGACGCAGAACGGATCGTTCACGGAAGTGACCGGATCGGTTTCGTTCACCAAAAAGAACTAGTTCTTTTGATTCGTTCGTTCATGACCGATCATCTCTACGCTACACTGGACCATTGATTGATTGATTGATTGATTACAGCTGGTGCAAACAATTCGTCTCACTCAGGACTCGGGAGTCTGTACACTACTATAATGTATTACTACATAGCCTACATAGTTACTGTACTATACTATAACTCTACACTTGCAGCTTATATTGTCAGTGTTTAGTTATTTATAATAATTATTATTATATATCGCGGTGCTGTAGTGTGGAGCCATGGAAGGACAGACGCTCCAACATTCTGAGAACTTCAACAACTCCAGAAGAACAGAACGGGGTTTTCCACAACAAGAAGTAAATGTAAAGAACGAGAGGCCAAACGGGTAATAATAATAATAACAATAGCGGTCAATGTAACGAGGTATTTTATTTCAGAGTTCTCTGTGTTGTGTTTACTCTGACGAGTTCAGCTGCGCATTTCTATTTTCTATTTACATGTATGTGTGTTTGGTCAGTCTAATATTGGACCGTTCAGCTGCGCGTTATTTCTACATGTTTTTCTACTGTATCATACAGTAGAAGAGCCTATTAGCCTAATATTACTGACATACATACAGTCTGTATGTATGTCAGTAATATTGGGCGCGTTCTGAAATGAGCAACAATACAAACTAATAGGCGAGTTAATGCTTTAGCTCCGAGAGGAGGGTCCGTGTCAGGATATCCCTGAGCAGGTAGAAATGGAGTCGAGCCGTACTTAACCAGTGGGTTAAATATCGTTTCCCTAAAGTAAAGGTATCAGAACCGGGGATGAAACAACCTAACAAAGCTCATGAAGACAAACAGGACCATGTTTTCACAATGCAATCTTACGGAAGCAGAACTGCGCATGCGGACGAGGGTTGACTGGACTACATTTTCATTTAAGTCTGATTTAAGCGCTTGTTTCACCCCTGACTTAATATTTTACATTCCTGTGTGAAGTTTACCAACTCTATCTCTGTTCTGATATGTTTACTTTTAGATAACGATAATGTGAACCAGGTTTAATCCATTGTTTGTGGACGGCTCGACTACAGGAACCTCATCTCGGCTCGACTGTGTGTGTGTGTGTGTGTGTGTGTGTGTGTGTGTGTGTGTGTGTGTGTGTGTGTGTGTGTTTGCGCGTGCCTACACGTGCGCAGATGATAAGGTACAGTGTAAGAAAAGAGAGAAGTACTGTCACTTAATTTCAGCTCCATTTACAACATATAGAAGAAAATATAGGCTTTGCTGCCACCTAGTGGTGACAATGGACAATCACAGAATGATACATCAAGTGATGTATGCTGTCTGCAGATTGTGTGTATGGTCCTGAATAATTATGTTACATTTCAGCAATGAGAAATTCAGATCCTTCCTTCTTAGGATATTATCTTAAAGTGTACATTTTATCCTCAATAACAACACTCCCCCCACCTATCTCTCTCCCCAGCCCCGTGTGCCCCAGTGAGTGTTAGTGCCAGTCTGGTTTGTTCCAACTCAGCCAATGTGAACTGGCAAAGAAGTCCCAGTGCCACATCTTACAATGTGACTGCAGTGGGTCAGGATGGACACATACATGGCTGCTCCACCAACAGTACCAGCTGTCAGATACCCAACATGCACTGTGGCCAGAACTATACCATCACAGTGACAACATTATGCTGACTCATGTGCTGGGAATCCCAGCATTCCTCTTCACTTCAGTGCAGGTACACAGGGAGAACAAAATATGTACTAACTAGAAAGGTGTAATTTTGGGAAATTGAAAGTGTGGTTGCATTGACACAAGTCACGAGGAATCCACTGGGAACTGAATTCTGTCTTACCATTATATATTTAATACATAATATAATATTATATATTGCGATATCATGTGAAGCATGACAACAGTGACAACAGTCAGTGTGTGAAACATGAAAAAGAATTCCGGACCGAGAACAATAGTGTGTTTCCTCTAGCAACCACACTAATGCGACTAAAGACTATGTACTAATATGAACAGTCTCCAACAGACTAATTTGATAGACTAATTAAGATGCTCAGCATACGTTTTGTACTTTTGTTTGATCAATTGAAGCACAAATTAAAGAGAATAATCATTCTTTCTCTCCACTTCTTCCCTCCATCTCTCCAGGTCCCTGCGCCCCCAGTAATGTTTCTGTTTCTGCATCATGTGGGGCTAGCACAGTGTCCTGGTCCCCTGTTTCAGGGGCCAACATGCACATAGCAACAGCAACGGACACGAACACACCTGTAACTCAAGCACTGCAAACACCTGCTCTTTCACTGATTTACACTGTGGTGGAAACTACTCTGTCAGTGTTGTAGCTGTTGACAGAGGTTGTCACAGTGAACCAAGTTCAGCTGTGGAACTGAAATCAGGTGAGAAGATGTTCACGAAAAACACTAATGCTGCTTTTGACCTGTTAGGTTTATTCATGTTCTCTTCCGAAAGATTTATTTGGAATGAATGGATTCGAACCTAGGTTAGACTTAGTGACTTGATTGCTAAATGAATAAACAAATACATAATATAGTAGAACATTTTACTTGAAAACGTTTCTGAAAGTGTGTGATTTCCTTTCGAAATTCATTTAATTCCTTGAACATCATTATGATATAACAACATGTCAACATTGTGTTTTGCCTTTGTCTCTTCTCAGTTCCGTGTGCCCCAGTGAATGTTAATGCCAGTCTGGCGTGTCCCAACTCAGCCCATGTGACCTGGGTAGGAAGCTCCAGTGCCACATCTTACAATGTGACGGCAGTGGCTCAGGATGGACACATACATTACTGCTCCACTAACAGTACCGGCTGTCAGATACCCAACAACATGCACTGTGGCCAGAACTATACCATCACAGTGACACCATATACTGACTCATGTGCTGGGAATCCCAGCACTCATCATCACTTCATTGCAGGTATTCAGAGAGAACAAGATTTAAAATCTTAAAGCTATGCATCTGAACAGTCTTCAACAGACTTTTAGAACATTGTTTTTAATCAGTTTTTTCTCTCCACTTCTTCCCTCCATCTCTCCAGGTCCCTGCCCCCCCAGTAATGTTCATGTTTCTACAGAATGTGGGTTTAGCACAGTGTCCTGGTCCAATGTTTCAGGAGCAGATATGTACATAGCAACAGCAGCAGCACATAATGGACACGAACACACCTGTAACTCAAGCGTTGGAACCTCCTGCTCTTTCACTGATCTACACTGTGGTGAAAATTACTCTGTCAGTGTTGTAGCTGTTGACAGAGGTTGTCACACAGAACCAAGTTCAGCTGTGGAACTAAAAACAGGTTAGAAGATGTTCACCACAAAACACTGCAGTGCTGCTTTTTACCTGTTGGGTCGTTTTAATTAGGTGTCGATTACATTATATTAAATGGCTTCAAATCTAGATATAGATGAATGCATGAAATTAAATGATTAAGTGGAGGAAGTCAAAAATAAATTAACTACCACACAATGTAAATTCATTTAAAATTATGTTTCCACTCAGAAAACAATCTTTTATTTTATAACACATTGCCATGTTTCCCCTTAATAATTTGCAGGTTCAAATCTTAATTTACAATTGTCTTAATGGTAGTCTGGAGCCCTGCTACATTTATTTTCTTGTTACTTCATTATTAATGCTGCTGTACAATGTTTAACTCTGTATCCGTCCTCTCTTTGCAGTGCCATGTGTTCCTAACAACGTCTCAGTAGCACCTGACTGTATCAGGAACACTGCTGTTGTGACCTGGTCTGCCAGCAAGGGGGCAGTACATCACTCTGTGTCTGCCTGGAGTAGTCAAGGCCATGCCTCGAATACCACCTGCATGTCCTCTGATCTCAACTGTACTCTTACAAACATCACCTGTGGCTCCAACTACACTGTAGATGTAAAGGCTATTGATGGAAACTGCTCCAGTGACCCGAGTCAGACCCTGACATTCAGCTCAGGTAAGACATGGAGAACATATACTGTATGTATGCACAACAAAGGCCAAAGGCAACGTAATGCTGCTTTTGGATAGTCTCCACTTAAGAAAGATTTAAGTCGAATCAATGGAAGTGAATGAATGAATGAATAATTATGTTACATTTCAGCAATGAGAAATTCAGATCCTTCTTAGGATATCATCTTAAAGTGTACATTTTATCCTCAATAACAACACTCCCCCCACCTATCTCTCCCCAGCCCCGTGTGCCCCAGTGAGTGTTATTGCCAGTCTGGTTTGTTCCAACTCAGCCAATGTGAACTGGCAAAGAAGTCCCAGTGCCACATCTTACAATGTGACTGCAGTGGGTCAGGATGGACACATACATGGCTGCTCCACCAACAGTACCAGCTGTCAGATACCCAACATGCACTGTGGCCAGAACTATACCATCACAGTGACACCATATGCATATCCCAGCATTCCTCTTCACTTCAGTGCAGGTACACAGTGAGAACAAAATATGTACTAACTAGAAAGGTGCAATTTTGGGAAATTGAAAGTGTGGTTGCATTGACACAAGTCACCAGGAATATATAATATTATATATATAATATTATATTATATATTGCAATATCGTTTGAAGCATGACAACAGTGTGTGAAACATGAAAAAGAATCTCGGACCGAGAACAATATTGTGTTGCCTATAGCAACTACACTAATGCGACTAAAGACTATGTACTAATATGAACAGTCTCCAACAGACTAATTTGATAGACTAATTAAGATGCTCAGCATATGTACTTTTGTTTGATCAATTGAAGCACAAATGAAAGAGAATAATCATTCTTTCTCTCCACTTCTTCCCTCCATCTCTCCAGGTCCCTGCGCCCCCAGTAATGTTTCTGTTTCTGCATCATGTGGGGCTAGCACAGTGTCCTGGTCCCCTGTTTCAGGGGCCAACATGCACATAGCAACAGCAACGGACACGAATGATGGACACGAACACACCTGTAACTCAAGCACTGCAAACACCTGCTCTTTCACTGATCTACACTGTGGTGGAAACTACTCTGTCAGTGTTGTAGCTGTTGACAGAGGTTGTCACAGTGAACCAAGTTCAGCTGTGGAACTTGAAACAGGTGAGACACTCACCAAAGACACTGATATTTAGCATATATCTCTTGGAGATTACTTGGGCTACAATCTAGACATGGATGAGTGTAAGAAACGAGTAAAGGGGGAGGAATGAATCATTTAGCCACCCCACAATGCAATCTCATGAGAACTAAAAATAAACAACATACTGTACGTATAGCATGTCCACTCATCATAATACTGATTTTAGATCTTAATTGTTACAATTAGTTACATTTCTTTCTTGTTCCGATCAGTTCTAATCATTTACTATACAGAATATCTTTGAGCCCAGTTATATTGTGTAATGTTTAACGCTGTATTCCATCGTCTCTTTGCAGTGCCATGTGTTCCTACCAGCGTCTCGGTAGCTCCTGACTGTATCAGGAACACTGCTGTTGTGTCCTGGTCTGCCAGCAGGGGGGCAGTACAGTACTCTGTGTCTGCCTGGAGTAGTTGCGAACGCAGTGAGCCACTTACTATGACAGCAAGGGCTGAATGTCTGTGTGTGTGTGTGTGTGTGTGTGTCTGTCCCGCTGTTACACCACCCGCCCGCCACCAGAGGGCGCAGCTGTAGCACACACACACACACACACACACACACACACAGGGCGCAGCTGTAGCACACACACACACACACACACACACACACACACACACACACACAACCACACACACACGAGCTGCGTTCGCTTCCCGCGTTTGCGCGTCTTACTTGTCCTATGAATGCCACCTGCCTGTCCTCTGAACTCAACTGTACCCTTAGAAACTTCACGTGTGGCACCAACTACACTGTAGCTGTCAAGGCTATTAACGGCAACTCCTCCAGTGATCCGAGTCAGATCCTGACATTCAGCTCGGGTAAGAGATGGAGAATTTACATGCACGAGAACACTTTTACTCTATACACTGACTGACTGCATGCTGCCACCTGTAGATTATTCATCTAATAAAAAAATCCATCATTTTCCCCAGTCCCTTGCCCGCCCCAGAATATAAGCGCCAGGGTCAACTGTTCCTCTAACACCGCGGCCATCTCCTGGAATCCCAGCACCGATGCCCTCAACTACACAGCTTTCGTCACTGGTGGTGACGGAACAGTTTTCCCGTGCACGTCTTCCGACAATACGTGTTCCGTCGAGGGTCTGCCCTGCGGAATTACCTTCTCTGTTCAAGTCAGGGCTCACAAAGCATACTGTGACAGCCAGCTCAGTCCACCAGTCAACATCTCATCAGGTACTGTATGGGTGGCCAACAACAACAACTTGCATTTCTTAAACCCTCGATCATCTGACCAACCAAATTCCCTCTCATGTGTATTCTCCAGCTCCATGCGAACCCCAAGGCATCAACGGCTCCTTGGACTGTCTGTCCAATGAAGCAACCATATCGTGGAACGCAACGTTAGGGGCAGAGATGTACACGGTGACGGCGGTGGGTGGAGGCCACGCGACAAACTGCACTGCTTCCACCAGCACCACGTGTATGGTGGATGACCTTGCCTGTGGCGTCCTCTATACGTTCTCTGTCACCGCCGCCAACAGCCTGTGTGACAGTCGTCCCAGCGCCACCATCCAGTTGCAAACAGGTAACGCATGTTTAAAAACGCAGCTCAGAGACACAGAAACACATGTACACGTATTTTTTTCCCCTGTAATGTCTGTGCGAACCCCGGGGTCTGTTGAGGGGTTTCTTTAAAACATAAAAATTTAAGTTGGTCACAAAAATGAAAAACATGTACACATACAAGCACCAATACAATGCTTTCTTTACTATCCTCAACCTACGTTTTAACAGCGGGCGAACAGCGGCGACTCTGGGTGATACAAATCTCCTAGAGGGAGTTCCGTATCACCATTCATGGAGGGTAAACAAAGAAACATTATTTTCATGTTTTCGAATGACGTTCCACCGCCCACTTTTCGACTATCGCTGGGTCCCATAGACAAATAACGCACTTCCGGAAAATACGCCAGGCTGTGTCACCTGCTGTTAGAACGTACCGTTAGCTTTATAATGTAGAATGCCCATTTAAGTGCTTCACTCAGAAAAGCATCTTCAAAACTCTGAATCCCCCAACCCCTTAAGCCCCATGCCGACCAGTCGACCTCTCAGTTGAGTACAACTGTGCCAACCAGTCGGCACTGCTGTCCTGGACTCCCGCCAGTGGTGCAATGGAATACTTCGGCTGCGCCCAGGACGACAGTGGCGCCAGGCTGTGCTGTGACAGCTTGGACACAAACTGCACCATAGAGGGCCTTCGGTGTGGAGTCCAGTACAACGTCACTGTACTGGCCTCAGATGGGACATGCAACAGTTCTGTCAGTGACACAGTACGCATTGGAGCTGGTAAGAAATATCACAGTTGTTACAAGAAACGGATGTTTTGCGATTATTTAAAACCTATTCTATACGATAGTTTCTGTATTCACGTCGCACCACAATGACAGTTGATGTATTAATGACCAGTCCAACTCTCTCCTTTTAGCTCCCTGTGCTCCAGACAACGTGCAGGTTCGGCTGTTGCCGCAACACACAACACGCAGCACAACACGAACACGCCAGGTGTTGCGTTTCAGCTGGACACAGGTCCCCTGTTCACATGTCCAGTACATGCTGACCATGACGGGTAGTCTCCTCGGGGACAACCAGACCTTGTTCGACCTCTCTCTTGGACAAACTCGACTGCCTACGAGATGCCCCTGCCCTGTGGTTCATCTTACGTCGCCAGTGTGGAAAGCAGGAACTGTGGTGGAAGCAGTGGCCAATCAGTGGCTCGCAGTGGAAATACAGGTACACTGAGACTGATACATATTGTTCAAAAGTCACGTTGGTGCATGTATGTGATTGTGCCGTTCGGGCAGTTCTTATCACAATCAATACTAACGATAAACCCTCCCCTCCACCTCCACAGCTCCTTGTCCTCCCAACAGGAGTGACGTACAGCGGTGTCTTCTCCTCGGCCACAGTCTCATGGAATGCTTCCGTACATGCCGTCACGTACACAGTGTATGACGACAGCGTCTCGCCAAAGTCCCAGGTGTGCAGCACAGGCAGCCTGTCCTGCTCCGTAGTCAACGTCCAGTCACCTGGTCGTCACAGCCAGCAACGAAGGAGGGGAGAGTGGAGAAACACGTGTCACATCAGGTACGCGCTTCAGTGCACATTGATGTTAAGAATGCTTCATAGCACTGGCCCTCTAGTCCTGCATGGGGGCCCGGACAATTGCTAGTTTTCTGGTTTGCCATCTAGAGTACCAGGTCTGAATTAGTCCCTGAGCAGACAGAGGAGATCAGCTGCTTCACAACATATAATTTAAACAAAATCATAGATAGCAAATAGCAAAACTTACGTGTTGCTTTTTCCTTTACACTCAAGGATGAAGGAGATGTCACTTGAGAAATGACTGTTGACGTTGGCCATGGACATCACCTGTAAATCTCAGGTACTGACTGTGGAAGGAAAGAGCTTCATCATCACTGACCTGAACCCAGGAACCTACTTCAATACTTTAACGTGTTAGGGGGGGTCTGGAGATCATCTCTGTAGAATAGGAGACCCGCAGACACTAGTTGGACAGGATCATTTCTTTCAGTTTTGCACTGTCTCTGTCAAACATGGCATGGCACTGAACAGCAGGTCTGTAATATGATATAAACTGCTTTTATTTTATATTCTTTGAGAAAACAGATGTCAACGACGCATTTGTTACTCTGAACATTCACTGCGTGTCAGTTGATTTTAATCTTTATCAATGCATAAACGAAAGCACACAACACAATACATCTTCACTTGGTAGTGACTACGTATGTGTTGTGATCTAATTGTTTAAGTATGTATAGGCAGGCCAATTAATTTGTTATTAAAAATGATAAGTCAACAACCTTTTTATGGTTACAAATAAATGCTTCTACATAATATTTCATATTGCCTTTTGAATGCAGACGTGAGCCGATGCTGATTTAAAAAAATGCCAGTTATCTCTCTATTAGTCCATCTCTGTCTTATCTTATCTCTATTAGTCCATCTCTGTCTTATCTTATCTCTCTATTAGTCATCTTAGTATATATATATACATATATCATACATTAGTCTCTATTAGTCCATCTCTGTCTTATATTGAATTAATCTTCTTATGTTGTTTTGTTTGTTTTTCCCCCAATAAGACGGGGAAGACATCAATCAGCGACATGTTTTCTGACCTGAGGGACGGACGCAAGCTGGAGGGACTAACAGGCAGCACCCTGGTAAGAGAGAGAGTGTGTGTGTGTGTGTGTGTGTGTGTGTGTGTGTGTGTGTGGGTGTGCGCGTGTGCGTGCGTGCGTGCGTGTATTATTTCATAATACATTTCGATTTCAGCTCTGACATTACTTTTATATTCAGACATGCTCTAGAATGTGAAGAGTCTGCCTGTGCTATTAACTCATTTTGGCTTAAAAAAATCATGAAAATGTGTGCAAATCATTGAATATATATTTTCTTTGACACCGAACGCTTTTAACTTAAATCTTTGCTTCTGGAGGTCCTTGGAATAACATATTTTCGGCGGCCACTAAATCGAAACATAGGTTTCTCAGAAAACTCATGATTTAGAAAGCATTTTGTAAAATCTGGTCTCAGTCCTAAATGGTTTTACCGCCATTTGCTGCTATCCTTCTGCATACAAGTAATTTCCTTCCAAAATGCAAAAGCTAAAATTGTCCTTTCCCTTTCTCCACAGACCAAAGAGCGCGGCTCCACCAGAGTTCACGCTCTGATCAACAAAGTACTTCAAGTCCTGCATCAAAACAACGTGAGTGCACTGATCACATCTCTGGCCTGTTTGTTTCATCTTCTGTCTCATTTCATTCAGTCAACAGATGCTGTAATCTAATTTATATGTTATTAACATATGCTGGATTCAGCAAAACATACCTTTACCACTTCAGCACTATACACATTTTGGCCATTTGCAAATAGCCGATCTACAAGTTCACAATGCATCGCGATGCGACGCTTTCTCCACCAGCGATATTGGGCTGCTGGTGTTTAAGAGGGAAGAGTATTATTTTGGGTTAGGGTTATTTAGGGTTTTTAAATCACACCCGTGTGAAGTGAGGGGCGCTCTTATCATACGTCATCATACATCATCTCATTCTGACCAATCACAATTTGCGTCCTCAGTTTTGTCATCAAGGTTTTTGTTGAGTGCACAGGGGTTAGGGTTACACACACAGGCTAAACACTAAAAAATTGTCATAGGAAACAGTAGCAAAACAATGTGTGTGTTTTCACAAACCCTCAAAGCTGGACATAGAAGGGGCTAGCGCCCCTCAAACCTAAATATTGATGGGATATTTGGTGTGTGTGCCAGCCTTCCAGGAATTGATGACCTTTTCCCTAAGCTCCTTGCACAGAGAGCCTTTTCAGCCCTTGAAAAACAAAGGTCCATTTGACTCGTGGCAAACGGAAGATCTATTTACATTTCTCTCCTCTGTTTAAGAGTTTAATTAAATTCAACGTTTCTATCAGATAAATGGAAAAGATGATGAAATCTGTGTCGTTTTCAGAATACCATGGATTGAGATTTAGTTCAAGGAGCAAGCTGGGTGGCTCCTTTCAATGATTGTTGGATGAAGGTTAAAAAAAAGTTGTTCCAAGCCCACAGCACTTGGAGTACATCAACGTTTTAGGTTTATGGCCTCCCCAGGCTCCGTTCAGCTTGCTTGGATAATACTACTTCCGATAGACTGGAAATGTGGCTTTTCAAAATAAGAACTCTAGCGCTGTAAGTGTTAATACAACTTGAATCTGACCTCGCAAGTGGAAAAGTAATGTTTACATTGACAGATGATTGCCTGGACTAATGGTGGATGACTATGAGTCATCACACACTCACTTCACAGCTGTCTAAAGAGTATACTTTTTTTCTTTAAGATGGCGTCGGATCCTGAGTGGAGCCATCTGGTGGTGGTACATTTTATTCAACCAAATCAACTAACAGACTAATAATCTCATGACATTTAGTCGACTCGACACACAAACATTTCAGGTGACTAAAAAGTGCAAAAAGTGACATTTTGTGAGCTTGTAGATCTGCTGTTTTCACTAGTTTGGGTACCAGGCAAACAATGACTTTCTCTTTTGCGACTTGAGCTAAAACGCTTTCGGAATGCATATTTATAAAAGTCATTCATCCTGACAGGTTACATGATTTATCCCCCCTCCCCAATGCAACACAGTGATGGTATTTTGCACGCACACAGACAAGTGCTTGACTTAACCCATTCTGACCGGCCACCCATTTTGGTGTTATGTTGTTTTGTTTGTTTTTCCCCCAATAAGACGGGGAAGACATCAATCAGCGACATGTTTTCTGACCTGAGGGACGGACGCAAGCTGGAGGGACTAACAGGCAGCACCCTGGTAAGAGAGAGTGTGTGTGTGTGTGTGTGCGTGTGTGTGTGTGTGTGTGTGTGTGTGTGTGTGTGTGTGTGGGTGTGCGCGTGTGCGTGCGTGCGTGTATTATTTCATAATACATTTCGATTTCAGCTCTGACATTACTTTTATATTCAGACATGCTCTAGAATGTGAAGAGTCTGCCTGTGCTATTAACTCATTTTGGCTTAAAAAAATCATGAAAATGTGTGCAAATCATTGAATATATATTTTCTTTGACACCGAACGCTTTTAACTTAAATCTTTGCTTCTGGAGGTCCTTGGAATAACATATTTTCGGCGGCCACTAAATCGAAACATAGGTTTCTCAGAAAACTCATGATTTAGAAAGCATTTTGTAAAATCTGGTCTCAGTCCTAAATGGTTTTACCGCCATTTGCTGCTATCCTTCTGCATACAAGTAATTTCCTTCCAAAATGCAAAAGCTAAAATTGTCCTTTCCCTTTCTCCACAGACCAAAGAGCGCGGCTCCACCAGAGTTCACGCTCTGATCAACAAAGTACTTCAAGTCCTGCATCAAAACAACGTGAGTGCACTGATCACATCTCTGGCCTGTTTGTTTCATCTTCTGTCTCATTTCATTCAGTCAACAGATGCTGTAATCTAATTTATATGTTATTAACATATGCTGGATTCAGCAAAACATACCTTTACCACTTCAGCACTATACACATTTTGGCCATTTGCAAATAGCCGATCTACAAGTTCACAATGCATCGCGATGCGACGCTTTCTCCACCAGCGATATTGGGCTGCTGGTGTTTAAGAGGGAAGAGTATTATTTTGGGTTAGGGTTATTTAGGGTTTTTAAATCACACCCGTGTGAAGTGAGGGGCGCTCTTATCATACGTCATCATACATCATCTCATTCTGACCAATCACAATTTGCGTCCTCAGTTTTGTCATCAAGGTTTTTGTTGAGTGCACAGGGGTTAGGGTTACACACACAGGCTAAACACTAAAAAATTGTCATAGGAAACAGTAGCAAAACAATGTGTGTGTTTTCACAAACCCTCAAAGCTGGACATAGAAGGGGCTAGCGCCCCTCAAACCTAAATATTGATGGGATATTTGGTGTGTGTGCCAGCCTTCCAGGAATTGATGACCTTTTCCCTAAGCTCCTTGCACAGAGAGCCTTTTCAGCCCTTGAAAAACAAAGGTCCATTTGACTCGTGGCAAACGGAAGATCTATTTACATTTCTCTCCTCTGTTTAAGAGTTTAATTAAATTCAACGTTTCTATCAGATAAATGGAAAAGATGATGAAATCTGTGTCGTTTTCAGAATACCATGGATTGAGATTTAGTTCAAGGAGCAAGCTGGGTGGCTCCTTTCAATGATTGTTGGATGAAGGTTAAAAAAAAGTTGTTCCAAGCCCACAGCACTTGGAGTACATCAACGTTTTAGGTTTATGGCCTCCCCAGGCTCCGTTCAGCTTGCTTGGATAATACTACTTCCGATAGACTGGAAATGTGGCTTTTCAAAATAAGAACTCTAGCGCTGTAAGTGTTAATACAACTTGAATCTGACCTCGCAAGTGGAAAAGTAATGTTTACATTGACAGATGATTGCCTGGACTAATGGTGGATGACTATGAGTCATCACACACTCACTTCACAGCTGTCTAAAGAGTATACTTTTTTTCTTTAAGATGGCGTCGGCTCCTGAGTAAAGCCATCTGGTGGTGGTACATTTTATTCAACCAAATCAACTAACAGACTAATAATCTCATGACATTTAGTCGACTCGACACACAAACATTTCAGGTGACTAAAAAGTGCAAAAAGTGACATTTTGTGAGCTTGTAGATCTGCTGTTTTCACTAGTTTGGGTACCAGGCAAACAATGACTTTCTCTTTTGCGACTTGAGCTAAAACGCTTTCGGAATGCATATTTATAAAAGTCATTCATCCTGACAGGTTACATGATTTATCCCCCCTCCCCAATGCAACACAGTGATGGTATTTTGCACGCACACAGACAAGTGCTTGACTTAACCCATTCTGACCGGCCACCCATTTTGGTGTTAGCATCATGTTATGCTTTATCTATTGAAAAATAGCAGATCTACAAGCTCATATCGCGCCACCGAGTGGCGCGATATGAGCTTGTAGGTCTGCTATTTTTGAAAAATCAAAGAACGACTGACATTTTTTTAATCTGATCTCAGGTCAGAATGGGTTTAATCAGACCAGTGTGTGTCCAGTGGAAACCTCGTATGAATCTGATCTCAGGTCAGAATGGGTTAAACATGGACAACGAGTCTTGCTCAAATGTAGAAATGAGATGGCATAGTTGTCTGAATCTAGAACTCGATATAATATCTTTTTATTTAGTTTGCAGCATTGCCCATCCCTACTCTCTTAACTCTCAACCTCCCCCCAGGCCCCCATGATGGAGCTGACAGCACACCAGAGCAGCGTGGGTAATGTGCTGCAAGCAGGGAACAGCTGATGGCCCAGGGCAACCTCACAGAGGAGGAGGGAGAGGCATGGACCGACAGGCCAGGTACACGCACACACACACACACACACACGCACACACACACGCACACACACAGAGCGTCAAGTGGCTGCTGGCTGATCTGCTGTTTGTGCTCCGAAAACAGCTGATCTGCACCAGGTTTCAAAATGAACCCCAAAAACATGGTAATTGTGCTTACCAATGCTTACCAATGTCTCTGTGAGCTTGCTGGCTGCAGTGTAGCTTGTTCGTTAGCTGTCACTCGTTCATTAATTTGTTTCACCTGTGTACTCTCAGAAGCGCATTGAAGTGAAGTGGGCATAGTGTGTGTGTGTCACTGTGTTAGTCTCTTCTGCCGTCATGCAGGACTTTCAAATTATTGTAGACACAACATGAACGTGTGTGTGTGTGTGTGTGTGTGTGTGTGTGTGTGTGTGTGTGTGTGTGTGTGTGTGTGTGTGTGTGTGTGTGTGTGTGTGTGTGTGTGTGTGTGTGTGTGTGTGTGTGTGTGTGTGTGTGTGTGTGTGTATGCCTCAGAATATTTTGATAGTACTTTGGAATGTATCAGTGTCACTTGCACTATACTTGCCGTGTTCTTGTTCAGTCTACAGTACACCAAGTCGCTTCAACAAATATAGCAAATCTACAAGCTCACAACGCGTCAGAATTTGTTATTTTTGGTGATTGTTCCTCCCAAAATAGTGACTGTTTACTGCTGTAGGCCTAGTTTATGACTTTCAGCACCAGAGACAGCTCCCCCATGGCTGTAGGCCTAGTTTATGACTTTCAGCACCAGAGACAGCTCCCCCATGGCTGTGGGACTAGTTTATGACTTTCAGCACCAGAGACAGATCCCCCATGGCTGTGGGACTACTAGATTATGCAGACTGTGAGACTAGTTTATGACTTCAGGACCACAGACAGCTCCCCTCACTGCTGTGGCATTAGGCTCTATTTGTAAATAACTCTTCATACTTATCCGGGCCTCTTCCGACTTCAATTTACAATTTACAATTTACAATTTAGGCATTTAGCAGACGCTCTTAATCCAGAGCGATTTACATTTAAGCAAGAACAAAAGCATGGGAATACATCACATAAAAGCATCTATCATGAAACATGCGTAAGCTAAGAAGGTAACAGTGGAATATCTATATGATGAAGCTATACATACACTATACATAATAAACTATGTATGTGACTTCCTTCACAGGCCAGATTAACCCTTTGTGGTGCCCGGTATTACGACCAGGGCTTGGCGCTTAGCATTTTTCCAAGTAGCACGTGTGCGACTAAGTTGAAAAATCTAGTAGCACACAAATTATTTTAGGAGCACGATGAAAAGTTATCAAATAATGTGTTTTTGAGGGGCGCTAGCCCCTCATATGTATACCGGTATACCTAGCTTTAGTCCCCACACATCTCATGATTTGCCATTGACGATAAACTAAATATGACGTAAATTAAACATCAAAACATTAAATGCCATTGACATTGAAAGGAAAATGTCATATGTACATAATATGCAAACCAGCTATTAAACCAATCACAGCTAGGTATTCTGATGTACGAGATGATTCATGATGATGTATGATGATAAAGAGTGTCCCTCACTTCACCCAGGTGTGATTTTTATTAAGTGGTGCAAACCACTTCTACATCCAGCTTACAATGCCCGGTACGTGTTTGTGTGTGTGTCTGTGTGACGTGTTTGTGTGTGTGTCTGTGTGAGCATGGAACGAGAGGAGTATGTGACATGGCTGCCACCTGCTGGACGCACGGGAGTTGCACCACTTGGTTCACACTGGTTTGATTTTTCTTTAATAAAGTGATATGAGGTAGGGACGGGCAATATGGCAAAATATTATATCACAATATCTTTTCAGCAATTATCAAAATATTGATATTCATCAGGATATAATTTTTATGTTTATTTTTATACAATCTATATAACCAATTTGTTTTTATGCTGATAGACTTTTTTTTAATGCAGATAGATAGATAGATAGATAGATAGATTAATTTAATTTAATTATTATCTATAGCTATCTATCTATGTTGCTCATGGATGCATGGATGGATAGACAGACTATCCGTTTTTATCCTGCTGTTCTATCATGTGATATTCGATGCTGGGCAAGATGATCGATTGTGAATTAAATTGTAACATTCTCCTTGGCTTTGACTGCTTCAGACAGAACATCTGACACACAGCTACGGTAGACTATTAATTTACTAAGCTGGTAACTTACTCGGCTGCCTACCGCTGCTCGTTAAGCAGGTTACACAATGGATGGACCACTGATATTTATCCAGCCAGGTCGGTGATTACTAATATCATTCATGCTGTGCAACACATGCTTTTGTAAGCGACGCTAAGGATTGTTTTGACCGATAATAATCCGTCATGTGCGTGCGCACGTGCACTCTTTATTTGTGCGTGCAGCCGTGAACAGTGTTTCTCCCGCATTTGGTTAAAAGTTGGCGTTCGAACTTTACAAATAAGTTTAGTATTAAACGTGTCGGGGACGCTATCATGCTGCGTTCACTCTGACGCTCTAGTCTGTGCTGCCTGCGAGGGAACAACAGACACACACGGCATATGAGCACAGAGTGCTAAAAGGGGGAGGGCCGAGGGCGGTGCGGTAGAAGCAAGGGGAACAGATCTTCAAGCTAAAATGCATCGAGCCTCGACACGTTGTTAGCTTGTAGATCTGCTCTTTTTGGCGAACGACACCGCCGTACTACAAATATCAATGTAGGTATAGAACTGAACCAGCTCAGTGGCCTTGTGGTTAGAGTGTCCGTCCTGAGACTGGGAGGTCGGGGTTTAATCCCCGGCCGGGTCATACCAAAGACTCTAAAAATGGGACCCAGTGCCTCCCTGCTTGACACTCAAGGGTCTGATTGGGGGGGGTTAGTCCCTGCTTGACACTCAAGGGTCTGATTGGGGGGGGTTAGTCCCTGCTTGACACTCAAGGGTTGGATTGGGGGGTCAGTCCCTGCTTGACACTCAAGGGTTGGATTGGGGGGTCAGTCCCTGCTTGACGCTCAGCATCAAGGGCTGGATTGGGCGGTCAGTCCCTGCTTGACGCTCAGCATCAAGGGTTGGATTGGGGGGTCAGTCCCTGCTTGACACTCAGCATCAAGGGTTGGATTGGGGGGTCAGTCCCTGCTTGACGCTCAGCATCAAGGGTTGGATTGGGGGGTCAGTCCCTGCTTGACGCTCAGCATCAAGGGTTGGATTGGGGGGGGGTTAGTCCCTGCGACATACTAGCGTCATGTCCAGAAGGTAAGCAAGAACACCATATACCAACTCTGTGTGTGTGTGTGTGTGTGTGTGTGTGTGTGTGTGTGACACACACACACACACACACACACACACACACACACACACACACACTGTGTGTGTGTGTGTGTGTGTGTGTGTGTGTGTGTGTGTGTCTGGCGTGACATGTAGGGCAGGCTACCACGATGACTCAGCTGGCTGCTACCAGCCACCTCCACAGTGGAGTGGAGTCAGAGGGGCAGGCTGGATAAACGTGGTCGTAAGTGGTAACTAAGTGTTGGTTTGTTCAAAACCTACAATCCACTAAATGATCACTCCCGTTCAGAACGGCAACGCTGAGTGCAGAAAACCCAGCTCGCAGCAACACAGTCAGCAGCATTCTGTACCCACATGTTTGGGAGTTTAAGCCATTTTGGGGCGGGAACCCCTTTTGGTGTTTATAGCATTATGTTATGCTTTAGCTATTGAAAAGAATAGCAGATCTACAAGCTTGTAGTTCTGCTATTTTTTAAAAATCTTGGAAACGTGGAACAAATCTTTGAATATATATTCTTTCAGGGCGAATGTTTTTAACTCAAATCTTTGCTTCTGGTGGGGGGTGGGGGGGGTGTCCCTGGAACTACATGTTTTCAGATGGGGGGTCATAACCATAACCCCCCCCTGGTGGGGGGGGGGGTGTCCCTGGAACTACATGTTTTCAGATGGGGCGTCATAACCATAACCCCCCCCTGGTGGGGGGGGGGGTGTCCCTGGAACTACATGTTTTCAGATGGGGGGTCATAACCATAACCATAACCACATCATTCTGTATTCTGTATCTTCCTCCTCCAGGGAGCCGGGTCGTACCTCCTCAACTACTTCCTGTACATCCTGTGGGCTCTGCTGTTCTCCTTCCTGGCCGTGTCCTTAGTGAGAGTGTTCGCTCCGTACGCCTGTGGCTCCGGGATCCCTGAGGTGAGCAGAGGTCCAGACGGGTCACTGGTGGACTGGGTTTCTGACCTGCCCACAGCCCTCCTATGAGACACAGACTGGTTTCTGACCTGCCCACAGCCCTCCTATGAGACACAGACTGGTTTCTGACCTGCCCACAGCCCTCCTATGAGACACAGACTGGTTTCTGACCTGCCCACAGCCCTCCTATGAGACACAGACTGGTTTCTGACCTGCCCACAGCCCTCCTATGAGACCCAGACTGGTTTCTGAACTGCCCACAGCCCTCCTATGAGACACAGACTGGTTTCTGACCTGCCCACAGCCCTCCTATGAGACACAGACTGGTTTCTGACCTGCCCACAGCCCTCCTATGAGACACAGACTGGTTTCTGACCTGCCCACAGCCCTCCTATGAGACACAGACTGGTTTCTGACCTGCCCACAGCCCTCCTATGAGACACAGACTGGTTTCTGACCTGCCCACAGCCCTCCTATGAGACACAGACTGGTTTCTGACCTGCCCACAGCCCTCCTATGAGACACAGACTGGTTTCTGAACCGCCCACAGCCCTCCTATGAGACACAGACTGGTTTCTGAACTGCCCACAACCCTCCTATGAGACACACACTGGTTTCTGACCTGCCCACAGCCCTCCTATGAGACACAGACTGGTTTCTGACCTGCCCACAGCCCTCCTATGAGACACAGACTGGTTTCAGTCAGCCAGTCAGCCAGTTGAACCTGACTGTCATTAACCGAGACGTATTATTCTTCTATGTTCTGCCACACAGATCAAGACCATGACGCGAGCAGGACGCGACGGAGATGCAACGCGCCTGGTGGAGCCCTGGCGTTAGCCTTGTTTGTATTTGTTGACAAAATTGTCAATATATTTAGCCTCAGTTTTAGTCATCATACAATTTACAATTTAGGCATTTAGCAGAGACTCTTAATCCAGAGCGACTTACATTAATGATGGGGAATACAAGCTAATAAAAACTGCAGGCCTTCTAGTCCTGGAAAGTTGCAATGCGAAAATGGAAGCCATCGTTCTCACGATAATGAAAATCTAAACATTTTTGTAAACAAATCTTAAAAAAAAAGCTCAGTTTTGATTCAGTTTTCCTCAGTGAAGAACAGTAGTCAACGTACGTTGACTGCGTTTTATGCAAATGTGTAAAATAGGTGTGATGGAAGATGAAGGAATGCACATTATTAATAAAAGTGTTCGGCGAGTGTTGTAACCAAACATGAACGGTGCATGTTTCTCTGACCAGGTCCAATCATTAAGGGTGTATGTTTCTCTGACCAGGTCCAATCATTAAGGGTGCATGTTTCTCTGACCAGGTCCAATCATTAAGGGTGTATGTGTCTCTGACCAGGTCCAATCATTAAGGGTGTATGTGTCTCTGACCAGGTCCAATCATTAAGGGTGTATGTTTCTCTGACCAGGTCCAATCATTAAGGGTGTATGTGTCTCTGACCAGGTCCAATCATTAAGGGTGTATGTTTCTCTGACCAGGTCCAATCATTAAGGGTGCATGTTTCTCTGACCAGGTCCAATCATTAAGGGTGTATGTGTCTCTGACCAGGTCCAATCATTAAGGGTGCATGTGTCTCTGACCAGGTCCAATCATTAAGGGTGCATGTTTCTCTGACCAGGTCCAATCATTAAGGGTGCATGTTTCTCTGACCAGGTCCAATCATTAAGGGTGCATGTTTCTCTGACCAGGTCCAATCATTAAGGGTGCATGTTTCTCTGACCAGGTCCAATCATTAAGGGTGCATGTTTCTCTGACCAGGTCCAATCATTAAGGGTGTATGTTTCTCTGACCAGGTCCAATCATTAAGGGTGTATGTGTCTCTGACCAGGTCCAATCATTAAGGGTGCATGTTTCTCTGACCAGGTCCAATCATTAAGGGTGTATGTTTCTCTGACCAGGTCCAATCATTAAGGGTGTATGTGTCTCTGACCAGGTCCAATCATTAAGGGTGCATGTTTCTCTGACCAGGTCCAATCAGAAGCAGCCAAAACGTTAAACCGCTGTATGTGTCTCTGACCAGGTCCAATCAGAAGCAGCCAAAACGTTAAACCGCTGTATGTGTCTCTGAACAGGTCCTATCAGCAGCAGCGGCCGCTGGGGTGTCGGTGGCGTTCGGAGCTCCTATTGGAGGAGTTCTCTTCAGTCTGGAAGAGGTGGGTTCAAATTAACAGTTTGACTGCCCTAATTTATCCCAGTCATTCTTCTCATTTGCCGGAAATTGAACTTTGAAGACCCATTGCATATTATTTCATAATGTGACAATATCATCTCAAATGAAAGGGGAATCTTTCCTCTTTACTCAGAATTTTTTGTTATGTTTGTAGCATGTTGCGTTCTTTAGATACAGGCAGTTTTATACAGCTCGGTTTCACCCTAAACAGGCCTCTCGGAAAATGCTTTGGTATTTCGTTTCATTTGTTTGCAGAACACTTCTATTATGCCCATAACATATTCCCTATTATAGTGACAGAGACATACCATATATCAAATGAAAGCTGTAACGCTCTACTTTCACCAGGAACAGAGATAGAATCTCTATCATCTTTAGTTTTCAAGATGTGGCCATTTGAATGAGTCTATCACTTTTCAGTCTACCACTGTTCAGACTCTCGTTTTTGACCAGTCACATTTATATACCCATATCATATTTTTCTAATGATGTGAACATCTCACGGAATATACCAATTGAACGAGGAGCATTTCCTCTTTATCCAGAAAAAAAAATTATGTTTCTAGCATGTTGCATTCTGTAGATAGAGGCAGTTTTATACCTTGCTCAGTTTCACCCCAAACATGCCTCTGTAAAAATGATTTTGGAGTCATTTTCTTTTTTTTGAAGAACACTTCTATTTTGCCCATAACGTATTTTCTATCATAGTGACAGAGACATACCATATATCAAATGAAAGCTGTAACGCTCTACTTTCACCAGGAACAGAGATAGAATCTCTATCATCTTTAGTTTTCAAGATGTGGCCATTTGAATGAGTCTATCACTTTTCAGTCTACCACTGTTCAGACTCTCGTTTTTGACCAGTCACATTTATATACCCATATCATATTTTTCTAATGATGTGAACATCTCACGGAATATACCAATTGAACGAGGAGCATTTCCTCTTTATCCAGAAAAAAAAATTATGTTTCTAGCATGTTGCATTCTGTAGATAGAGGCAGTTTTATACCTTGCTCAGTTTCACCCCAAACATGCCTCTGTAAAAATGATTTTGGAGTCATTTTCTTTTTTTTGAAGAACACTTCTATTTTGCCCATAACGTATTTTCTATCATAGTGACAGAGACATACCATATATCAAATGAAAGCTGTAACGCTCTACTTTCACCAGGAACAGAGATAGAATCTCTATCATCTTTAGTTTTCAAGATGTGGCCATTTGAATGAGTCTATCACTTTTCAGTCTACCACTGTTCAGACTCTCGTTTTTGACCAGTCACATTTATATACCCATATCATATTTTTCTAATGATGTGAACATCTCACGGAATATACCAATTGAACGAGGAGCATTTCCTCTTTATCCAGAAAAAAAAATTATGTTTCTAGCATGTTGCATTCTGTAGATAGAGGCAGTTTTATACCTTGCTCAGTTTCACCCCAAACATGCCTCTGTAAAAATGATTTTGGAGTCATTTTCTTTTTTTTGAAGAACACTTCTATTTTGCCCATAACGTATTTTCTATCATAGTGACAGAGACATACCATATATCAAATGAAAGCTGTAACGCTCTACTTTCACCAGGAACAGAGATAGAATCTCTATCATCTTTAGTTTTCAAGATGTGGCCATTTGAATGAGTCTATCACTTTTCAGTCTACCACTGTTCAGACTCTCGTTTTTGACCAGTCACATTTATATACCCATATCATATTTTTCTAATGATGTGAACATCTCACGGAATATACCAATTGAACGAGGAGCATTTCCTCTTTATCCAGAAAAAGAAATTATGTTTCTAGCATGTTGCATTCTGTAGATAGAGGCAGTTTTATACCTTGCTCAGTTTCACCCCAAACATGCCTCTGTAAAAATGATTTTGGAGTCATTTTCTTTTTTTTGAAGAACACTTCTATTTTGCCCATACCGTATTTTCTATCATAGTGACAGAGACATACCATATATCAAATGAAAGCTGTAACGCTCTACTTTCACCAGGAACAGAGATAGAATCTCTATCATCTTTAGTTTTCAAGATGTGGCCATTTGAATGAGTCTATCACTTTTCAGTCTACCACTGTTCAGACTCGTTTTTGACCAGTCACATTTATATACCCATATCATATTTTTCTAATGATGTGAACATCTCACGGAATATACCAATTGAACGAGGAGCATTTCCTCTTTATCCAGAAAAAAAATTTATGTTTCTAGCATGTTGCATTCTGTAGATAGAGGCAGTTTTATACCTTGCTCAGTTTCACCCCAAACATGCCTCTGTAAAAATGATTTTGGAGTAATTTTCTTTTTTTTGAAGAACACTTCTATTTTGCCCATACCGTATTTTCTATCATAGTGACAGAGACATACCATATATCAAATGAAAGCTGTAACGCTCTACTTTCACCAGGAACAGAGATAGAATCTCTATC
Source organism: Protomyctophum parallelum (assembly GCF_964188405.1). Classification (NCBI taxonomy): domain Eukaryota; kingdom Metazoa; phylum Chordata; class Actinopteri; order Myctophiformes; family Myctophidae; genus Protomyctophum; species Protomyctophum parallelum. The sequence goes on from NC_139711.1 coordinate 49,664,395, forward strand.
ATCTTTAGTTTTCAAGATGTGGCCATTTGAATGAGTCTATCACTTTTCAGTCTACCACTGTTCAGACTCTCGTTTTTGACCAGTCACATTTATATACCCATATCATATTTTTCTAATGATGTGAACATCTCACGGAATATACCAATTGAACGAGGAGCATTTCCTCTTTATCCAGAAAAAAAAATTATGTTTCTAGCATGTTGCATTCTGTAGATAGAGGCAGTTTTATACCTTGCTCAGTTTCACCCCAAACATGCCTCTGTAAAAATGATTTTGGAGTAATTTTCTTTTTTTTGAAGAACACTTCTATTTTGCCCATACCGTATTTTCTATCATAGTGACAGAGACATACCATATATCAAATGAAAGCTGTAACGCTCTACTTTCACCAGGAACAGAGATAGAATCTCTATCATCTTTAGTTTTCAAGATGTGGCCATTTGAATGAGTATCACTTTTCAGTCTACCACTGTTCAGACTCGTTTTTGACCAGTCACATTTATATACCCATATCATATTTTTCTAATGATGTGAACATCTCACGGAATATACCAATTGAACGAGGAGCATTTCCTCTTTATCCAGAAAAAAAAATTATGTTTCTAGCATGTTGCATTCTGTAGATAGAGGCAGTTTTATACCTTGCTCAGTTTCACCCCAAACATGCCTCTGTAAAAATGATTTTGGAGTCATTTTCTTTTTTTTGAAGAACACTTCTATTTTGCCCATAACGTATTTTCTATCATAGTGACAGAGACATACCATATATCAAATGAAAGCTGTAACGCTCTACTTTCACCAGGAACAGAGATAGAATCTCTATCATCTTTAGTTTTCAAGATGTGGCCATTTGAATGAGTCTATCACTTTTCAGTCTACCACTGTTCAGACTCTCGTTTTTGACCAGTCACATTTATATACCCATATCATATTTTTCTAATGATGTGAACATCTCACGGAATATACCAATTGAACGAGGACCATTTCCTCTTTATCCAGAAAAAAAATTTATGTTTCTAGCATGTTGCATTCTGTAGATAGAGGCAGTTTTATACCTTGCTCAGTTTCACCCCAAACATGCCTCTGTAAAAATGATTTTGGAGTCATTTTCTTTTTTTTGAAGAACACTTCTATTTTGCCCATAACGTATTTTCTATCATAGTGACAGAGACATACCATATATCAAATGAAAGCTGTAACGCTCTACTTTCACCAGGAACAGAGATAGAATCTCTATCATCTTTAGTTTTCAAGATGTGGCCATTTGAATGAGTCTATCACTTTTCAGTCTACCACTGTTCAGACTCTCGTTTTTGACCAGTCACATTTATATACCCATATCATATTTTTCTAATGATGTGAACATCTCACGGAATATACCAATTGAACGAGGAGCATTTCCTCTTTATCCAGAAAAAAAAATTATGTTTCTAGCATGTTGCATTCTGTAGATAGAGGCAGTTTTATACCTTGCTCAGTTTCACCCCAAACATGCCTCTGTAAAAATGATTTTGGAGTCATTTTCTTTTTTTTGAAGAACACTTCTATTTTGCCCATACCGTATTTTCTATCATAGTGACAGAGACATACCATATATCAAATGAAAGCTGTAACGCTCTACTTTCACCAGGAACAGAGATAGAATCTCTATCATCTTTAGTTTTCAAGATGTGGCCATTTGAATGAGTATCACTTTTCAGTCTACCACTGTTCAGACTCGTTTTTGACCAGTCACATTTATATACCCATATCATATTTTTCTAATGATGTGAACATCTCACGGAATATACCAATTGAACGAGGAGCATTTCCTCTTTATCCAGAAAAAAAAATTATGTTTCTAGCATGTTGCATTCTGTAGATAGAGGCAGTTTTATACCTTGCTCAGTTTCACCCCAAACATGCCTCTGTAAAAATGATTTTGGAGTCATTTTCTTTTTTTTGAAGAACACTTCTATTTTGCCCATAACGTATTTTCTATCATAGTGACAGAGACATACCATATATCAAATGAAAGCTGTAACGCTCTACTTTCACCAGGAACAGAGATAGAATCTCTATCATCTTTAGTTTTCAAGATGTGGCCATTTGAATGAGTATCACTTTTCAGTCTACCACTGTTCAGACTCGTTTTTGACCAGTCACATTTATATACCCATATCATATTTTTCTAATGATGTGAACATCTCACGGAATATACCAATTGAACGAGGAGCATTTCCTCTTTATCCAGAAAAAAAAATTATGTTTCTAGCATGTTGCATTCTGTAGATAGAGGCAGTTTTATACCTTGCTCAGTTTCACCCCAAACATGCCTCTGTAAAAATGATTTTGGAGTCATTTTCTTTTTTTTGAAGAACACTTCTATTTTGCCCATAACGTATTTTCTATCATAGTGACAGAGACATACCATATATCAAATGAAAGCTGTAACGCTCTACTTTCACCAGGAACAGAGATAGAATCTCTATCATCTTTAGTTTTCAAGATGTGGCCATTTGAATGAGTCTATCACTTTTCAGTCTACCACTGTTCAGACTCTCGTTTTTGACCAGTCACATTTATATACCCATATCATATTTTTCTAATGATGTGAACATCTCACGGAATATACCAATTGAACGAGGACCATTTCCTCTTTATCCAGAAAAAAAAATTATGTTTCTAGCATGTTGCATTCTGTAGATAGAGGCAGTTTTATACCTTGCTCAGTTTCACCCCAAACATGCCTCTGTAAAAATGATTTTGGAGTCATTTTCTTTTTTTTGAAGAACACTTCTATTTTGCCCATAACGTATTTTCTATCATAGTGACAGAGACATACCATATATCAAATGAAAGCTGTAACGCTCTACTTTCACCAGGAACAGAGATAGAATCTCTATCATCTTTAGTTTTCAAGATGTGGCCATTTGAATGAGTCTATCACTTTTCAGTCTACCACTGTTCAGACTCTCGTTTTTGACCAGTCACATTTATATACCCATATCATATTTTTCTAATGATGTGAACATCTCACGGAATATACCAATTGAACGAGGAGCATTTCCTCTTTATCCAGAAAAAAAAATTATGTTTCTAGCATGTTGCATTCTGTAGATAGAGGCAGTTTTATACCTTGCTCAGTTTCACCCCAAACATGCCTCTGTAAAAATGATTTTGGAGTCATTTTCTTTTTTTTGAAGAACACTTCTATTTTGCCCATAACGTATTTTCTATCATAGTGACAGAGACATACCATATATCAAATGAAAGCTGTAACGCTCTACTTTCACCAGGAACAGAGATAGAATCTCTATCATCTTTAGTTTTCAAGATGTGGCCATTTGAATGAGTCTATCACTTTTCAGTCTACCACTGTTCAGACTCTCGTTTTTGACCAGTCACATTTATATACCCATATCATATTTTTCTAATGATGTGAACATCTCACGGAATATACCAATTGAACGAGGAGCATTTCCTCTTTATCCAGAAAAAAAAATTATGTTTCTAGCATGTTGCATTCTGTAGATAGAGGCAGTTTTATACCTTGCTCAGTTTCACCCCAAACATGCCTCTGTAAAAATGATTTTGGAGTCATTTTCTTTTTTTTGAAGAACACTTCTATTTTGCCCATAACGTATTTTCTATCATAGTGACAGAGACATACCATATATCAAATGAAAGCTGTAACGCTCTACTTTCACCAGGAACAGAGATAGAATCTCTATCATCTTTAGTTTTCAAGATGTGGCCATTTGAATGAGTCTATCACTTTTCAGTCTACCACTGTTCAGACTCTCGTTTTTGACCAGTCACATTTATATACCCATATCATATTTTTCTAATGATGTGAACATCTCACGGAATATACCAATTGAACGAGGAGCATTTCCTCTTTATCCAGAAAAAAATTTTATGTTTCTAGCATGTTGCATTCTGTAGATAGAGGCAGTTTTATACCTTGCTCAGTTTCACCCCAAACATGCCTCTGTAAAAATGATTTTGGAGTCATTTTCTTTTTTTTGAAGAACACTTCTATTTTGCCCATACCGTATTTTCTATCATAGTGACAGAGACATACCATATATCAAATGAAAGCTGTAACGCTCTACTTTCACCAGGAACAGAGATAGAATCTCTATCATCTTTAGTTTTCAAGATGTGGCCATTTGAATGAGTATCACTTTTCAGTCTACCACTGTTCAGACTCGTTTTTGACCAGTCACATTTATATACCCATATCATATTTTTCTAATGATGTGAACATCTCACGGAATATACCAATTGAACGAGGAGCATTTCCTCTTTATCCAGAAAAAAAAATTATGTTTCTAGCATGTTGCATTCTGTAGATAGAGGCAGTTTTATACCTTGCTCAGTTTCACCCCAAACATGCCTCTGTAAAAATGATTTTGGAGTCATTTTCTTTTTTTTGAAGAACACTTCTATTTTGCCCATACCGTATTTTCTATCATAGTGACAGAGACATACCATATATCAAATGAAAGCTGTAACGCTCTACTTTCACCAGGAACAGAGATAGAATCTCTATCATCTTTAGTTTTCAAGATGTGGCCATTTGAATGAGTATCACTTTTCAGTCTACCACTGTTCAGACTCGTTTTTGACCAGTCACATTTATATACCCATATCATATTTTTCTAATGATGTGAACATCTCACGGAATATACCAATTGAACGAGGAGCATTTCCTCTTTATCCAGAAAAAAAAATTATGTTTCTAGCATGTTGCATTCTGTAGATAGAGGCAGTTTTATACCTTGCTCAGTTTCACCCCAAACATGCCTCTGTAAAAATGATTTTGGAGTCATTTTCTTTTTTTTGAAGAACACTTCTATTTTGCCCATAACGTATTTTCTATCATAGTGACAGAGACATACCATATATCAAATGAAAGCTGTAACGCTCTACTTTCACCAGGAACAGAGATAGAATCTCTATCATCTTTAGTTTTCAAGATGTGGCCATTTGAATGAGTCTATCACTTTTCAGTCTACCACTGTTCAGACTCTCGTTTTTGACCAGTCACATTTATATACCCATATCATATTTTTCTAATGATGTGAACATCTCACGGAATATACCAATTGAACGAGGAGCATTTCCTCTTTATCCAGAAAGAAAAATTATGTTTCTAGCATGTTGCATTCTGTAGATAGAGGCAGTTTTATACCTTGCTCAGTTTCACCCCAAACATGCCTCTGTAAAAAGGATTTTGGAGTAATTTTCTTTTTTTTGAAGAACACTTCTATTTTGCCCATAACGTATTTTCTATCATAGTGACAGAGACATACCATATATCAAATGAAAGCTGTAACGCTCTACTTTCACCAGGAACAGAGATAGAATCTCTATCATCTTTAGTTTTCAAGATGTGGCCATTTGAATGAGTCTATCACTTTTCAGTCTACCACTGTTCAGACTCTCGTTTTTGACCAGTCACATTTATATACCCATATCATATTTTTCTAATGATGTGAACATCTCACGGAATATACCAATTGAACGAGGAGCATTTCCTCTTTATCCAGAAAAAAAAAATATGTTTCTAGCATGTTGCATTCTGTAGATAGAGGCAGTTTTATACCTTGCTCAGTTTCACCCCAAACATGCCTCTGTAAAAATTATTTTGGAGTCATTTTCTTTTTTTTGAAGAACACTTCTATTTTGCCCATAACGTATTTTTTATCATAGTGACAGAGACATACCATATATCAAATGAAAGCTATAATCATCTACTTTTACCAGGAAAAGAGATAGAATCTCTATCATCTTTTATACAGCTCGTTTCACCCTAAACAGGCCTCTAGGAAAATGCTTTGGTAGTTATCTTCATTTGTTTGTACACAGCACACTTCTATTATGCCCATAACATATTCTCTATTATAGTGACAGAGACATACCATATATATAACGCTCTACTTTCACCAGGAACAGACATACAATTTCTATTTCTATTTCATAGAAATACAATATATGCATTTACAATAGGCCTACATGTACTTAGATAAAATGCAATACTGTTGTGACATCTGGTGGAGCTGTTGCCCCCGAGTACAGATAAGCGGTCTACACATGCCTACATGTATTTTGAATAAATAAGTAAAATAAATAATGTGCTGATGTATCCACACAGAAAACATTTAGGCAAACATAACGAACATGTAGTCCGATGAACAACCACTAGATGGCAATGATGCTCTTATGCTGGCAATTCTGATGAATGAAGTCACATGTGATGTGTAAAAGTTTTAGAAATAAAGCAAAACAAATGTATTTTCTCTTACACTTGCCTTTGCCTTTGCCTTTGCCTTTGGCTTTTCCAGGCCTTGCTGGACTGGATCTGGGGGGTGAGGGTTGAGGCTGGCTGATCTCAGCACCTAGAAACATCAAATAAATAGATATATTTATTTATATGATGTGCAAAAGAAATACATTTACACAGTACGCCAACTTGAATGTAACAAGTCTCACCAATTACAACAGGCCTAATGTATTTAGAATAATACAAGTAAATAATACAAGTAAAATAAATAATCTTACCTCCAGACACAACACCTGCACCAGCATCGTCCTAAATGCAAAAATATGATTTATTGACGTATAATCACACACACACACACACACACACACACACACACAACCACAAAATAAGCTTTATTGACATATAATCGTTCAACATGCGTGTATAGAAACATACTCATTCAATGATTAGCTTTATCACACACACACACACACACACACACTCCCGTTCTCTCTGTGTGGCGGTGGCGAGCGACACGACTTTACGATGATCCTCGTTCCACTGCGTCGTGGTTCCCTCGCTCGAGCAGTTTTGGTTTGGGGGCCGCTAACCCCCAAACGGTGAGAGATCTACCCATTATCACAAATTCCACACGCACTCCAGAGGGCCACTATAGTTCCACACTCACTCCAGAGGGCCACTATAGTTCCACACTCACTCCAGAGGGCCACTATAGTTCCACGCTCACTCCAGAGGGCCACTATAGTTCCACACTCACTCCAGAGGGCCACTATAGTTCCACACTCACTCCAGAGGGCCACTATAGTTCCACACTCACTCCAGAGGGCCACTATAGTTCCACGCTCACTCCAGAGGGCCACTATAGTTCCACGCTCACTCCAGAGGGCCACTATAGTTCCACACTCACTCCAGAGGGCCACTATAGTTCCACACTCACTCCACACTCACTGTAAATATAGAATGAGTTTATCAAATAACATTTCTTGGAGTGATACTAGACCACAAAATCAGCTGGAAACCCCATATTTCATATGTACGAGCTAAGATGGCAAGAATTGTCTCTATACTGGGGAAATCAAAACTAATTCTAAATCAAGGGGCACTGTACATTCCGTATTATTCCAGGTTTTACCATATCTTAATTATTGTGTGGAGATCTGGGGTAATACCTATAAAAGTAACTTAAAACATTGGTCATATTACAAAAGAGAGCAATAAGGATTGTGAAAAATGTCACATCACGGCCACTATAGTTCCACGCTCACTCCAGAGGGCCACTATAGTTCCACACTCACTCCAGAGGGCCACTATAGTTCCACACTCACTCCGAAGGGCCACTATAGTTCCACACTCACTCCGGAGGGCCACTATAGTTCCACACTCACTCCGGAGGGCCACATTGCATATTACTTTCATAGCAAAAATAGCAGATCTACAAGCTTGTAGATCAGCTATTTTTGGAATCCTGAAAAGTTACATTTTAATTTAATTTCAAATGCCTTCAATTATAGTTACTCTATGAACTAAATATACATACATCGGACATAAAAAAGGTCAATAACAATTTTATACTATTCATTAAGCTACTAATTTAGACTGAAGTAATTAAACTCCGATATTAACCTGAGGGCCACACAGAGCATATCAACTACTTACTTAGTAGTTATCCATCCTCTTAACAGTTTGACGGCCACATTTTCACGGATCTAAAGCACAAATTATTTCCGCGTATGCTGCAAAGGTAATAAAACAATCTTGCCAGCGTAGAATATTTGATTAAAATGTGGGTAAAGCGTTTTATGGAGTCAAACTGTGAAGATGAATATCCTTAAATAAAGATTATTATTAAACCCTGTCTTTTCCTCCTCAGGTGAGCTACTACTTCCCTCTGAAGACGTTGTGGCGGTCCTTCTTCGCCGCCCTGGTGGCGGCGTTCACCCTGCGCTCCATCAACCCGTTCGGGAACAGCCGTCTGGTGCTGTTCTACGTGGAGTACCACACGCCCTGGTAGGAATAATAACGGTTCCATTTGTACCCTCTCAGAGTTAAATTAACATTGACTTTACATGGTTACATGGTTCTGTCCAATATAAACAGGTACATGGCAGAGCTGGTTCCGTTCATCCTGCTGGGCGTGTTCGGCGGGCTGTGGGGGACCCTCTTCATCCGGGCCAACATCGCCTGGTGCCGACGGCGCAAGACCACCCAGCTGGGCAGGTAGGAACCTCTAAGACCACCTCTAAGACCACCTCTAAGACCGCCTCTAAGACCGCCTCTAAGACCGCCTCTAAGACCACCTCTAAGACCACCTCTAAGACCGCCTCTAAGACCGCCTCTAAGACCACCTCTAAGACCACCTCTAAGACCACCCAGCTGGGCAGATAGGAACCTCTAAGACCGCCTCTAAGACCACCTCTAAACCCACCTCTAAGACCACCTCTAAGACCGCCTCTAAGACCACCTCTAAGACCACCTCTAAACCCACCTCTAAGACCACCTCTAAGACCACCTCTAAGACCACCCAGCTGGGCAGGTAACCACCGTTAACCTGTTCAAAACAGGAACCCCTTTTGGTGTTCCAAGCATTATGTGATACTTTAACTGTTGAAAAATAGCAGATCTACAAGCTATTTTTTAAAAGTCGTGAAACTGTGCCTCAAATCTTTGTTATATGTATTTGGTCCGCAACCACCAGGTACCCGGTTCTGGAGGTGGTTCTGGAGGTGACACTAAACCCTGTTCCCTCCCCCAGGTACCCGGTTCTGGAGGTGATGGCGGTGACTTGCATCACAGCCCTGGTGGCGTTCCCTAACCCGTACACGCGGCGCAGCACGTCGGAGCTGATCTCGGAGCTGTTCAACGACTGCGGCGCCCTGGAGTCCTCGCAGCTGTGCGACTACGTCAACAACCCCAACATGTCGCGGCCCGTGGACGACATCCCCGACAGGCCCGCGGGCCCCGGGGTCTACAGCGCCCTCTGGCAGCTGGCGCTGGCACTGGTCTTCAAGATCGTCATCACCATCTTCACGTTCGGCATGAAGATATATTAATAATATTATTATTATTATATTATTATTATATTATTATTATTATTATTATTCACGTTCGGCATGAAGGTATATTAATAATAAATATTATTATATTATTATTATTATTCACGTTCGGCATGAAGGTATACCGTCTCTTAACCCATTCTGACCGGGCACCCATTTTGGTGTTAGCACTATGTTATGCTTTAGCTATTGAAAAATAGCAGATCTACAAGCTCATATCGCGCCACCGAGTGGCGCGATATGAGCTTGTAGGTCTGCTATTTTTTGAAAAATCTAAAAAAACGACTGACATTTTTAGAATCTGATCTCAGGTCAGAATGGGTTAATCAGACCAGTGTGTGTCCGGCGGAAACCTCGTATGAATCTGATCTCAGGTCAGAATGGGTTAAACCCCATTTAGGCCTCAGAATTAGACCTCAAAATTAAAAACAAATATTCTAAATCCTCTTCACTATTTTTGAAAGTTCATAGCGCGCCACTCGGTGGCGTGCTATGAGCTTGTAGATCTGCTATTTTTCAATAGCTAAATAATAACATATTTACAATAATAATATTTAAAACACCAAAAGGGGTTCCTGCGGTTAAATTAGGGTTAAATAACTAAGCCCATTTAAAAAGAAAAAAGGCTTCTAAACTGTTTCTACAGCTCCATCTCAATGAATTAGAATATTTTGTAAAAGTTCATTTTCACCTGTAATATAATTAAAAAAGTGAAACTTCCATTCCATTATTCTCAACTCATAAAGTGAAGTATTTAAAACATTTTTTTGTTTTAATCTTGATGAGCTACAGAGTACAGCTCATGAAAATAAAATCATCATCATTCATCTCAATGAATTAGAATATTTTACGAGACCACTAAAAAAATGATTTTTTTAAAACGAGAAATGTCGACCATCTGAAAAGTATATTAATGTATGCAGTTACTACTTGGTCTGGGCTACTTTTGAACACATTATTTCACACATTTTCACCCCCCCCCCCCCCCTTTTCCCCTCACTGTATATTCTGTTTCTTTTCCCTTTTTGCTTCCTTTATGATGAATTCCTGTTCTGTTCTTTAACTATATAGAAGTGTCTATTTGTACGTCTCTAAATGTTTTGATGAATTGAACATGGACCCTGTTGTATTAGTGTAATGCTTAATTGGGTCGTCCACTCACAGTTAACAGTCTTTGTATTGAGTTTGTGCTTGAAATGTACTGTAATTCTACAAACTGTTAATAAATATTTCAATCAATCAATCAATGGGGCGTGGCATGGAGGTGATCAGCCTGTGGCACTGTTGAGGTGTTCTGGAAGCCCAGGTCTGCTTTGATAACAGCCGTAAATAAATTTTAGTCAGACAGTCAGTGTGTGTCCAGTGGAAACCTCTATGAATCTGATCTCAGGTCAGAATGGGTTAATTGTTCAGTCTCATGTCTCACATGTCTCCCCCTCCCCCATGTGCCCCTCCCCCTCCCCCAGATCCCGTCGGGCCTGTTCATCCCCAGCATGGCGGTGGGCGCCATCGCCGGGCGCATGGTGGGCATCGCCGTGGAGCAGATGGCGTTCCACCACCACGACTGGATCATCTTCAAGAACTGGTGCCGCCCGGGAGCCGACTGCGTCACCCCCGGACTCTACGCCATGGTGGGGGGGGGGGCCTGTCTGGGTGAGTGTTAGACTCTACACCATGGTGGGGGGGGGGGGGGGGGGGCTGTCTGGGTGAGTGTTAAGGCTCATACATAGTCTGGGTTTTCGGTGGTGAGGTGACCACCGAACTACAACATGACGTCACTGAGCCTCGGTGAAGAGAAAACCACCGCCACCGCTCCAGCCCTTCTCTCTGTTTTTACTCACCACCGCTCAACGTTATTTCAGCTCCGGTGGTCAGCTCACCACCGGAGCGGTGGTCACCTCACCACCGCCGCTCGCCGTGCTCACGCAGGTGAGAGAGAGGGAGACAGACGCCGTCGGTTGGTTTTGGTCGCAGGAAAATTAACCCATTCTGACCTGAGATCAGATTCTAAAATATGTCTTCTACATCCTGACAGTTTCATTATTAACCCATTCTGACCTGAGATCAGATTCTAAAAGTGTCTTTGATTTTTCAAAAATAGCAGACCTACAAGCTCGTAGTGCGCCACTCGGTGTCGCGCTATGAGTTTGTAGATCTGCTATTTTTCAATAGCTAAAGCACGACATGATGCTAACACCAAATGTGGGTCAAAAAATGGGTTAACCCGTTTTGACCTGAGATCAGATTCTAAAAACGTCGTCTACATCCTGACAGTTTTCTGAAAAAGTTATGTTTCTATGTCAGTCGTTCTTCGATTTTTTTCAAAAATAGCAGACCTACAAGCTCATAGCGCGCCACTCGGTGGCGCGCTATGAGCTTGTAGATCTGCTATTTTTCAATAGCTAAAGCATAACATAATGCTAACGCCAAAAGGGGTTCCCGCCCCAAAATGGGTTAAATAATTTTTTGTTTTAGACGTTTTTTGTCTCTCGAATGTATAGTTTTCGTTTAGTTTTTAGTCACATTTTAGTCGACCCGGAATGTCTTGGTGTTAAGTCTAGTTTTAGTCGACTAAATGTCATAAGATTTCAGTCGACTAAATCTATGGTTGATTTAGTCGACTAAAATGTATTTTGGCGGGCCTTGATGCCGTCGTAATGGCTGATTTTACACTCAAAAACATTGTTTAATAACTGTCCTCCTGTAGGACAGCGCCACCTAGAGGGTTAGGCTCTTCATCTGGTCAAACTCAATATGTCAGTGATCCACCCACTTAAATAGACACCCACGGCCACGGGTTTGATTGATTGATTGAAATATTTATTAACAGTTTGTAGAATTACAGTACATTTCAAGTACAAACTCAATACAAAGACTGTTAACTGTGAGTGGACGACCCAATTAAGCATTACACTTGTTTACAACAGGGTCCACATTGTTCAATTCATCAAAACATTTAGAGACATACAAATAGACATTTCTATGTAGTTAAAGAACAGAACAGGAATTCATCATATAGGAAGCAAAAGGGAAAAGATACATATACAGTGAGGGGAAAGGGGGGGGGGGGGTACGGGGATTCAGATTTTACAGAGGCCAGTTTCGAATTGCAGCCATCCGTAGGTGCCCTTTGAGAGCGGTTTTGAAGGAGTCAAGGGATTCACATGTCTTAATGACTGTTGGTAGGGCGTTTCACATTTTGGTGGCATAGGAGCGAAAAGAATTTAGTCCCTTGTTTGTGCCGAATCTGGGTTGTACATGGTTTGTTGCACTCCCTCTGGTGTTGTGGGTGTGGACTTCGTTTACATTAAGGAAGTATTTAGACAGGTACATGGGTATCCTAGTGGTGTATCGAATCTTGTGGACCAGACCCATTGCAAGATGCTGTACTCACGTTAGTAGTCAGTGGGTGGAACCAACACAACATGGTCATTAGATCAATTAATGAAATATCATTAAATACAGTACAAATACACATTTCTCAAATCCACAACAGTGGAATAAGCAAAAGGACATTGTGAAGTTGCCCGAGGGCCAAGGCTCCAAAAACGTCAGCGATGCTTTTTGTGGATTTTATTTCTCCCAACTTCAGCTCCGGTGCAGATATTCACAATGAAAGAATATCAATACTGGCCAAAAGTACAAAATGAAGAACTCAAGAATACCTAATGCAAAACTTAGGACAATGGAAAAATAACCAAACTGCACTAGGCTATGCCCCTGGACTGGGCCCTAGCAGCTCTCTCACTGGGCTGTCAGCATGATGCCTGCCCGAGCATCACTGACTAGCTCTGCCTGCAGTCTCCCCTTTATAGGGGAGGATCCTACCACCCACAGAGAAGCAATTAACCATACACAGCTTACCTTAATCAGTGTGTGTGTGTGGGTATAGGGCACGGGCTGCCCCGTGGAATGCACTTCCCATTGCAGTCAGAACTGCAGCATCACTCCCAGTCTTTGATACAGACTTATAGCATGTTATGTAGACAGCACTATAATTGCATTGTATGTAGTCATAGCACGGCATAGTACATATGTATAGCATAGTAGTATATATGTATAGTTTATATGTATAGTTTCATTATATAGATATTTTACCGTCCCCGGGACGTCGGGACGCCGTTAATCTCGAGCCCTGATATGTATAGTTTATATGTAATGTTTCATTATATAGATATTCCACCGTTACTTTCATAGCTTACGCATGTTTCTTGATAAATGTTTTTATGTGATGTATTCCCATGCTTTTTTTGTTCTTGCTTAATGTAAGTCACTCTGGATTAAGAGAGTCTGCTAAATGCCTAAATTGTAAAATGTGACAGACATCATGATTATTATAGAATCTAAGACCGTGATTCACATAATCAGGTATTATTACTTTCAAATAACAATTCAAATATATACAGCATACGATAAAGAAATTATTTAAAAAAATGGCTGATGGGGAAGTCCTCGTTCATTCCCTTTGGGGACATTGTATTTAAAGTGTAAATCCAAAAGGATTCACGTTGTAGCAACAATCTATTCAGATCCCCTCCTCGCCTGCATGGGTGTGTGTGTGTGTGTGTGTGTGTGTGTGTGTGTGTGTGTGTGTGTGTGTGTGTGTGTGTGTGTGTGTGTGTGTGTGTGTGTGTGTGTGTGTGTGTGTGTGTGTGTGTGTGTGTGTGTGTGTGTGTGTGTGTGTGTGTGTGTGTGTGTGTGTGAGCGCTCGTGTGCGTGTGCGCGCGTGTGTCGTGCGCACATGCAACCATTCGGGTGTGATTGACCATGAACATGTTTACTGCACCCCCGGCTTCTAAAGGTCACAGCCTTTGGATACATAATAACCCATGAGTGTGTGTCTCTGGGTGCGCTCAACTGCTCTGAAGAAGATTAGTAGTAAACAGAGAGCAGCCACAGATGTGCAACGCTCGCTCACTCACACACACACACACACACACACACACACACACACACACACACACACACACAAACCTGTCCTCTCCTCAGAGGCTCAGGTGTGTAGCCTGAAGCCCAATCTCAAAGACAGTTGATCAACAAGGTTAAATCAGGCTCTCTCATTTTAACCTCCTCTCTCTGTCTCTCTCTCCCCCCATGCAGTCCACGGCTTCGTCGTCCCTGCTCTCCATGAGGCCCCAGACCCCCCGCGGGGACGACGAGGAGGAGGACGGCGTGGACGTGCCTGACGGACAGGCGGCGTGGAAAAAGGCCCCGCCCCCCCCCTGCCCACCCCGGAGGAGAAGATGAGGCAGGTGGCCAAGAACGTGCCCACAGACATTGTCCCTATCAACGTCACAGGTAGGACACCACCAACCGCCCTCCTCCAGTCATCTGATTAGCTCTTTTGGACATCTAGTTTTCCTTTGGCCCTTTGGACATCTAGTGACCAGACCCTGTGAGCGGTGCCGTCATTCATCATAAAATATATTAGTTCCGTGTCATGTTCTAGCGCCGCCCCACACCACCCACCTAGTCTCATTAGCGTGACCTTCCTATTTGAGGCTGGTTTGGCCTCATCCAATCTAATGTTCTCACCTACTACTACTACATTATTAACCTTTTCACTGTCCGTTGATGTTTCTGTGCTTTGAGTGGATACATTGTATCTGCCCAGCCACAGTGAATGAAGCTGTATGTCTGCCAGCCTCGTCTCCTTTACTATTCCGTTTTTATCTCCCCTCCCACAAACTGACTGTGTGTGTGTGTGTGTGTGTGTGTGTGTGTGTGTGTGTGTGTGTGTGTGTGTGTGTGTGTGTGTGTGTGTGTGTGTGTGTGTGTGTGTGTGTGTGTGTGTGTGTGTGTGTGTGTGTGTGTGTGAGTGATGCGTGTGTGATGCGGATCCTGAAAAGGTTTCCTCTCAGCCGCCCCCTCCCAGAGGCTCTGAGTCAATCTACCGCTGCGGAATGGATCGAGGGGCAATTGTGTTACGTACGTGACATAATTCAGCCCCAGCTCAGCTCCAGTACAACCCGGGTGCGCCACAAACGTGTGAGTAGGAACAAACTTTCCTTCTTGTGGCAGCACAGACGATCGAAAGCGATTCAGATCATTCTAAATGACAGCGAGTACCCCGACCCGCCTCCCTGCCCCAGTGACGCCACGATGGTTAAAAACCACTATGAAAATAAATGTCGCAGCCAGACAATGATCAGTGATCCACTCCCATTACCACCGTGGGAAAATAGCCTACAACCAGTACGGCCCGCTGCCTTTCCCATCACCTCCCACTTTACACCTGATGAAGTAGGGTCTGTTTTGCACAGCCTACCAAATGACAGGGCTAGTGGCATAGATGGGGTAACCTATGAAAGTCTTAAGACTGCACAGTCATGTGAGAAATTAACATCAATCTTTAATGTCTGCCTGGACAATAAGAGAGTGCCCGAATCCTGGAAAGGAGCCATGATTCACCGTATCCCAAAAAAAGACAATGTACCTGATGATCCATCTACATGGAGAGACATTTCCCTCCTCCCCACCATCTATAAAGTGTTCATGAAATGTATCCTGTCTCGTGTGCTTCCCTGGCTGACAGACAATAGGTGAATCCCAATTGGGAGTGTAGACACTGAGCAGTGCGTATTTCTGGGTATATGACGTCACAGCGCCGCGCCGGAGTGCTTCCCAATCCAAAGGGCTCTAAATACTCGTTCATCCAGTGCACTAGGGCCACGCACTATTTTTCCCCGCCCGAGCCCGCTTCCAAAGACCAGTGGGGATGTACCCAATGGCATCTTGTCACCTTAGAATCAATACATCTACCTGGGGTATTTATTGACATTATTAGGGATGTGTATGAAACATCATTCATACAAGTCATCTGTGGGAAACAGCTGACAGACCCAATACCTCTCCAAGTAGGCATTACAACAGGCTGCCCATGGAGTGCCATTAACTTTGTTCTTGCCATCAATGGGTGGATTAAGTGGTTGTGTGACTGTGTGTGACCCAATGTGCTGTCCCCAAACCCCATCCAGGGTTATGAGGACCACGTACAGTTAGCCTCTCGGGAAGAGAGTGTTATTAAAAACATGCTCGCTAGAACAGATAGATTTCTGGACTGGTCCGGTCTAGAGGCAAAACACACTAAGTGTGCTGTTCTCTACCAGAGGCCTAGTGGTGGCAACCGCTGGTATAAGTCTAAGGCTGACAAAACCCCTGAGTTCACCATCAACTCACAGCCCATACGTGTGTATGACCTACATGAGTCATACAACTACCTAGGGCATAGGTTTAATATTGCAGGGGAATGGAAAGAACAGGTTGAGTACATTACATCTGAGTTTACAGCTAGGCTGAACCTGATTGACGCTTCACCACTACCACTGCTGATGAAGTTGGAGGCTATCAGGCAGGTTGCCCTGACTAGAGTACAACACCTCTTCTCCAACGTTCATCTGGCATGTAAAACACTTAGTGATCTAAATGACAGTGTAGTTCACTCTGTGAGGAAGTGGTTCGGGCTCAACACCCACACCACCAGAGACATTATTTTCCAGTCCAAACAGGACGTTGGGTTTGGCGTGGATATATAACGCCACAAGGCTGGCTCACTTGATAAACATGCTAAACAGTGATGACACGACTGTCAGGGAACTTTCTAGATCTTCTCTGTTTCTAGATATGAAACGGCGTAAAGTGCCGTCCTGGCAGCAGAGGGCGAGCCAAGTTTCCTGGGGTTTAGAAGAAAGCCCAACCTTAAAATGGACTCACATGCTACTGGGTTTGGGGTGTCGTCAGATTGGCCTGACCTCAATGACCTCTGTGTGAGAACTGGAGTATCTCTGTGCTGGGTTCGACCTGACTCTGAATCTGTAGACGTTTCTGAGGACATTATTACCAACTGTTCGATCTCAGTAAGGAGTACTGTATACTGTAATTGATACAGAACACCATGTATCACCAGTCAATGCACGGAGGTACCTTATAATGCTACAACAGCAAAAACAACAACAACACTGGACTGGTTTAAAACTACAGGGGAAGCTAGCTTGCCTTCCCGATGCAGACCACACCGTATCTCATACAATATTCAAGAATTATGCAGTCGATGAGGACATAGTCACCTTTACAGTCAAAGCCAGATTACAGGTCCTTCCAACCAGACTCAATCTCTCTCTGTGGTACCCTAACACGTTTCCTCCTCATTGTCTGCACCATGACCACACTCCAGTTACAGAAACACTGTCACATATTCTTAATGGCTGCTATGTATATAAGGGGATGTACATTGCTCGGCACGACAGAATTGTTGACCTATTAAGCTAAGGACATAAGTTCATATGTTTCATCATCTGCCAAAATGTATAAGCACTCACGTGTCTCAACTGCCATGTTCATGCACAATAATGAAAATGATGCTTTTTCAGATGTCACAGCTAATACACCAGATATTGTTGTTGTTGATGAGGACAGTAGAGAAGTGACCATTTTGGAAGTGGCATGTACATTTGACCACAGTATGGAAGAGGCATTCCTTACCAAGGTGCTTAAGTACCAGCGTATTAAGGATGCTATTATGCAGCTTGGCTACAGATGTAAACTACTTGTGTTCATATTTGGAAGCCTCGGTAATGTCCACAAATCAGTCGTGAGGGGCCTGCAGATTGCAGGCATGCCCAAGCCGAGAGCTAAGGCATCGGCAAAATTCTGTTCAGTGTCTGCAATATTTGGCAGTCGCCATATATGGAGAAGGCGATGCTTTCTGTACCCGTGATCTGTATCTGAAGCACTTGTTATAGAGTTTTCTCAAGTTTGCGCATCCACTACTGTTTGTGTTCAAGAAGTTTCTTGTAAAATGTGAATACAAATAAAGATGTTAAGTGTGTGTGTGTGTGTGTGTGTGTGTGTGTGTGTGTGTGTGTGTGTGTGTGTGTGTGTGTGTGTGTGTGTGTGTGTGTGTGTGTGTGTGTGTGTGTGTGTGTGTGTGTGTGTGTGTGTGTGTGTGTGTGTGTGTGTGTGTGTGTGTGTACGCGCGTCTCAGGGAGCAGATCCTGCGTGTGAAGGGGGAGGAGGAGGGAATTCCTCTCCTGCTCGTGGGGAACAAGTCGGACCTGGAGGATCGGCGCCAGGTGTCGGCCGACGAGGTGACGAGCCGAGCCGCCGAATGGGGCGTCCAGTACGTGGAGACGTCGGCCAAGACGTGGAGGCGCGCCCTTTCATATTTACATGTCTATTTCAGCTCTGACACTTATTTCAGACATGCTCTAGTATGTGAAGAGTCTGCCTGTGCTATTAACTCTTTTAAGCTTTTCTCCATTGGTGAAAAGCTGGAGTTTGCGCGATGGCAGCAGGCTCTCAGTCAAATCTGGTCACATATTATATTATAATTATATAATGTATACCATATATTATGATATACATAATGCATATTATGCCAATCACTGTGTTGAGTCAAACTATTTCACCTTTCTATGTTGCCGTATACAGTTCAGCGCTACAATGGCACTGCTTTAAGCACAATCTGTACTTCATAATATATGTATAAAACAGTGGTTCCCAAACTTATTCATGTCCTCAAATTGACACAATTCTTTCCCGTGGACCCCCATTTGAAAAGATATGCCAGGGACCCCCATAAGAGAAGATTATTTAAAAGATATGCCAGAGACCCCCATAAGAGATTTTATTGTCAATGTTTAATGTCAAGGACCCCCAGTTTGACATGCATTAGTCTACGGACCCCCGTTTAATGGGGTTTCTCTCTCTGGGACCCCCAATTTATATTGTAAAATCAATGTTAATTTAACTCTGAGAGTGTACAAATTTGATGATGTGTCGAGTTGCTTTGCACAATTAGAGAGTACCATTTAGTTCCATGTGTTACACTCTCAGAGTTACAGACCCATAAGGGTTCCATTTGGTTCCTAACTATCATTTAGCTGGGGACCCCCTGGAACTCCCCCAAGGACCCCTGGGGGTCCCCGGACCCCACTTTGGGAACCACAGATTTAAAAGATGGATTTTTGGACGAAACAAAAGTATTTATTGTAAACCAAAAAGTGTAAAGCTTTACATTGCAATGATAGTAATGATTGCTATAGATGTTCAGTTAAAATCTATAGGCTATGTTGTCGGCCACCAACCAACCCCCCATCTGAACATCTGAACCCCCCCCCCAGAAGCAAAGATATGAGTTAAAAACATTCGCTCTGAAAGGATATATATTCAAAGATTTGCACCACATTTTCTCGATTGATTTTTTCTCCAAAAATAGCAGATCTACAAGCACCGAGTGCCTATGAGCTTGTAGATCTGCTATTTTTCAATAGCTAAAGTGTAACATGATGCTTAAAACACCAAAAGGGGTTCCCGCCCAGAATGGGCCAACCTTAAGTCCAAAGTGTGTAATGAAAAGTGAAGTGTGAGTGAACATCTGTCCACTCTTTGTTGGTGTTAATTTAACCAAAATTGGACCCATCAGGGTTCATTTGGTTCCATTACTACACTCTTCAGAGTTCAAGTATTTGACTGTGAATGTACTGGTGTTTTATTTTTGTATTAGTTGCCAGTGTTTAAATTTCAAAGAAAAGGTTGAACATAAAATGTGTCGTATTGAGTTGTAATTCTGCATAGAATTGGTCTCGACCCAGGATTGTACTTTTTGCTCACGTTGTGCAATATTTATCGTATTGTATTGATGAGAAATCTACCCTGACCATGTTTAGGTCTAATATTGTAATAATAATAATATAGAGTGTATAATGAAAGATGTTCCATAATCATTCATAGCATTAAGGGCCCTTAATGCGTCTAAAGGTGTTTTCAAACGAGCAGTGATTTAAGGCGCCTATACTTCATTTTCAATGAGAACTGCGTTTTTTTGCTTTTTCCTGTACGCGCGGAGAAGTCAACGACAAGCGCATTGACGCGGCCGCGGTCCCTACACTTTTTACATGAGGGTCCACCATGTTCAATTCATCATAACATTTAGAGGAGGTAAAAAGGAAAAAACATACTCTAGTCTATAGTGAGGGGAAAAAGGGGGTGGGTGGGTCAGGGTCCATTTTGTTCAACAAATAGCAGATCTACAAACCCCCCAATGCGTTGCATCCGCGACGCCTTGTGGGCTTGTAGATCTGCTATTTTCTACACCGTCATACCACGGTTCATAAATGTACCGATGGAAAGCGTGAAATAATATTATTAAATGTATAAATAAATAATGAATAATATTTTTAATTAGTTGGTTTATAGTTATTTGTTTTCGTTAATTCGTTATTTTTTGTTAGTCAGTTATTTTGCATGTGTTTAATATTATATATAGATAAAACTAATAGGGGAGATAACAGATAATGTATGATGAGACATCTAGATATGTGATATAATGCTCCCGGACTAATAAGAGAGATAACAGATCTACATCTAGATGGATGCTATGTATGTAAATCTATATAAAATGTGTAGAATGTGATAAAGCTCAAGGACCAATAAGATAATAGAGGGTATATATGCACGTGACATCATCATCATCATAACTGTAAGTTATACAGGAATGCCCACTGCCCCACTTAGTGGCAAATAACTACTTTCTGGCCTTGACAGCCCATACATCCAAACAGAAAAGCAAAATTTGATTGCATTAAATTACTTTAAACAACATTAAATTAACTTTGTCACTCAGTCTTCCACTCGATTTGCCATTCACTTTATGCATGTGCATACCCTCTATAAGAGATAACGGGCAAACTTTGATCAATACAATATGGGTCCATTTGGACGCACGCACACACACACACACACACACACACACACACACACACACACACACACGTTGCTTCGCCACAACAATGACTGTAACATTTAGAACATACACGCAAAATATTTGCCGCCTTGTGGTGACCACGGACACATGCAGAATACACAACTATGCATTCTAGCTGCTGGTGTTTATAACGATACTAATTATATAGCCTAACTATGAAGTTTATAACGATAATAATTATAAAACTATGAATTCTACTGGTGTTTATTTGGGGGTCCTTGACATGAAAAGGTTTGGGAACCACTGCTTCATGGTGTCGTCCACAGTTAACAGTTTTGTTTTGAGTTGTGCTTGAAATGTAGGCTACTGTAATTCTGCAATATGTCAATGTCAAACAATCAATCAGACAGGTCCATTTGTACACTCTCAGAGTTAAATGAACATTGATATTACAATGTAAATGGGGGTCTCAGAGATATAAATGCCATTAAATGGGGGTCCGTAGACTAACGCATGTAAAACCGGGGGTCCTTGAAATGAAACGGGTTGAGAATCACTGCTATAGAGCCGTAAATATGGAACCAGTGCTTTGAGCTGCGTGTTTTGCAGAATGCATGGAAAAGTGGGTATTAACGCCATCTGGTGGTGGAATTTTACTGACAGATGTAGAACTATACTTCTTCCGTACAACAGTGTTTTACAGTCAGTCCGTCAAGTCTGTGTTTAGTCAATTTATCTATCTTCATGGGTATTAATACGTGTTTAAGTGTTTTATTGTTGTTCTAAAAAATAGAAGATTATTTAACATAAACTGTCGATTCAAATAAAGCAAGTTTTACAACAAATAAAGTGTCTTTTTTACGTCATGAAGAGACACAGCTACTAGCTAGCTGCTCAGCTAGCGGCTAGCTGGCTAGCTAGTCTTCTGTGACTCGGCACTGCGGCTGCGCAGTCGTCGAAAACAGCCGATGTGTATTTCATCCGTACGACAGTGACGCGCGTCGAAAACGGCATGTGTATTTCATCCGTACGACGGTGACGCGCGTCAAACAGCCGATGTGTATTTCATCCGTACGACGGTGACGCGCGTCGAAAACAGCATGTGTATTTCATCCGTACGACGGTGACGCGCGTCGAAAACAGCATGTGTATTTCATCCGTACGACGGTGACGCGCGTCAAACAGCCGATGTGTATTTCATCCGTACGACGGTGACGCGCGTCGAAAACAGCCGATGTTTAGGGTTCGTACTTCGGCTGTTTTCGACGACTGCGCAGCCGCAGTGCCGACCCACATATGGTGTATGGGAAATGTAGTGTTTGAATGTAGTTCTATGGTCCATCCACATGTTTTACAGATCTAATTGGTCAATCCACATGTTTTACAGATCTATTGGTATTCATATGGGAAATGTAGTACTGAAATGTAGTTCTTCCATCCACCCACATATGGTGTATGGGAAATGTAGTGTTTGAATGTAGTTCTATGGTCCATCCACATGTTTTACAGATCTAATTGGTCAATCCACATGTTTTACAGATCTATTGGTATTCATATGGGAAATGTAGTCCTGAAATGTAGTTCTTCCATCCACCCACATATGGTGTATGGGAAATGTAGTGTTTGAATGTAGTTCTATGGTCCATCCACATGTTTTACAGATCTAATTGGTCAATCCACATGTTTTACAGATCTATTGGTATTCATATGGGAAATGTAGTCCTGAAATGTAGTTCTTCCATCCACCCACATATGGTGTATGGGAAATGTAGTGTTTGAATGTAGTTCTATGGTCCATCCACATGTTTTACAGATCTAATTGGTCAATCCACATGTTTTACAGATCTATTGGTATTCATATGGGAAATGTAGTCCTGAAATGTAGTTCTTCCATCCACCCACATATGGTGTGGCGGGAGGGGTGCAGGACGCCATCCCATTGGCGGGAGGGGTGCCGGACGCCATCCCATTGGCGGGAGGGGTGCCGGATGCCATCCCATTGGCGGGAGGGGTGCAGGATGCCATCCCATTGGGGGGGAGGGGTGCCGGATGCCATCCCATTGGCGGCAGGGGTGCAGGATGCCATCCCATTGGGGGGAGGGGTGCCGGACGCCATCCCATTGGCGGGAGGGGTGCAGAGAGCCATCCCATTGGCGGGAGGGGTGCCGGACGCCATCCCATTGGCGGGAGGGGTGCAGGACGCCATCCCATTGGCGGCAGGGGTGCAGGATGCCATCCCATTGGGGGGAGGGGTGCTGGACGCCATCCCATTGGCGGGAGGGGTGCAGGATGCCATCCCATTGGCGGCAGGGGTGCAGGATGCCATCCCATTGGGGGGAGGGGTGCCGGACGCCATCCCATTGGCGGGAGGGGTGCCGGACGCCATCCCATTGGCGGGAGGGGTGCAGGATGCCATCCCATTGGCGGGAGGGCTGCAGGATGCCATCCCATTGGCGGGAGGGGTGCCGGATGCCATCCCATTGGCGGGAGGGGTGCCGGACGCCATCCCATTGGCGGGAGGGGTGCCGGATGCCATCCCATTGGGGGGAGGGGTGCCGGACGCCATCCCATTGGCGGGAGGGCTGCAGGACGCCATCCCATTGGCGGGAGGGGTGCAGGATGCCATCCCATTGGCGGCAGGGGTGCAGGATGCCATCCCATTGGGGGCAGGGGTGCAGGATGCCATCCCATTGGCGGGAGGGCTGCAGGATGCCATCCCATTGGGGGGAGGGGTGCCGGACGCCATCCCATTGGCGGGAGGGCTGCAGGATGCCATCCCATTGGCGGGAGGGGTGCAGGATGCCATCCCATTGGCGGCAGGGGTGCAGGATGCCATCCCATTGGGGGCAGGGGTGCAGGATGCCATCCCATTGGCGGGAGGGCTGCAGGATGCCATCCCATTGGGGGGAGGGGTGCCGGACGCCATCCCATTGGCGGGAGGGCTGCAGGATGCCATCCCATTGGGGGGAGGGGTGCCGGACGCCATCCCATTGGCGGGAGGGGTGCCGGACGCCATCCCATTGGCGGGAGGGGTGCAGGATGCCATCCCATTGGCGGCAGGGGTGCAGGATGCCATCCCATTGGCGGCAGGGGTGCAGGATGCCATCCCATTGGGGGGAGGGGTGCTGGACGCCATCCCATTGGCGGGAGGGGTGCAGGATGCCATCCCATTGGGGGGAGGGGTGCGGGACGCCATCCCATTGGCGGGAGGGGTGCCGGACGCCATCCCATTGGCGGGAGGGGTGCCGGACGCCATCCCATTGGCGGGAGGGGTGCAGGATGCCATCCCATTGGCGGCAGGGGTGCAGGATGCCATCCCATTGGGGGGAGGGGTGCCGGACGCCATCCCATTGGCGGGAGGGGTGCCGGACGCCATCCCATTGGCGGGAGGGGTGCAGGATGCCATCCCATTGGCGGCAGGGGTGCAGGATGCCATCCCATTGGGGGGAGGGGTGCCGGACGCCATCCCATTGGCGGGAGGGGTGCCGGACGCCATCCCATTGGCGGGAGGGGTGCCGGACGCCATCCCATTGGTGGGAGGGCTGCAGGACGCCATCCCATTGGCGGGAGGGGTGCAGGATGCCATCCCATTGGCGGCAGGGGTGCAGGATGCCATCCCATTGGGGGGAGGGGTGCCGGACGCCATCCCATTGGCGGGAGGGGTGCCGGACGCCATCCCATTGGCGGGAGGGGTGCAGGATGCCATCCTATTGGCGGGAGGGCTGCAGGATGCCATCCCATTGGCGGGAGGGGTGCCGGATGCCATCCCATTGGGGGGAGGGGTGCCGGACGCCATCCCATTGGCGGGAGGGGTGCCGGACGCCATCCCATTGGCGGGAGGGGTGCCGGATGCCATCCCATTGGGGGGAGGGGTGCCGGACGCCATCCCATTGGCGGGAGGGGTGCAGGATGCCATCCCATTGGCGGGAGGGGTGCAGGATGCCATCCCATTGGCGGCAGGGGTGCAGGATGCCATCCCATTGGGGGGAGGGGTGCCGGATGCCATCCCATTGCCGGAGGGGTGCAGGATGCCATCCCATTGGCGGCAGGGCTGCAGGATGCCATCCCATTGGGGGGAGGGGTGCCGGATGCCATCCCATTGCCGGAGGGGTGCAGGATGCCATCCCATTGGCGGGAGGGGTGCCGGATGCCATCCCATTGCCGGAGGGGTGCAGGATGCCATCCCATTGGCGGCAGGGCTGCAGGATGCCATCCCATTGGCGGGAGGGGTGCAGGATGCCATCCCATTGGCGGGAGGGGTGCCGGACGCCATCCCATTGGCGGGAGGGCTGCAGGATGCCATCCCATTGGCGGGAGGGCTGCAGGATGCCATCCCATTGGGGGGAGGGGTGCCGGATGCCATCCCATTGCCGGAGGGGTGCCGGATGCCATCCTATTGGCGGGAGGGGTGCAGGATGCCATCCCATTGGGGGGAGGGGTGCCGGATGCCATCCCATTGCCGGAGGGGTGCAGGATGCCATCCCATTGGGGGGAGGGGTGCCGGACGCCATCCCATTGGCGGGAGGGGTGCCGGACGCCATCCCATTGGCGGGAGGGGTGCAGGATGCCATCCCATTGGCGGCAGGGGTGCAGGATGCCATCCCATTGGGGGGAGGGGTGCCGGACGCCATCCCATTGGCGGGAGGGGTGCCGGACGCCATCCCATTGGCGGGAGGGGTGCAGGATGCCATCCCATTGGCGGGAGGGCTGCAGGATGCCATCCCATTGGCGGGAGGGGTGCCGGATGCCATCCCATTGGGGGGAGGGGTGCCGGACGCCATCCCATTGGCGGGAGGGGTGCCGGACGCCATCCCATTGGCGGGAGGGGTGCAGGATGCCATCCCATTGGGGGGAGGGGTGCCGGACGCCATCCCATTGGCGGGAGGGCTGCAGGATGCCATCCCATTGGGGGGAGGGGTGCCGGACGCCATCCCATTGGCGGGAGGGGTGCAGGAGCCCACAGCTCCATGAAGACCCCAGAACCTCCTCCTGGAGCCCACACCTCCATGAAGACCCCAGAACCTCCTCCTGGAGCCCACACCTCCATGAAGAGTCCAGAACCTCCTCCTGGAGCCCACACCTCCATGAAGACCCCAGAACCTCCAGAACCGTGTAAACCTGGAGCTCTCCCAAACCCCCTCCCTCCCCATATTTGAACCAGAGACGGGTGGAAACCTTTTTCTGCGGTAACACTTTTCTGTGTAGCTTTCCGTTTTTTTAAACAGCTTTTGTCCCCCCTCAAGATTTGCCATTGACAATGAACGGAGAAATGACGTCAGAATTCCTCTAAATATGACGTAAATTAAACATTAAACGCCGTTGACGTTGAAGGGAAAATGTACGTCATGTGTAAAAGCAAATCAGCAAACCAATCACAGGCAACAGGCATTTTGATTGGCCAGTATGAGATGATGCATCATGATGTACGATGATAAGAGCGCCCCTCACTTCACACGGGTGTGATTTTTTTTTGTTTTTAACCAGAGACTGTAAGAACAATACGTCACTGAGGGGCGTGGCTTCTCTCAGCACAGCCAATAGGAGCCCTAGAGAGGGGCGGTGCTTCTCTCACTACAGCCAATAGGAGCCCTAGAACTTTATCATCAATTTAAACATTTGTGGGACCATAATTTACAAAACCACATATCCTAACCCTTTACATATTAAAACACATTCATCGCCTGGGGGGTATTAAGGACTACAAAATCAGAGGAGGTAGGGTTAAGGACTACTAAATCAGAGCGCCCAGCGATTTACAGAACGGAGCACATTTAGCGACGCACCAGGCGCTATCCCAGATGAAGCTGAAGTAGCTAGATGTAGCCAAAATACACCCGAGGCGATCGACAACAACGGGAGATATGAATCATTGTACTGCGACTAGCAACTGGACCGCGGTGGGCCACATAATCTTTGCTTAGAATTGGACGGAATGATTTAGATCAAGAGTTATTCATGTTTTAAGATTTTCGATCTCGTCGGCTAAAATGGGTGGAACATTTGCGATGATGTCCCAACTGGAAAATAACATTGAATGTTGTGCAACAGACGCTCCCAGCCTGTGGAACGATGCGATCGGTTTTGATATCAATAAATCTTCGTCCTTTTATTAATCTCCGTCCTGAGCACTGGGCGTTACTAATTGATAGAACGGAGAACTCCGTCCTTGCGACCATGAGACCAGTTTCTGAAACGGTCTATACTGATATGGTATTTCTAGGGTTAAGGTTTCATACAGGGTTACATTTCTACGACATTCTGAACACACCGCTGGGCAAAATGCTAGCATTCTGAACACATCGCTGGGCAAAACGCTAGCATTCCGCATGTGTAGCTTTTTTCGTACTTTTCACACATTTATACGTGAAACATGTCAGTTGTATATTTACATGTGAATATCAGGCATTGTATTGTGCATTGTTTGCATAACTTTTCAGAATGAAAATTGGATAAAGCCAGAAGTCATCATTCTTTATCTATAGTACAGATATATTATAGATACAATAATCATTCTTATTTCATTTTGTTCATGTTTAAAACGAGGAAATATTCAATATCTATAGGCTATGTGAACACGTTTTAAATGCCAAATTCTGGTTTTATTTTTTATTTGTTGTACCTTTTGTTGGGGGTCCCCCAGGTCAAATATGATCATTTTGGGGGTCCCCAGGTCAAATATGATCATTTTGAGCCATAGAGTCAATGTGGGGGTCCATATGCTGATTAGAGTCAATGTGGGGGTCCATATGCTGATTAGAGTCAATGTGGGGGTCCATATGCTGATTAGAGTCAATGTGGGGGTCCATAGGGCTGATTAGAGTCAATGTGGGGGTCCATATGCTGATTAGAGTCGATGTGGGGGTCCATAGGGCTGATTAGAGTCAATGTGGGGGTCCATATGCTGATTAGAGTCAATGTGGGGGTCCATATGCTGATTAGAGTCAATGTGGGGGTCCATAGGGCTGATTAGAGTCAATGTGGGGGTCCATATGCTGATTAGAGTCAATGTGGGGGTCCATATGCTGATTAGAGTCGATGTGGGGGTCCATATGCTGATTAGAGTCAATGTGGGGGTCCATATGCTGATTAGAGTCAATGTGGGGGTCCATATGCTGATTAGAGTCAATGTGGGGGTCCATAGGGCTGATTAGAGTCAATGTGGGGGTCCATAGGGCTGATTAGAGTCAATGTGGGGGTCCATAGAGCCGATTAGAGTCAATGTGGGGGTCCATATGCTGATTAGAGTCAATGTGGGGGTCCATAGGGCTGATTAGAGTCAATGTGGGGGTCCATATGCTGATTAGAGTCGATGTGGGGGTCCATAGAGCTGATTAGAGTCAATGTGGGAGTCCATATGCTGATTAGAGTCAATGTGGGGGTCCATATGCTGATTAGAGTCGATGTGGGGGTCCATATGCTGATTAGAGTCAATGTGGGGGTCCATAGAGCTGATTAGAGTCAATGTGGGGGTCCATATGCTGATTAGAGTCAATGTGGGGGTCCATAGAGCTGATTAGAGTCAATGTGGGGGTCCATATGCTGATTAGAGTCAATGTGGGGGTCCATATGCTGATTAGAGTCAATGTGGGGGTCCATAGAGCTGATTAGAGTCAATGTGGGGGTCCATAGGGCTGATTAGAGTCAATGTGGGGGTCCATATGCTGATTAGAGTCAATGTGGGGGTCCATAGAGCTGATTAGAGTCAATGTGGGGGTCCATAGAGCTGATTAGAGTCAATGTGGGGGTCCATATGCTGATTAGAGTCAATGTGGGGGTCCATAGGGCTGATTAGAGTCAATGTGGGGGTCCATATGCTGATTAGAGTCAATGTGGGGGTCCATAGAGCTGATTAGAGTCAATGTGGGGGTCCATAGAGCCGATTAGAGTCAATGTGGGGGTCCATAGGGCTGATTAGAGTCGATGTGGGGGTCCATAGGGCTGATTAGAGTCAATGTGGGGGTCCATAGAGCTGATTAGAGTCAATGTGGGGGTCCATAGGGCTGATTAGAGTCGATGTGGGGGTCCATAGGGCTGATTAGAGTCAATGTGGGGGTCCATAGAGCTGATTAGAGTCAATGTGGGGGTCCATAGGGCTGATTAGAGTCAATGTGGGGGTCCATATGCTGATTAGAGTCAATGTGGGGGTCCATAGGGCTGATTAGAGTCGATGTGGGGGTCCATAGGGCTGATTAGAGTCAATGTGGGGGTCCATAGGGCTGATTAGAGTCAATGTGGGGGTCCATATGCTGATTAGAGTCAATGTGGGGGTCCATATGCTGATTAGAGTCAATGTGGGGGTCCATAGAGCTGATTAGAGTCAATGTGGGGGTCCATATGCTGATTAGAGTCGATGTGGGGGTCCATAGGGCTGATTAGAGTCAATGTGGGGGTCCATATGCTGATTAGAGTCAATGTGGGGGTCCATATGCTGATTAGAGTCGATGTGGGGGTCCATAGGGCTGATTAGAGTCAATGTGGGGGTCCATAGAGCTGATTAGAGTCAATGTGGGGGTCCATAGAGCTGATTAGAGTCAATGTGGGGGTCCATATGCTGATTAGAGTCAATGTGGGGGTCCATAGAGCTGATTAGAGTCAATGTGGGGGTCCATAGAGCTGATTAGAGTCGATGTGGGGGTCCATATGCTGATTAGAGTCGATGTGGGGGTCCATAGAGCTGATTAGAGTCAATGTGGGGGTCCATATGCTGATTAGAGTCAATGTGGGGGTCCATAGAGCTGATTAGAGTCAATGTGGGGGTCCATATGCTGATTAGAGTCAATGTGGGGGTCCATAGAGCTGATTAGAGTCAATGTGGGGGTCCATATGCTGATTAGAGTCAATGTGGGGGTCCATAGAGCTGATTAGAGTCAATGTGGGGGTCCATAGAGCTGATTAGAGTCGATGTGGGGGTCCATATGCTGATTAGAGTCGATGTGGGGGTCCTTGACATGAAACAGTTTGAGCCTCCGAGTCTAACTAACATAAATTACATAATGTCATGTAATGTAAGAGCTGGGACTCGATTAAAAAATGTTATCTAATTAATCAGAGGCTTTGTAGTTAATTAATCTAGATTAATCGCATTTTAATCGCATATCAATATTTAACCCGAGAACAGTGAGAAACCTTTTTTTTTTCAAATGTTTTGTGTATCCCAGTGAATAGTGACTACGGGATTCCACTAATTTTCAACATTTTACTGTCATTAATATACCTTAGAGTTGTTGTGTGGACATAATAAGAAAGTCCCCCCATTCTGTGTTGCCTAGAACTGGAGGTCTGAAATAGAATCAGTAACATTATGAAGTACATCTCAGTGACATCACAAAAATGTACTTCATAATGTTACTGTTTTTTTCAGACCTCCAGTTCTAGGCAACACAGAATGGGGGGACTTTTTTATTATTTCCAGTGCACACAACTCCATAGAAAAATGCGTTTTATCCAACAGTGATAGGCAGGTGATATATATAGGCAGCAAGTGCCTTATATATAAAGTGTCTTCAGTGTGTATATGAATACTCAAATGTGCTTTACATGGCTGGGCATGAGAAAACAAATACAAACTACTTTATTATGGGGAAAACAAAAAGGTGCGATTAATTTATATTTAATATATATAATAATTAAATTAATTAATATAGATATATAACTCTATGCCTCAGACAGACAGAAGCAGACATTGGTGTAGGAACTGATCTGTTTAAAGTGTTTCCGTCTGGTCCTCGACCTCTTTTAAACGTTGCACACCCGGATGCTGATGCTGATGTTGTTGTGGAAAAAACTTTAGCAAAGACAGTGATTTTGCTGCTCATAATAAATGATACAGTAGCAGGAATTATGTTACATATATTGAACCGAGCCGTCTTGTCTGAACGAGCGGGTTCATTTGGTTCCATTGCCAAAGTTAAAATACGTCACGTGTCTCTACAGCCATAAGAGCCATTAAAGCAGCGAAACTAAAGGGACTTTTTATTTTATTTTTACCAACCGACAAACCAACCTGTTCTGAGACTGGAACAGTCTTAAGGTCAGTTTACACCTTTTTGATGAATTGAACATGGTGGACCCTCTTGTAAACAAGTGTATAGCGGCTATACATACGCGAGTCAGAACCCAATGGTAGTAAAGTTTCTGACATGTTTAAGACTTTGGGTCGGCAGATAGAATGAGCTGACCCGGGGGGGGGGGGGGGGGGGGCTTTATGGTGTCGTCCACTCACAGTTAACAGTTTCTGTATTGAGTTGTGATTGGAATGTACTGTAATTCTGCAAACTGTTAATAAATACTATTGCTGAATCAATCAAAAAAAAAAACGTCATTCACACACACACACACACACACACACACACACACACACACACACACACTCACACTGATTGATTGATTGAAATATTTATTAACAGTTTGCAGAATTACAGTACATTTCAAGCACAAACTCAATACAAAGACTGTTAACTGTGAGTGGACGACCCAATTAAGCATTACACTTGGGTCCACATTGTTCAATTCATCAAAACATACATACAAATAGACACTTCTATGTAGCTCACACTCACACACACACACACACACACACACACACACACACACACACACACACACACACACACACACATACACACACACACACACACACACACACACACACACACATTTCGATTTCTTTATTTGAATCCACAAATTACAATTAATTTTACAAGGAAACAAATATAACGGGGTTGACAGTTCATGTTCACTTAGGGATACACATGGCACCTCCTTCTCCACACAGATAAACTGCCTATAACAGACGAGACAGAACAGTATTTGGCAAGTTGTTTGGCTTTGCTTTTTGTCATGCCAGCTATTCTTAGGCCACTCATGGTCAGTTTATGCACATGGCCCAGGCTTCCGAATATCAGTATGGCAAATCTACAGCGATACCCCAAGTTTGTTATACTTCCAAGTAATGGTTGATACTTAGAATATTTATCTTGGAATGCCTGGTCCATGTACAAATCAAAGACACAGCCCACCTCCAGAATCAGGACCTCCTTGTGTCTGGTGTCAACAAAGACAACATCAGGTGTATTGGGGATGTTAGCAAAGACATCGCATGCACAGCTAAACCAATCTGGTAACACTCTTGAATGTTTATACATTGCTGCACTAGATGGCACATACTTTCGAACTGCATCAGACACTAGGTCAACAATCCGGTCGTGGCGAGCAATATATAAGTTTTTGTATGCACTACATCCATTTGTTATGTGTGCGATGGATTCTAGGTGTTGTTCAGAATCATGATGGTTTATACAGAGTGGAGTGTGGGTGTCGGGATACCAGATTGACAGATTGTACTTGGTTGGTAATACTTGTAGTCTTGCTTTGATGGTGAATTTTAAAACATCCTCCCCAATAGCAGCATTTTTGTACATCGAATGTGAAACAGAGTGATCAGCTGAATCAACACAGGCCAACTTTCCCTGCAGTCGAAGGCCACGCCAATGTTCTTTGGCTTCAGCCTGTTTCGTGCTAAGCAGAACCCTTCTTGCCGTTTCTTCCTGTAGTCTAGTGTCCGCACCCTGGTGGGTGAGGGTAGCCTTCACTACCACGCTGGAGTCTGTAATTAATCCATCAGAGATGGGCACATTTTCGTTGTTTTTTGCCCATTTTAGCTGGACTCCTGTTCGATGGCAAAGGTCGTTGAGATCTGGCCAATCAGACCAGACCCCGAAGCCCTTGGCTTGTGAGTCCAGTTTCCCAGAGTCTTTCCTCCTAAAGCCTAGGAAGTTATTCTGCTCTGCAGCAGCCAGGGGTACCTTCCTCCTGCGCAGGTCCAGTAGGAGTGATGCCCTGGCCATTTCTCTGACGGTGCCATCATCATTATTGAGCATGTGCAGTAGGTGGCTTAGCCGTGTTGCTGCATAAGTCCACTCTACATTTGGGACCCCCAGCCCCCCTTCACCATATGAAAGGAAGAGTATGTCTCGTGTGGAGTGTGAGTTTAGGCCAACCCATTTTCTGGCCAGCTTGACAGTTCTATTTGTCATGTCTCTCAGTGCATGTTGTGGGATGTGTACATTGGCAAATAGGTGTTGTATCTTCGCCAGGGCCACTTCTCTCACAGCCTCGAGCTTCATGACTATAGGGAGGGGGGACAGATCGATCAGGTCGAGTCGACGGTGAAACTCTCTGGTGAGCTCCTCGACTTGCTCCCCCCACTCACCAGCGATGTTGAACTTATGGCCCAGGTATGGGTACGTCTCATTACGGGCGTACACCCTGATGGGTTGTCCCATAATTAGGAAGGAGGGAGGCTTGTCTTTCTTGGCCTTGTACCAGCGGTTGCCGCCGCTGCGGCGTTCGTGGAGCACGGCACATTTTGTGTGTTTCACCTCCAGCCCACACACACACACACACACACACACACACACACACACACACACAGAGAGACCGTTCCATTAAGGTCAGTTTACACCTCATTCACACACAGAGAGAGAGAGATAGAGAGAGATATTCACACAGAGAGAGAGAGAGATATTCACAGAGAGAGAGAGAGAGACCATTCCATTCAGGTCAGTTTACAATTTACAATTTAGGCATTTAGCAGACGCTCTTAATCCAGAGCGACTTACATTAAGCAAGAACAAAAAAGCATGGGAATACATCACATAAAAAGCATTTATCATGAAACATGCGTAAGCTAAAAAGTAACAGTGGAATATCTATATAATGAAACTATACATATAAACTATACATATATACTATACTATGCTATGCTATACATATGTACTATGACGTGCTATGACTACATACAATGCAATTATAGTGCTGTCTTCAAAACATGCTATAAGTCTGTATCAAATGCTACCCAAGTCTACAGAAATGCTATCTAAGGGGGTGGGGTAAGTGCTATGGGCCATGATGGAGTCTGAAAAGGTGGGTTTACCTCAAAATACTCCACTTTATCTCTGAATGAGTCACATGTTCAGTCAGTGACTGAATGAACAGTGAATTAATTATCTATCATTTCTGAGTGTGAAATGAATACAGTATGTTCTGTCAACAATGAGTAGTAGCCTATGAATGATTATACAGACTGTGTGTGTGTGTGTGTGTGTGTGTGTGTGTGTGTGTGTGTGTGTCACTCCCAATCTTCCGCCGTAGCCTGAAAACCCACCTTTTCAGACTCCATCATGGCCCATAGCACTTACCCTAACCCCTTAGATAGCATTTCTGTTGGCTTAGATAGCATTTGACACAGACTTATAGCATGTTATGTAGACAGCACTATAATTGTATTGTATATAGTCATAGCACGCCATAGTACAT
The DNA here is from genome assembly GCF_964188405.1 of Protomyctophum parallelum. Lineage (NCBI taxonomy): Eukaryota > Metazoa > Chordata > Actinopteri > Myctophiformes > Myctophidae > Protomyctophum > Protomyctophum parallelum. The sequence goes on from NC_139711.1 coordinate 49,698,740, forward strand.
ATGTATAGCATAGTAGTGAATATGTATAGTTTATTATGTATAGTGTATGTATAGTTTCATCATATAGATATTCCACTGTTACCTTCTTAGCTTACGCATGTTTCATGATAAATGCTTTTATGTGATGTATTCCCATGCTTTTGTTCTTGCTTAAATGTAAGTCGCTCTGGATTAAGAGCGTCTGCTAAATGCCTAAATTGTAAATTGTAAATTGTGTGTGTGTGTGTGTGTGTGTGTGTGTGTGTGTGTGTGTGTGTGTGTGTGTGTGACTGTGTGTGTGTGTTACCCTTTTACAGTCTATGGTTACCTCAGTCTGAGCAAGTAGGCAAGGCAATTTTATTTATATACCACCTTTCATACACGTTCAAACATTCAAAGTACAGTACAGCTCATTTAAAGCCCAGATTATATCAGGCTATCTATCAAGCCTAGTTGATACTAGACTAGCAGCAATTTGCAACTCTAGATTTTTTTATAATGGGATGAATCTAGAGTTGCAATACCTTCCATTGACTCCCCATTCATCCAATTTGCGTTTGCGATCTGCTTGTATTAAACGACATTAAACTCACCAACATTGCAGCTCTAGGCCAAGCTTGAATTATCCTCTTTCAATCTGCCGAGCTTGTGTGTCATAAAAATCCACCATAGACATGTTGTTATGAGACATTCTGTGCAGGTGATTATTTTTCCAAGTGTTGCAGTTTGGAAGCACTCGTTTTTATTAACGGGTCGCACTGCTGCCTCCTGCATTATGTGCAAATTCGAAACAGGTGGTACGCAGGGTGACTTTGACGTGCGCTTCCAAACTCCTGCACAGAATTTCTTGAGTATTATTGTACAAGTACACTGTCTTACTGTCCTGCTGTCTCTCCTCCTGCAGATAAACCAAGATGCGAGCGTAGTCAGCGTACAAATACATGCAGGAGTTGTGGCGCAAGAAGCAGTCGGACGTGATGCGTTTCCTGCTGCAGTACCGCCAGCTGTCCAATCTCTACAGAGCTCCCCGACCCACCAGGCCCGACAAGGACCGCAGGCTGGCATACAAGGCCTAGCAGGGTGAGTGTTTACTGGGTCTGTAGGCTGGGATACAAGGCCTAGCAGGGTGAGTGTTTACTGGGTCTGTAGGCTGGGATACAAGGCCTAGCAGGGTGAGTGTTTACTGGGTCTGTAGGCTGGACTACAAGGCCTAGCAGGGTGAGTATTTACTGGGTCTGTAGGCTGGCATACAAGGCCTAGCAGAGTGAGTGTTTACTGGGTCTGTAGGCTGGGCTACAAGGCCTAGCAGGGTGAGTGTTTACTGGGTCTGTAGGCTGGGATACAAGGCCTAGCAGGGTGAGTGTTTACTGGGTCTGTAGGCTGGGATACAAGGCCTAGCAGGATGAGTGTTTACTGGGTCTGTAGTCTGGGCTACAATGCCTAGCAGGGTGAGTGTTTACTGGGTACTTAAGGACTGTAGGCTGGACACTTACAGCTCCTTTGAACCCATTAATGACGGGAACCCCTTTTGGTGTTTTAAGGATTATATTATAATTTAGCTATTGAAAAATAGCAGATCTACAAGCTCATAGTGCGACACCGCGCTATGAGGTTGGGGTCCCTGGAGCGACATATTGTCAGATCGGGGTCTGAAAGACTCACCGCTGAGGTGAGTCTGACCCTAACCTGGGATAGTGTACAGTAGTAGTGTGGACGTACACACAGCCTGCAGTCCACCGCTGAGGTGAGTCTGACCCTAACCTGGGATAGTGTACAGTAGTAGTGTGGACGTAATAATAATAATAATAGCTCACATTTATATAGCGCTTTTCTAGATACCCAAAGCGCTTTACATAGGAACACTAGGAACAGACTTTATTAAGAAAAAGAAAAAAACAAAGCAAAACATAACAGATACGACAACAGTACAGGGTTTAAAAAAAAGAGACCTCAGCTGGGTTAAGCTATCCTGAAGAGGTGGGTTTTGAGTGAGGTTTTGAAAGAGAGGAGAGAGGGAGCAACTCTGTACACACAGCCTGCAGTCCACCGCTGAGGTGAGTCGGATCAAAGTTAAATCTGTACATTGAAATGGGAAAGAGACTTTGGACACTCCCACTGCAAGATTTGGCCATTAAAACATTTTTCTCATACTCTGGTTTTGTGAGGAAACTAGACAAGACAAACTGAAGGTTTTATTATAGTTCTTTTATCAGTATGTGACGTATCAGTGATTACATCTATCAAGAACACTCTAATAGAGGGTGTGCCCAGCTCCATGCCAAAGCTTTTTCCTGCAGGAAACACTGATAGTATAGTATAGTATAGTATAGTATAGTATAGCTCAGCTCTAATGCCTTCATTAGAGCTATGGGTGGGTCTTCCTGCGCTCGCATGAAATGCAGACCAGCCTCTCCTCTGTTGCGGAAATATAAATGTAGCGCCGGCCGCAGCTAGAAGAATATGCAGGCTTTAGACTATCTTTATAAGGATATATGACAAGGAGTTTATCATTGGAACGCCACCGGTCGCTCCGTTTATTATTATTCCACACAACAGCTCATCACAGCCAACTCTGGCGCATCACAACACTGCGTCATCAAAACACGCCAGCCTTCAGGCAAAAGCAAACGATCCTCGAGCCTACATAAATACGTACCTATACTTACCAATACAAAGGCGGCTTGTGTTATTACTAGAAAGCCTACTTTCCACTCTGAGCTCCCCACCACATGTATAAAATGCATTATTTTTGGCCAGAAAGGGATTCTTTTTTATATCTGCAGGGGCGCAGTGGAGTAACAAAGTATTTTTTATCTTTTTCCGGTAGGAAAAAGATTCCTTTCTGGCCAAAACATGCATTTTCTACGTGTGATGAGGGGCTGATCCAAACGATATCCTCTCCCTAAAGACAGGGAGGAACTGTGATCATCTCCGTGCAATCAGTACATTGGCCCCCTTCAGTCTGCATACCAGGTGGACATTGGGTTTGATGATGTCATCTATTCTACATGCTAAACAATGCATTCACACACTTTGACACCCAGGGCAATACAGTTAGAATCATACTTTTTTTTAAACTTCTCCAGTGTCTTCAAAACTATCCGGTCACAACTGCTTGCAGAAGCTTGTGTTGAAGGGGGGGGGGGGGGGGGGGGCATGGTTTGGTGGCATGGATCTAAGAATCTCTCGGGCAGACTGCAGTATGTGAGACTGCAGGGTTGTCTGTTCGGAGGTGCTGGTGTACATCACAGGCACTACCCAGGGCTCAGTGCTGTCACCTTTCCTGCTCACCCTATAGACATCTGACATCCGCTTCAACTACAAGACATGCAGTGGTCAGCTGCATCCCTCCATCTCAGGTCACAGCACTGTGTGTATGTTTCAGTGTGCTGGGTGCCATTTACGTTAGTTGAAGCGTTTTCTTTTACAAATGTGCTACATTTCATGATCTAGATTAACGTACAGTATGAGTAAACTAAGGCATCTATACTTGTTTTAGATGTTAGGTATATGTATTTATGACATTTGAGAAATATTTTGTGTTGCCGAAATCAATAACACATTTTACAAGCAAAAACAGCAGCACTGTGTTCTATTCCAACAGGCTACGTCATTAGCGTATGTTTACGTCATTAGCATATCTGTTTTTGTTTCAACAGGCTACGTCATCTATCGTATCCGTGTGTGCCGTGATGGTCGTGAACGCCCGTACCGAAGGGAGCCACCTACGGCAAGCCCGTTCACCACGGAGTCAACCAGATCAAGTTCGCCCTGCAGCCTGCAGTCCACCACTGAGGTGAGTCTGACCCTAACCTGGGATAGTGTACAGTAGTAGTGTGGACGTACACACAGCCTGCAGTCCACCGCTGAGGTGAGTCTGACCCTAACCTGGGATAGTGTACAGTAGTAGTGTGGACGTACACACAGCCTGCAGTCCACCACTGAGGTGAGTCTGACCCTAACCTGGGATAGTGTACAGTAGTAGTGTGGACGTAATAATAATAGCTCAAATTTATATAGCGCTTTTCTAGATACCCAAAGCGCTTTACATAGGAACACTAGGAACAGACTTTATTAAGAAAAAGAAAAAAACAAAGCAAAACATAACAGATACGACAACAGTACAGGGTTTAAAAAAAAGAGACCTCAGCTGGGGAAAGCTATCCTGAAGAGGTGGGTTTTGAGTGAGGTTTTGAAAGAGAGGAGAGAGGGAGCAACTCTGTACACACAGCCTGCAGTCCACCGCTGAGGTGAGTCGGATCAAAGTTAAATCTGTACATTGAAATGGGAAAGAGACTTTGGACACTCCCACTGCAAGATTTGGCCATTAAAACATTTTGCTCATACTCTGGTTTTGTGAGGAAACTAGACAAGACAAACTGAAGGTTTTATTATAGTTATTTTATCAGTATGTGACGTATCAATGAGTACATCTATCTAGAACACTCTAATAGAGGGTGTGCCCAGCTCCATGCCAAAGCTTTTTCCTGCAGGAAACACTGATAGTATAGTATAGTATAGTATAGTATAGTATAGTATAGTATAGTATAATATAGTATAGCTCAGCTCTAATGCCTTCATTAGAGCTATGGGTGGGTCTTCCTGCGCTCGCATGAAATGCAGACCAGCCTCTCCTCTGTTGCAGAAATATAAATACGTACCTATACTTACCAATACAAAGGCGGCTTGTGTTATTACTAGAAAGCCTACTTTCCACTCTGAGCTCCCCACCACATGTATAAAATGCATTCTTTTTGGCCAGAAAGGGATTCTTTTTTATATCTGCAGGGGCGCAATGGAGTAACAAAGTATTTTTAATCTTTTTCCGGTAGGAAAAAGATTCCTTTCTGGCCAAAACATGCATTTTCTACGTGTGATGAGGGGCTGATCCAAACGATATCCTCTCCCTAAAGACGGGGAGGAACTGTGATCATCTCCGTGCAATCAGTACATTGGCCCCCTTCAGTCTGCATACCAGGTGGACATTGGGTTTGATGATGTCATCTATTCTACATGCTAAACAATGCATTCACACACTTTGACACCCAGGGCAATACAGTTAGAATCATGCTTTTTTTAAACTTCTCCAGTGTCTTCAAAACTATCCGGTCACAACTGCTTGCAGAAGCTTGTGTTGAAGGGGGGGGGGGGCATGGTTTGGTGGCATGGATCTAAGAATCTCTGGGGCAGACTGCAGTATGTGAGACTGCAGGGTTGTCTGTTCGGAGGTGCTGGACGTGTACATCACAGGCACTCCCCAGGGCTCAGTGCTGTCACCTTTCCTGCTCACCCTATAGACATCTGACATCCGCTTCAACTACAAGACATGCAGTGGTCAGCTGCATCTCTCCATCTCAGGTCACAGCACTGTGTGTATGTTTCAGTGTGCTGGGTGCCATTTACGTTAGTTGAAGCGTTTTTTTTTTACAAATGTGCTACATTTCATGATCTAGATTAACGTATGAGTAAACTAAGGCACCAGTACTTGTTTTAGATGTTAGGTATATGTATTTATGACATTTGAGAAATATGTTGTGTTGCCGAAATCAATATAACACATTTTACAAGCAAAAACAGCAGCACTGTGTTCTATTCCAACAGGCTACGTCATTAGCGTATGTTTACGTCATTAGCATATCTTTTTTTGTTTCAACAGGCTACGTCATCTATCGTATCCGTGTGTGCCGTGATGGTCGTGAACGCCCCGTACCGAAGGGAGCCACCTACGGCAAGCCCGTTCACCACGGAGTCAACCAGATCAAGTTCACCCTGCAGCCTGCAGTCCACCGCTGAGGTGAGTCTGACCCTAACCTGGGATAGTGTACAGTAGTAGTGTGGACGTACACACAGCCTGCAGTCCACCGCTGAGGTGAGTCTGACCCTAACCTGGGATAGTGTACAGTAGTAGTGTGGACGTACACACAGCCTGCAGTCCACCGCTGAGGTGAGTCGGATCAAAGTTAAATCTGTACATTGAAATGGGAAAGAGACTTTGGACACTCCCACTGCAAGCTTTGGTCATTAAAACATTTTTCTCATACTCTGTTTTGTGAGGAAACTAGACATGACAAACTGAAAGTTTTATTATGGTTATTTTATCAGTATGTGACGTAAAACCTGTTGTAGTCGATTCAATGTTAATGTTGTGCATGGGAAGGTGTTGTAGGGCACAGCCTGTTGTTTCACCTGGGCATAGGCAGGGAATCGGGGCACAGCCTATTTGGGGATACCACTCTGTCTCAGGTGCACAGCTGCAGGGAAATGGGGACGCCAAGGGAAGCCAACTCTATAACATTGGAAGGATTAGACCCTTCCTCACCCAGGAGTCAGCCCAGCTCCTCATCCAGACATCAGTCAGGTCAAAACTTGACTATTGTAACGCCCTCCTTACTGGCCTACCGGCATGCACACTTAAGCCTCTCCAATTGATCCAGAATGCCACAACACGCTTGGTCTTCAACGAGCCAGAATTCTCACATCTCACTCCCTTTCTCCGCTCCCTCCATTGGCTCCCGGTAGCTGCCCCTCCGCCTTCTCCTCTCCCTCCATTGGCTCCCGGTAGCTGCCCCTCCGCCTTCTCCGCTCCCTCCATTGGCTCCCGGTCGCTGCCCCTCCCCCTTCTCCTCTCCCTCCATTGGCTCCCGGTCGCTGCCATCAACATAATGCATAATGTGATTTCTAGGTTGTCCATCATGGGAGCGGACCATATCCTTGTTGTCAGCGAGGATCAGATAGCTGAGAGAGGAAGGTAACTATTACCCTAAACACTAACCCCTAACCCTAACCTCTTTTTATTGAATCTTTCACTGATAGACATCTCAGGGGTAGTTACTGTAGACACAGTAATGATCATCATCTCAGATCCCATTCCTTAAGTAACATGACATATTAAAGCTAATACAAAAGATTCTATTTTTGAGGGGCGCTGGCCCCTCCTATGTTTAATTTAATTAAGTTTGTCTTTGTCAAACATTCAAAACGCCATTGACAATGGACAGAGTTTAATGTTTGTCTTGTCCATTGACAATGGACAGAGTTTAATGTTTGTCTTGTCCATTGACAATGGACAGAGTTTAATGTTTGTTTTGTCACTAACACAAACATTACACCCAAGCGGCAAGAGTTCTCCGTCCTATCAATTAGTAACACTCGTCGCCCAGGACTGAGATTAATAAAAGGACGGTGATGTATTGATATCAAAACCGATCGCATCGCTCCACAGGCTGGTGTGAATCTAAATCTAAATAATTCCGTCCAATTCTAAGCAAAGATCATGTGTCAGTCGCGTTAGAATTAATCATACCTCCCGTTGTTGTCGATCTACAGTATGTCAATGGTGCTCAACTGTTTTCATGTCAAGGACCTCCAGAATTATCTGTATTTGGCCGCGGGACCCCTATCTGTTCCAGAAACCCCCCAGAAGCAAAGATTGAAGTTAAAAACGTCCACTGGGAAAGAATATATATTCAAAGATTCACACCACATTTTCACGATTTTTCTACAAGCTTGTAGCGCGGCACTTGCCGCACTATGAGCTTGTAGATCTGCTATTTTTCAATAGCTAAAGTATAACATAATCCCAAAAGGGGTTTCCGTCCTGAATGGGTTAATGGAATAAATACCCCCGGGCGTTTAACTTAACAATGAACAGTGTCTGTTTTGTATGTCACTGAGCAAATCGGCATATACATGTTATGTTATGATATCGTCATGATGTGAGATGATAAGGGTTGGTAAAAAGCCCCTCACTTCACACGGGAGTGATTTTATTCAAACAATGCGATGCTGCCTCATCAGAGTTGGTGTTGTGACTTTATATATTGTCAGTTACTTGCATTAGAGGGGGAGAGGTGGAGTTAGCTGCTTTAGCAGACAGTTTGAGAGGGGGAGAGGTGGAGTTAGCTGCTTTAGCAGACAGTTTGAGAGGGGGAGAGGTGGAGCTAACTTTCTGTTTCTATATCTCAGACACGAGGAGCTGCCATGTGGATGAAACAGCAGACGCAGGACATCGACTCTGCTTCGGACACAGAGAGCAAAGACCTGCAGCCGCCGTCTGCGTCTGTGAGCCATCACCAACACCACTGAGGGGAGGAGATTGTGTTTTCAGCCAGGTTGGCATTTAATGCTCCTCCCACCTCCGGTGAACTCACATTTCTGACGATGAGGCACAAGAACACTTTGTTCACTATATGAGTATATTTATTGGTTTTACACTTGGGTGACTTTGTGAGTGTGTGTTGGTGTTTCTTGCTTATCAAATCAAGGAGACAACAAGAGAAACAAGACAGATGTAGTAATGCCCCATTTAGACTGCAGTCACATCCAGTCAAATCTGATCGACCGTTCACTGCATCTGCAAGTGACCAGATGGGATCTGTCACAGATCTGTGTTCAGATTGGCAGCTGAATCCAGTCTGAATCAGATCTGTGCCAGATTCAGATTGGAATGCGATCTGTTTAAATAAGTGACTCTAAACACAAACAAGTCACATGGAATCAGATTTATTTTGCGTTCAGACTGAGACTGATCTCCTGAATGAGATTTGAATCAGACCACCTCTGAATGTGGCTCAAGTCGCATTTGTAAAAATTGGATTCCACTTGTTTGTGTTTAGACTTAATGTAATCTAATCGGATTCCAGTCTGGATGTTTCACAGATCTGATTCAGATTTGTTTCTTCTCAAAAACGTTTGAAGCGCAATTTGAAGCGCCTCTTTGTTAGAGGTTTGGCTTGTGTTAACAACCTCATGATGTTAACTCCAAGTGTTGATGAGATTCATACCTCCAAATATAGTTGCTCTGTAGATTTATTTTTTAATTCTCTCAGTGCTCAATATTTCATGTCAAGGACCCCCAGAATTATGAGTATTTGGCCGCCGACCCCCATCTGAAAATATGTTGTTCCAGAGACCTCCCCAGAATTGATTGATTGAAATATTTATTAACAGTTTGCAGAATTACAGTACATTTCAAGCACAAACTCAAGACAAAGACTGTTAACTGTGAGTGGATGACCCAATTAAGCATTACGCTTGTTTACAACAGGGTCCACCATGTTCAATTCATCAAAACATTTAGAGACGTACAAATAGACACTTCTATTTCAGCTATGAACATTTGTTATTTTAAATAATAAATGTTTTATTTATTTAAATTAAATAAATATTTTATTGTTGAATTAAAGAATATAACATTATTTAAATAAATAATGAGCATTTCTAAGCATAAGATAAATTGGGCTACAGTACCGTTCAGTGACAAGCACTTTGTTATTCTATTTTGCTTTCCATTCAGTCTTTTGTCGAAGCACTTCAATCTATATTTGCTTCATATTTAATATTGTAAGGCAGTGATGGTCCCCAGCTAACCCTAATGGGACTGGTCGAGGGTAGCTACTGGGACGTAAGTCGGGACTTGATCACCCCGGCTGGGTCACCTGAGTGATGTGATCAAACTAGCAATAGAATACTAGCAATAGAATCTCAGTTAAATGTAATAAAAGCAACCTTAATGCCTCAAATCTGTGATCTCTTCAGCTGGTCGGCCTAAAACATCATTACATCTTTAGATTTAGTTATGCTTTATTGAAACCCCGACTTCACTTCCTGCTGTCTTCTTCTGTGGTGTTAAATAAATGGTAAATGGTGCATTTATATAGTGCCTTTATCCAAGGCGCTTAAATATCCTGACCGTTGTTCTAATGCTCTATGTTGTGATTAGGGATGTCTCTAACGGATCATTTTCCATTCGGTTACCCCATAGCTAATTAACGATTTTATTTATTTTCTTTTAACCCAAAATGTATGTAATCTTATCTAGTGTTCTCTTGCACCTCCCTGAGTGTTTAGAATGATGACATCTCTCCATAACTAAATAACACCATCAGTAACATACATTTATTATTTTTAAAGTTAACCGTGAAGCCCATCATTATATTCAGATTTGTTTTAACTGCTATCCGGTTAGCCATTGACATCCCTAAGTGTGTATCGTCTATTTTCAGCATAGAGGGAAGAAAGAGCAGACCACGTACCAAACAATGCATTGCACTGTGAGCTTGTAGATCTGTTGTTTTGGCTGAATGTTTATCAGAGCTTGTAGCTCGGTTATTTTGGCAGAATGTTCACACTGAGGAGATGTTCTACACACTTCAGCCAGCCAGAGAAGAAGGCCTCGTCTGTGATCAACAGGTACAGCATTTATGATTGATTGATTGAAATGTTTATTTCACAGTATGTAGGTACATTTCAAACAAAAGTATACAGGTCAATACAAAATCTACTGCTACGACGATAAAACCAGAAAAAACACTTGTTTACATTAGTGTTGATTTCGTTGACTAAAACTAAGACGAAAAATGTTCGTCGACTACCTTTTTTCACTGATGGAAACTAAATGAAAACTAAGCTATGATTACTAAAACTGATGACTATATATACTAACAATTTTGTCAACAGATAAAAACTTTTAAATGCTATAGGAAGAGATCCAGTATAAGTCATTTTACACTTGATTGCATGCTGAAAATAGCTGAGATCTACAAACTCGTGTGTCGCAGCGCAACACGTGAGCTTGTAGATCAGCTATTTTCAGCAAGTGTAAAATCAGTCATTACGACGGCATCACGGCTCACCAAAGTACATTTTAGTCTACTAAATCAACTGTGGATTTAGTCGACTAAAATCTTATGATATTTAGTCAACTAAAACTAGACTAACACTAAAACATTCCAGGTGACTAAAATGTGCCTGAAACTAAATTAAACTATTGAGAGAGTAAGAGACTTTGACTAAAACTAAAATCAAAATTTGCTGCCAAAAACAATACTGGTTAACATCAGGGTCCATTGCAGCTGTCCGTAGGTGCTCTTTTTGAGAGCGGGTTTGAAGGAGTCTAGGGATTCACACCTAACTTTATATGGCATAGGAGTGAAATGCATCACAGTTTTACAAGTAAATGGGTGAAGTTTGTTTTTGTGCATAGTTCCAACATTGTCTGTCCACCTATCATTAATTCATTCATTTAAATGAAACATTTATGAATATTCATATATTTTTAATGCTTATGAATATGATCACTGGATAAAGCCTGATAAATGGATTAATGCCTGATAAATGCCTACATTGTAATATAAAGTAATAATAATAATAATAGTTGTAGTTATATATAATTTAATATTATACTAGTTTAATTCACAAACATTAATTTAAAGTTTGTAAATGCTGTCATTAAAATGCTTACTATAAAAAAATACTAAAACAGCTAAAATACTAACATTCATGGTCATAAGCTCATAAAACAATGCATAGTGATTCCATGATTCATAATAAAGTAACAGAGCAGGCTCTGAATGAGAAGAGCCGCCGGGCGAATCCCCGTCATTAAGAACGGACGCAGAACGGATCGTTCACGGAAGTGACCGGATTGGTTTCGTTCACCAAAAAGAACTAGTTCTTTTGATTCGTTCGTTCATGACCGACTCATCTCTGACTACACTCGACCATTGATTGATTGATTGAACACAGCTGGTGCAAACAATTCGTCTCACTCAGGAGTCTGTACACTACTATAATATATTACTACATAGCCTACATAGTTACTGTACTATACTATAACTCTACACTTGCAGCTTATATTGTTAGTGTTTAGTTGTTATTTATAATAATAATAATAGTTATTATATATCGCGGTGCTAACTGCTAAAGACGTGTGGAGCCATGATGGAAGGACAGTCGACGCTCAGAACAAGAAGTAAATGTAAAGAACGTATTTTCCACAACGAGAGGCCAGACAGGTAATAATAATAATAACAATAGCGGTCAATGTAACGAGGTCTTTTATTTTAGAGTTCTGTGTTGTGTTTACTTTGAGGGACGAGTTCAGCTTCTACATGTTTTCTATTTACACATGTGTGTTTGGTCAGTCTAATATTGGACCGTTCAGCTGCGCATTATACATGTTTTATCAATTTACACTTTTCTACTTTATGTATGTCAGTAATATTGGGCGCGTTCTGAAATGAGTAACAATACAAACTAATAGGCGAGTTAATGCTTTAGCTCCGAGAGGAGGGTCCGTCAGGATATCCCTGAGTAGCCCTGGTCCAAGGCTTACAGCGAGCCTCTCTCTGACGCCTTGTGGAAGTACCTTCCACAGCCCTCTGGTCATATTACCACTCCCGTGCGCTGTTTTTCTAATACCAGCAAATAAACAAAACGACGAAACCACTCACCGAAACAAAGCCTGCTAGACCTTGGTAAAAGTCTATTCTCGAACCTGGGAAGCGTCTCAGGTCCCCAGTTTCTCTCTAAAATGCACTTTGTGCCATTTTAATAACGCAATGTACCCTGAATGTAACTGGGTAATGCTATCCTACACTCGCGAACCGCCAGTAATGTGATCTTGGCGGTTCGCGAGTGTAGGATAGCGTTACCGTCCTTAAATTCAGGGTACATTGCGTTATTAAAATGGCACAAAGTGCATTTTAGAGAGAAACTGGGGACCTGAGACGCTTCCCAGGTTCGAGAATAGACTTTTACCAAGGTCTAGCAGGCTTTGTTTCGGTGAGTGGTTTCGTCGTTTGGTTTATTTGCTGGTATTAGAAAAACAGCGCACGGGAGTGGAAATATGACCAGAGGGCTGTGGAAGGTACTTCCACAAGGCGTCAGAGAGAGGCTCGCTGTAAGCCTTGGACCAGGGCTAATCCCTGAGCAGATGATAATGACCTGGCTTATTAATATTTATGCTGACAATCTCCCAGAACAGAGCCATGCCTCCAAACATGAATGTTGAATATTGTAATTAAATTACTGTATGCAAATTAAATTGTATTAAAGCTTGTGTTGAACTGTGCTTTCTACAAACTGTTAATGACTGTGACTTTTAGGCCAACACTTCCCTCTAGTGGTTACTCAGAGTAATGACAGCCTTACGCGTTTCACCACGCAGAACAAATAATGTAATAAAATATCATTTAACAATCTAATTAATATATTTATTATTAGGAAAAACGAGTTATTAGATAATACAATAAATAATAGACAATGTGTTTATTTTCTTAAATAAATAAATATCATTTAAAATGTATTAATTAATAGAACTAGTTTGAACTTAATAGAACAACTAGTTAATACAATAAATAATACTAGACAATATGTTTATTTTCTTAAACCAGGCAGAACAAATGTAATAAAATATTAATTAATGGATCTATTTTATTAATAGGACAGACGGAAGGCAATTGATCTTTTGGAAATTAATATGGAAGAAACTGTTTAATGTGTGTACCGTCACTTTATTACCATTTCTTTAAAGACAGGCAGCGCTGGTTGGCAGGTATAAATACATATATAAAGTCCAACATATTTGTGCCAACATTGTGATTAGATTGATTTTATTTTTCTAAACAGTCTACAAAGTAATTTGAGCTAAAGTTGTCAAATAATTGTCTGAGCTTGTAGATCTGCTATTTTTGAAAAGTCAAGAAAATGTGGCGCAGCTCTTTGAATATATATTCTTTTAACTCATATCTTTGCTTCTGGGGGTCCCTGGAACAACATCTTTTCAGATGGGGGTCGGCCGCCATCATTTTTGTCACAGGCCTGCTGCCGCTCGCCGTCGACCACTTCAGAGTGACCGCGGTCAACCTGCCCACCTCTCTGACCCCGTGGTCTGCACTGACCCCATCGGTGACCTCTGACCCCATAGTCTGACTGCAGAGACCCTATCGGTAAGTCAGTCGACGCTCGTTGAATCGATAAATGACTAAACTGTTGAAGATGGAGTGTAAGTGATGTGTTTAAAGCCAGTCTTCATTTTGACAGCAAATTTCATAGTCCTTTGAATAAAAAAATTGTCATATTTTTGTCATCTAAAATGTTTTAGTGTGTCTACTGAATATCAAGATTTTAGTTGATTTCATTCTGCAGTACAATTTTCGTCTACAGTTTAATTTGTTGACAAAATTATATTTTGGCGGGCCTGACAATTTAAGCTCTGAAAAGAGTTGTGCCACATTTTCATGATTTTTCAAAAATAGCAGACCTACAAGCTCGTAGCGCGTGCTTGATTCCAACTCATGAACTGTTTTGCAACGTGATTCTCTCTGCAGGACTACATGGTGCACGTGACAGATGGAAGGTGCCTTGGCCATAGAAGTGTGAGGTCATCTCTGCGCCGGGAACTGACGGTCCCCCTGGGAGCAGGACGGCAGTGGACGCACTGCAGGCCAAGACGCACACACTCCAAGACAGGTGTGTGTTTATCAGGCAGCCTTATCAATAATATCGCTCAATTTTACAAGTGGGAAAAGTACTAAAATAACGAGTAAAAGTATCAATACCGGCCGCTAAAAAAAGTAAAAGTAAAAGTCCAGAATTCAAAATGTACTTGAGTAAAATGTATGCACAATGTCCCAATTCACAAATCTTCAAAGGTTTTGAAAATAGCAGATCTACAAGCTCTCTCTACTATTTTCAACTGGCTAAAATGTATAGGGCTGACGGGGTTATTGTATGTTTTGTAATATTAATCTACAAAGTAAACATTCCTAATAATTGTAGTGGAGTAAAAAGTACAATATTTGCCTCTGTGATATAGTGGAGTAGAAGTAAAGGTATCGAAAATTGGAATTGGAATTGTACTTAACCCATTTTGGCCTGACGTCGAAATTTAAAAAATGTCTTCTAAATTCTGACAGTTTTCTGAAAACCCATGTTTTTATATCAGTCGTTCTCAAAATGGGGTGACCCGCCCTGGCCGCTGTGCAATAATTGTTGATCAAAATCTTGACCCGTCTGCCCACAAGGCAACGGGCCGGCCGCGCACCACTACTACCTAGCATTGTGTTTGTACACCAGCAGGTGTTGATGTATATATATGTATATATTGTGTGTTTTACAGATGGTCTACTCAGCGTAAGGGATCTGGGTAAAAGCTCTTTGTACAACAGCAGAGAAGTGGTCAGCGTTCTCTCCTCTCTGCCTTCTCACCATTACAACACAGGCTGGGTGTTGAGTTACATCGCTACAGCACACTATGAGCTGGATGAATACTTACAGGTATGCACGCACGCACAGACAGACCGTTGAGTCACATCGCTACAGCACACTATGAGCTGGATGAATACTTACAGGTATGCACGCACGCACAGACAGACCGTTGAGTCACATCGCTACAGCACACTATGAGCTGGATGAATGCTTACAGGTATGCACGCACGCACAGACAGACCGTTGAGTCACATCGCTACAGCACACTATGAGCTGGCCGAATATGTACAGGTGTATACACACACGCACACACACACACTACAACACACACAATACCAGTAAGACACCTGAAGGCGAGAAGCGACCTCGAGATTGCGTGCACACATCCACCTGGGTGACAGCATATCTTAATTTTCGGGCCTGTTGAGAACTAGTTTTCGCCGGCTGCCGGGCGCGGCTGCACTAATAACTTTTGGGCAGGCCCGTCTAGAGTTTAAATGGACAGGTATCAGTCAACAGGCCCGTCTAGAGTTTAAATGGACAGGTATCAGTCAACAGGCCCGTCTAGAGTTTAAATGGACAGGTATCAGTCAACAGGCCCGTCTAGAGTTTAAATGGACAGGTATCAGTCAACAGGCCCGTCTAGAGTTTAAATGGACAGATATCAGTCAACAGGCCCGTCTAGAGTTTAAATGCACAGGTATCAGTCAACAGTCCCGTCTAGAGTTTAAATGGACAGGTATCAGTCAACAGGCCCGTCTAGAGTTTAAATGGACAGGTATCAGTCAACAGGCCCGTCTAGAGTTTAAATGGACACTGTAACGGTTTGTTATAGATCATGGATCTGGGGTGCCAGCCAGGCAGTTGTATCCTGACAAAATGTTAGTTAATAGGGTAACCGTTGCATAAGGCTGTGCAGCATACCGTGGTCCGCACCACACTGCACACCCTGTAGAGTCACTTGTAAACACAATAAACACAGACACGGTAGAGTTGCAGTTAATAAGTTGTATAATGAAATGTTCACAGCACATAGGTTCACAGTTCACAGTTCAGTTCAGTATTCCGTCCTTGGCCCAAACGCAAAACCCGACAGTATGTTTCCTGTACCCGCACGGTATCCGTTAGGTTGTAACCCTGTTCTGTCTGTTCTGTTGTGTCTCTTCGTTTGTTACTCACTGACGTACAAATGTGGTGTTAAATCCCCACGGTTCCAAGGTGTCCGATCCAAACGACCGCCGGGACATCCTCCTCTGTGTGATCCTCTCCACAATGTATGTCCAAAACGACAACGCTTTGAGCGCACAACGATTCATAAACGTAAAGGGTTACTGGCTAAAACAACCGTAACAGCGAGTTGCAAACAAAACACCTCCAGCCTCCGCGGCTGCCACAGCACTTCCTCCTGCCGCTAGCCAGGTGCGTGACGCCCATTTGTGCCGTCAGTTACACTCCAGACTGATACGTCTTTTTATGCCCTGACGGCACAAATGGGCGTGCGTGCGTGTGCGTGTGGCGACACTAATCGCCACAACACGTATCAGTCAACAGGCCCGTCTAGAGTTTAAATGGACAGGTATCAGTCAACAGGCCCGTCTAGAGTTTAAATGAACAGGTATCAGCCAAAAAGGAGACATCGAAGAGGAAGGATGGATGGGGAAGGATCAACATGTGGAATGTCAGAACAGGTCAGCTCCATATATGGAGATCTAAGAGTATGAGTTTTGAGGTCAGATGTAGAGTTGTTGGCCAATATTGATGACATCAGCGATCTCCATACATGGGCTTAATATTGATGACATCTGGGATCTCCATCCCTGATGATGAAACGTGATGTCACATGCTCTCTCACCCTGGGTGTGACTAACACACACTGACGGGAAATGCACAATTCCATACTTAACTGCGACCGACACACACACACACACACGCGTCCTATCATTCATTGGAAGGACAATATCAGTCACCAGAAGCAGAGACGTGTGTTTTCAAAATGCAGTTTGAAGTTGAATGGCCTTTGGCTTTAATATATCAAATGAATATTAAATACTTAATCAAGCAACTTCACTGCAATTATATATTGTATTTTCTTTCGGGCAGAGAGGCTGTTCAGTGAGGTGCGTCGAATCGAGCCGTGCAGAGTCGAAGGAATGGAGATTTATTCCACGACATCTGGCATCTGCAGAGAGACATCTGTCTACGCTGTCCAAAGACCTGACCGACATCGACAAGAACTGTCCTGAGGTGAGGAACTACAGACATGCAGGGCGTTTTAGAGAAGGGAGAAGAGTCTGGGACGTGTGGAGCATTGTCCAGGGTATTTTAGATAAGTGAGAAGAGTCTGGGACGTGTGGAGCGTTGTCCAGGGTGTTTTTAGATAAGTGAGAAGAGTCTGGGACGTGTGGAGCGTTGTCCAGGGTGTTTTAGATAAGTGAGAAGAGTCTGGTACGTGTGGAGCGTTGTCCAGGGTGTTTTAGAGAATGGAGAAGAGTCTGGGACGTGTGGAGCGTTGTCCAGTGTGTTTTAGAGAAGTGAGAAGAGTCTAGGATGTGTGGAGCGTTGTCCAGGGTGTTTTAGATAAGTGAGAAGAGTCTGGGACGTGTGGAGCGTTGTCCAGGGTGTTTTAGAGAATGGAGAAGAGTCTGGGACGTGTGGAGCGTTGTCCAGTGTGTTTTAGAGAAGTGAGAAGAGTCTAGGATGTGTGGAGCGTTGTCCAGGGTGTTTTAGAGAAGGGAGAAGAGTCTGGGACGTGTGGAGCATTGTCCAGGGTGTTTTAGAGAAGGGAGAAGAGTCTGGGACGTGTGGAGCGTTGTCCAGTGTGTTTTAGAGAAGGGATAAGAGTCTGGGACGTGTGGTGCGTTGTCCAGGCTGTTTTAGAGAAGGGAGAAGAGTCTAGGATGTGTGGAGCGTTGTCCAGGGTGTTTTAGAGAAGGGATAAGAGTCTTGGACGTGTGGAGCGTTGTCCAGGGTGTTTTAGAGAAGGGATAAGAGTCTAGGATGTGTGGAGCGTTGTCCAGGGTGTTTCAGAGAAGAGTCTGGGACGTGTGGTGCGTTGTCCAGGGTGTTTTAGAGAAGGGAGAAGAGTCTAGGATGTGTGGAGCGTTGACCAGGGTGTTTTAGAGAAGTGAGAAGAGTAGAGAGGACGTAGATCAAGGCAAGAAATAAATAAGAAGCTCGTTCCACACACGGGTTTCTCTTAGTGGGTCTCTCTAATCTTATTACAATACAAATAAGGGTTTTCCAGATGTATACAAGCTTGTTTCACAAACGTGCTGAATTTGAAGTTTTTCCAGAAAACTTAGTTCAGTTTTTAGAAGGCGTTTTTAGAATTGGCCTCGGTCCAAAATGTGTTAAGTTAAATTCATATTCTTTTGTTTCATTTCATGGCCTTCCTGCCCTCAAAGAATGACGTGACGAGATCTGCTATTTTCGGTAATTCGAAAGAGTATTTGAAGTGATCAAACTAGCAATAGAAGTTTAGAAGCATCTTCCACAAACACGAATGGTCTCAGTTAACAGTTCTACTGCGTTAACCGCTATTTAAGCCGTTCGGCCTAAAATATCATCTTTGCATTTTCAGTCTTGAGATTTTATTTAGCTTTCATACACTGTCTTAGAATAATTACTAAGAATCACCCTAAAACTAAGTTAATGTTGTGTGAACTCAGCCATCCACTGTCTTATAGGCAATTCACACTATGGTCCCGGGTGCGCACTCGGGACCACTTGGCAGATGTTGTGGTTGTGTGAATGATGCGTACTGTTCCCGGGAGCGGATTGCCCAACCGTCCCCGGGACCGCATGGGGGGGCGGGTCTCTGGACCGTTGAGGCAATGCAATTCAGTGTGTCTGGATTTATTTGAGACAATGTCGCACAGTTGAGGGTCAGTGTCCGTGCGCGCCAGCCATCAAGCACACCGTCATCAGGAGGATTAAATTGTGTTATGCAAGTGTACCCGGGTGCGCTGTTGAATCTCGGGTAATGTGAATCATGGCCATCAGGGTTCCAATTAAACGGATTCAGTCCGTCTCAGTGTGAATTGCCTATTAGACCAGTGGTTTTCAACCCTTTTCACATCAAGGTCCATTATTTATTTAATTATTCAGAATTTGAGCTACGGACCACCATTTGAGGACATTTAGCCTCTCAGACCCGAAACTAAACAATATTTTGTTATCGTTGGATAAGATGTTATCCACAATTCCAACTCACAGGTCCTGCACTGCACCTGGTGAGAGCAGGAGTGGACCTGGCGAGACTTAGGAGGGGCCCGGACAGGAGACATCCCACAGATTCTAGTCCTTCCACAGGCCAGACCTCCCAGTCCTGGCAGAGTGAGTAGTTCGGGAGCAGCGGACTGTGTGACCCTGTCTTTCCCTAATGGGACTGATCGAGGGTAGCTACTGGGACGTAAGTTGGGACTTGATCACCCCGGCTGGGTCACCTGAGTGATGTTGGGAGACCAGAAACCCTGATGACCTTGGGACACATCAATGAGCATACGTCCCAGGTGCATCCATGCCATGTTTTTTAGTTCATGCAGTATTGATGTTGGTACCATTAGGAGAGATAACAGGCAAATGTTGATCAAAATAATTATTCTACATTCTCTAATTGTTTAGACTTTCTGTACAATTGTGTAAATTAACTGATGCAGATGTTTGACAATTTAACTCTTGAGAGCATCAAGTGAAACAAAATGGATCCGTACGGGTCCATTTGGTTTCATTTTATGGTCTTAAGAGTTAAATATCTAGTCCATTTTGTTAGCAACTATCCATCATTTAGCATGGAGACCACCTGGAACCCACCCAAGGACCACTGGTGGTCCCCGGACCACTGGTTGAAAACCACTGTCTTAGAGTAATTATTGTTTCTGTCTCACTCTAGTTATAATCTCACTAATAACTGTTAGGGTCTCTATCATGCAAAGACTCAACTTATGTAACTAAGGAAGCATTTTATGTAGACAATAGACATAGCACTATATTTATATGCATAGTTTCATTATATAGATATTTCACTGTTAGGTTCTTAGCTTGCTTATGGTGCTTATGGTTCATGTAAGTGATGTATTACCATGTGTTGTTGTTGTTGTTGCTTACTGTGAATCGTTCTGGATTAAGAGCGTCTGATGAATGACTAAATTGTCTCTCTGGCTCCCTTCCCAGGGGGACCCCAGCTTTGCCTACGCCTACACTCTGCTCTGACACAAGTTTGTTTTGACGGAGGAGTTGGACAAAGCCTTATCCTGCTGCAGGAACGCTATTAGTCAACAGTAGACACTACAATGCCTGGTAATTATTACAATTATTATTAGAGTCCACATTAGACACTGTCCCCTAGGGTAGGTAGTGGTACCCTCACATGTTCTCCCGTGTCCCCTAGGGTAGGTACCCTCACATGTTCTCCCTGTGTCCCCTAGGGTAGGTACCCTCACATGTTCTCCCCGTGTCCCCTAGGGTAGGTACCCTCACATGTTCTCCCTGTGTCCCCTAGGGTAGGTACCCTCACATGTTCTCCCCGTGTCCCCTAGGGTAGGTACCCTCACATGTTCTCCCCGTGTCCCCTAGGGTACGTACCCTCACATGTTCTCCCCGTGTCTCCTAGGGTAGGTACCCTCACATGTTCTCCCCGTGTTCTCCCCGTGTCCCCTAGGGTAGGTACCCTCACATGTTCTCCCCGTGTCCCCTAGGGTAGGTACCCTCACATGTTCTCCCTGTGTCCCCTAGGGTAGGTACCCTCACATGTTCTCCCTGTGTCCCCTATAGGGTAGGTACCCTCACATGTTCTCCCCGTGTCCCTAGGGTAGGTACCCTCACATGTTCTCCCCGTGTCTCCTAGGGTAGGTACTCTCACATGTTCTCCCTGTGTCCCCTAGGGTAGGTACCCTCACATGTTCTCCCCGTGTCCCCTAGGGTAGGTACCCTCACATGTTCTCCCTGTGTCCCCTAGGGTAGGTACCCTCACATGTTCTCCCTGTGTGCCCTAGGGTAGGTACCCTCACATGTTCTCCCCGTGTCCCCTAGGGTAGGTACCCTCACATGTACTCCCTGTGTCCCCTAGGGTAGGTACCCTCACATGTACTCCCTGTGTCCCCTAGGGTAGGTACCCTCACATGTTCTCCCCGTGTCCCCTAGGGTAGGTACCCTCACATGTTCTCCCTGTGTCCCCTAGGGTAGGTACCCTCACATGTTCTCCCTGTGTCCCCTATCGGGTAGGTACCCTCACATGTTCTCCCCATGTCCCTAGGGTAGGTACCCTCACATGTTCTCCCCGTGTCTCCTAGGGTAGGTACTCTCACATGTTCTCCCTGTGTCCCCTAGGGTAGGTACCCTCACATGTTCTCCCCGTGTCCCCTAGGGTAGGTAGTAGGTACCCTCACATGTTCTCCCCGTGTCCCCTAGGGTAGGTACCCTCACATGTTCTCCCTGTGTCCCCTAGGGTAGGTACCCTCACATGTTCTCCCCGTGTCCCCTAGGGTAGGTACCCTCACATGTTCTCCCTGTGTCCCCTAGGGTAGGTACCCTCACATGTACTCCCCGTAGAAATTGGGTTACAAAAATAAAAAATAAAGGAATCATAGTTACACAATGCCTGGTAAATATGTCCACAAATGCCATAGCCTACTGAATACACTATTTGTGTGTGTGTGTGTGTGTGTGTGTGTGTGTGTGTGTGTGTGTGTGTGTGTGTGTGTGTGTGTGTGTGTGTGTGTGTGTGTGTGTGTGTGTGTGTGTGTGTGTGTGTGTGTGTGTGTGTGTGTGTGTGTGTGTGTGTGTGTGTCTCTCTCTCTCTCTCTCTCTCTCTCTCTCTCTCTCTCTCTCTCTCTCTCTCTCTCTCTCTCTCTCTCTCTCTCTCTCTGTGCGTCCGTGCGTGTATGGGTGTGCGTGCGCTATAGGTATGGATTAGGGATGATCTAAGCAGGAGAAGTTCAACTTCGCAGAAATTCACTTCAAGAAAGCTCTGAGTATCAACCCTCAGTCGTCAGTGCTTCTGTCATATTGGCGTGGTATGTATGATAATTATAATGACTAGTCCTTATACCTGTTTGAATATATCAACACGCACACATGCACGCACATGCACACATACGCACATACGCACACGTGCGAGTCCGTGACCTGTCGTTGCAAGACACACAAGCAATGTGTGTGCAGACGTTCGCTGCATCACGGTCAGTACAGGAGAGTCTGGGGGTTTTTAGGTCGGAGGAGTTGAAACAAATCGTTCCCAAAGAGTCTCTGGTTTACTTCCTCATCGGCAAGGTAACATGACCTTTGAACTCTAACCTATTCAGGACGGGAACTAGTGCTGCACCATTCTTGCCTCTTTTGTTGTTGTTTTAATAATCTGTATATGTTATATGTTATGTGTTATGTTATGTTTCTCCAGATAGGGTAAATGCTGAATATTGGCTGATCACTGATCAGTGGCCGATTATTGGAGCATCTCTAATTTGAAGTGATCAAACTAGCAATAGAATACAAGTTTAGAAGCAGCTTTAACTGAATGGTCTCAGTTAAATGTAATAAAAGCAACCTTAATGATCTCTTCAGCTGGTCGGACTAAAACATCATTACATCTTTAGATTTAGTTATGCTTTATTCCATACATCTGGCCCTGATGACCTTTGAACTCTGACCTTTACAGGTGTATAAGAAGCTTTGCCACACCCACCTGTCCCTGACGACCTTTGACATGGTAACGAATTCTAAATCAATAAAATGTCTGAAACCCTGACTTCACTTCCTGCTGTCTTCTTCTGTGGTGTTAAATAAATGGTAAATGGTGCATTTCTATAGTGCCTTTCTCCAAGGCGCTTAAATATCCTGACCGTTGTTCTAATTCTCTATGTTGTGATTAGGGATGTCGCTAACGGATAATTTTCCATTCGGTTACCCCATAGCTTAATTAACGGTTGCTGATTTTATTTATTTTCTTTTAACCCAAAATGTATGTAATCTATCTAGTGTTCTCTTGGACATAGAAAACTCTCTTGCAGTGAGTGTTTAGAATGATGACATCTCTCCATAACTAAATAACACCATCAGGAACATACATTTATTATTTTTAGGTTTAAGTTAACCGTGAAGCCCATAAGTATATTCAGATTTGTTTTAACGGCTATCCGGTTAGCCATTGACATCCCTAAGTGTGTATCGTCTATTTTCAGCATAGAGGGAAGAAAGAGTAGACCACGTACCAAACAATGCATTGCACTGTGAGCTTGTAGATCTGTTGTTTTGGCTGAATGTTTATCAGAGCTTGTAGCTCGGTTATTTTGGCCGAACGTTCACACTGAGGAGATGTTCTACACACTTCAGCCAGTCAGAGAAGAAGGCCTCGTCTGTGATCAACAGGTACAGCATTTATGATTGATTGATTGAAATGTTTATTTCACAGTATGTAGGTACATTTCAAACAAAAGTATACAGGTCAATACAAAATCTACTGCTACGACGATAAAACCAGAAAAAACACTTGTTTACATTAGTGTTGATTTCGTTGACTAAAACTAAGACGAAAAATGTTCGACTACCTTTTTTCACTGATGGAAACTAAATGAAAACTAAGCTATGATTACTAAAACTGATGACTATATATACTAACAATTTTGTCAACAGATAAAAACTTTTAAATGCTATAGGAAGAGATCCAGTATTAGTCATTTTACACTTGATTGCATGCTGAAAATAGCTGAGATCTACAAACTCGTGTGTCGCAGCGCAACACGTGAGCTTGTAGATCAGCTATTTTCAGCAAGTGTAAAATCAGTCATTACGACGGCATCACGGCTCACCAAAGTACATTTTAGTCTACTAAATCAACTGGATTTAGTCGACTAAAATCTTATGATATTTAGTCAACTAAAACTAGACTAACACTAAAACATTCCAGGTGACTAAAATGTGCCTGAAACTAAATTAAACTATTGAGAGAGTAAGAGACTTTGACTAAAACTAAAATCAAAATTTGCTGTTAAAAACAACACTGGTTAACATCAGTGGTCCATTGCAGCTGTCCGTAGGTGCTCTTTTTGAGAGCGGGTTTGAAGGAGTCTAGGGATTCACACCTAACTTTATATGCCATAGGAGTGAAATGCATCACAGTTTTACAAGTAAAAAAAATGGGTGAAGTTTGTTTTTGTGCATAGTTCCAACATTGTCTGTCCACCTATCATTAATTAATTAATTTAAATTAAACATTTATGAATATTCATATATTTTTAATGCTTATGAATATGATCACTGGATAAAGCCTGATAAATGGATTAATGCCTGATAAATGCCTACATTGTAATATAAAGTAATATAAACTTCTAGTTGTAGTTATATATAATTTAATATTATACTAGTTTAATTCACAAACATTCATTTAAAGTTTGTAAATGCTGTCATTAAAATGCTTACTATAAAAAAATACTAAAATAGCTCAAATACTAACATTCATGGTCATAAGATCATAAAACATAATGCATAGTGATTCCATGATTCATAATAAATTGATTTCACGTGAGGTTGAAAATGTAAAAACTAAAAACATGATGTGATAACATTCTGAGGCAGAACAAACGTTCCCTGTCTGTCAGTAACACACAGCTGGACCATTGATTGATTGATTGATTGAACACAGCTGGTGCAAACATTTCGTCTCACTCAGGAGTCTGTACACTACTATAATATATTACTACATAGCCTACATAGTTACTGTACTATACTAGAACTCTACACTTGCAGCTTATATTGTTAGTGTTTAGTTATTTATAATAATAATAGTTATTATATATCGCGGTGCTAACTGCTAAAGATGTGTGGAGTCATGATGGAAGGACAGACGCTCACAACAAGAAGTAAATGTAAAGAACGTATTTTCCACAACGAGAGGCCAAACAGGTAATAATAATAATAACAACAATAGCGGTCAATGTAACGAGGTATTTTATTGTAGAGTTCTCTGTGTTGTGTTTACTTTGAGGGACGAGTTCAGCTTCTACATGTTTTCTATTTACATATGTGTGTTTGGTCAGTCTAATATTGGACCGTTCAGCTGCGCATTATTTCTACATGTTTTTCTACTGTATGCATGTCAGTAATATTGGGCGCGTTCTGAAATGAGCAACAATACAAACTAATAGGCGAGTTAATGCTTTAGCTCCGAGAGGAGGGTCCGTGTCAGGATATCCCTGAGCAGATAGAAATGGAGTCGAGCCATACTTAAAACATCAGGTTTTCACCCCAAGGTCTCTACAGAATGACCTGGCTTATTAATATTTATGCTGACAATCTCCCAGAACAGAGCCATGCCACCAAACATGAATGTTGAATATTGTAATTAAATTACTGTATGCAAATTTAAATAAATTGTATTAAATGTTTTACCACTAAGACCAGACTGAATTTTAAGTAATAAGACTGTGTTTAAATTGGCTTGTTCTTCTAGTGTGGTACTTTTCCTCCAGGAAATGACTCTACTCCTTTTGAAAACTTTAGAAATCCAGTTTCTATATTTGTATTGTCATTAAATGTTCTGATGCAAATGGACCTCAATGTAAACAAGTCTTTAATAATGCTTTTCTGGGTTTTATCAGAGCGTGTGTTGAACTTCGCTTTCTACAAACTGTTAATGGCTGTCACTTTTAGGCCAACACTTCCCTCTAGTGGTTACTCAGAGTAATGACAGCCTTACGCGTTTCACCAGGCAGAATAAATAATGTAATAAAATATCATTTAACAATCTAATTAATATATTTATTATTAGGAAAAACGAGTTATTAGATAATACAATAAATAATAGACAATGTGTTTATTTTCTTAAATAAATAAATATAATTTAAAATGTATTAATGAATAGAACTAGTTTGAACTTAATAGAACAACTAGTTAATACAATAAATAATACTAGACAATATGTTTATTTTCTTAAACCAGGCAGTACAAATAATGTAATAAAATATTAATTAATGGATCTATTTTATTAGGACAAATTAATATGGAAGAAACTGTTTAATGTGTGTACCGTCACTTTATTACCATTTCTTTAAAGACAGGCAGCGCTGGTTGGCAGGTATAAATACATATATAAAGACCAACATATTTGTGCCAGCATTGTGATTAGATTGATTTTATTTTTCTAAACGGTCTACAAAGTAAGTTGAGCTAAAGTTGTCAAATAATTGTCTGAGCTTGTAGATCTGCTATTTTTGAAAAGTCAAGAAAATGTGGTGCAGATCTTTGAATATATATTCTTTTAACTCATATCTTTGCTTCTGGGGGTCCCTGGAACAACATCTTTTCAGATGGGGGTCGGCCGCCATCATTTTTGTCACAGGCCTGCTGCCGCTCGCCGTCGACCACTTCAGAGTGACCGCGGTCAACCTGCCCACCTCTCTGACCCCGTGGTCTGCACTGACCCCATCGGTGACCTCTGACCCATGGTCTGACTGCAGAGACCCTATCGGTAAGTCAGTCGACGCTCGTTAAATCGATAAATGACTAAACTGTTGAAGATGGAGTGTAAGTGATGTGTTTAAAGCCAGTCTTCATTTTGACAGCAAATTTCATAGTCCTTTGAATAAAATAATTGTCATATTTTTGTCATCTAAAATGTTTTAGTGTGTCTACTGAATATCAAGATTTTAGTTGATTGCATTCTGCAGTACAATTTTCGTCTACAGTTTAATTTGTTGACAAAATTATATTTTGGCAGGCCTGACAATTTAAAGAATGTCTTCTCAATTCAGACAGTTTTCTGAAATATATATGTTTCTGTATCAGTGGTGCCCCATATTTCATGTCAAGGACCCCAAAAAATATGTAATTGGCCACCCGGTCCCATCTGAAAATATTTTGTTCCAGGGACCCCCCCCCCCAGAAGCAAAGCTTTGAGTTAAAAATGTTCGCTCTGAAAAGAGCGATTTTTCAAAAATAGCAGACCTACAAGCTCGTAGCGCGCGCTTGATTCCAACTCATGAACTGTTTTGCAACGTGATTCTCTCTGCAGGACTACATGGTGCACGTGACAGATGGAAGGTGCCTTGGCCATAGAAGTGTGGGGTCATCTCTGCGCCAGGAACGGACGGTCCCCCTGGGAGCTGGACGGCAGTGGACGCACTGCAGGCCAAGACGCACACGCTCCAAGACAGGTGTGTGTTTATCAGGCAGCCTTATCAATAATATCTCTCAATTTTACAAGTGGGAAAAGTACTAAAATAACGAGTAAAAGTATCAATACCGGCCGCTATGTAGAAATACAAGTAAAAGTCCAGAATTCAAAATGTACTTGAGTAAAAAGTATGCACACTGTCCCAATTCACAAATCTTCAAAGGTTTTGAAAATAGCAGATCTACAAGCTCTCTCTACTATTTTCAACTGGCTAAAATGTATAGGGCTGACGGGGTTATTGTATGTTTTGTAATATTAATCTACAAAGAAAACATTTCTAATAATTGTAGTGGAGTAAAAAGTACAATATTTGACTCTGTGATGTAGTGGAGTACTTTGAGGGACGAATTCAGCTTCTACATGTTTTCTATTTACACATATGTGTGTTTGGTCAGTCTAATATTGGACCGTTCAGCTGCGCATTATACATGTTTAATCAATTTACATTTTTCTACCGTATGCATGTCAGTAATATTGGGCGTGTTCTGAAATGAGCAACAATACAAACTAATAGGCAAGTTAATGCTTTAGCTCCG
The DNA here is from genome assembly GCF_964188405.1 of Protomyctophum parallelum. Lineage (NCBI taxonomy): Eukaryota > Metazoa > Chordata > Actinopteri > Myctophiformes > Myctophidae > Protomyctophum > Protomyctophum parallelum. Next base: position 49,726,412 of record NC_139711.1, read on the forward strand.
AGAGGAGGGTCCGTGTCAGGATATCCCTGACCAGGTAGAAATGGAGTCGAGCCATACTTAAAACATCAGGTTTTCACCCCAAGGTCTCTACAGAATGATCTGGCTTATTAATATTTATGCTGACAATCTCCCAGAACAGAGCCATGCCACCAAACATGCATTCTATGACCCTATAGTTTACTGAGACACTACACTGTCTCTCTGCATTCTATGATCCTATAGTTTACTGAGACGCTACACTGTCTCTCTGCATTTTATGATCCTATAGTTTACTGAGACGCTACACTGTCTCTCTGCATTCTATGATCCTATAGTTTACTGAGACGCTACACTGTCTCTCTGCATTCTATGAGGCTATAGTTTACTGTCTCTCTGCATTCTATGATCCTATAGTTTACTGTCTCTCTGCATTCTATGATCCTATAGTTTACTGTCTCTCTGCATTCTATGATCCAATAGTTTACTGTCTCTCTGCATTCTATGATCCTATAGTTTACTGTCTCTCTGCATTCTATGATCCTATAGTTTACTGAGACACTACACTGTCTCTCTGCATTCTATGATCCTATAGTTTACTGTCTCTCTGCATTCTATGATCCTATAGTTTACTGTCATTCTGCATTCTATGATCCTATAGTTTACTGAGACGCTACACTGTCTCTGCATTCTACGATCCTATAGTTTACTGAGACGCTACACTGTCTCTCTGCATTCTATGATCCTATAGTTTACTGTCTCTGCATTCTATGATCCTATAGTTTACTGTCTCTCTGCATTCTATGATCCTATAGTTTACTGAGACGCTACACTGTCTCTCTGCATTATATGAGGCTATAGTTTACTGTCTCTCTCCATTCTATGATCATATAGTTTACTGTCTCTCTGCATTCTATGATCCTATAGTTTACTGTCTCTCTGCATTCTATGATCATATAGTTTACTGAGACGCTAAACTGTCTCTCTGCATTCTATGATCCTATAGTTTACTGTCTCTCTGCATTCTATGATCCTATAGTTTACTGTCTCTCTGCATTCTATGATCCTATAGTTTACTGTCTCTCTGCATTCTATGATCCTATAGTTTACTGTCTCTCTGCATTCTATGATACTATAGTTTACTGTCTCTCTGCATTCTATGATCCTATAGTTTACTGTCTCTCTGCATTCTATGATCCTATAGTTTACTGAGACACTACACTGTCTCTCTGCATTCTATGATCCTATAGTTTACTGTGTCTCTGCATTCTATGACCCTATAGTTTACTGAGACGCTACACTGTCTCTCTGCATTCTATGATCCTATAGTTTACTGTCTCTCTGCATTCTATGATCCTATAGTTTACAGTCTCTCTGCATTCTATGATCCTATAGTTTACTGTCTCTCTGCATTCTATGATACTATAGTTTACTGTCTCTCTGCATTCTATGATCCTATAGTTTACTGTCTCTCTGCATTCTATGATCCTATAGTTTACTGAGACGCTACACTGTCTCTCTGCATTCTATGATCCTATAGTTTACTGTCATTCTGCATTCTATGATCCTATAGTTTACTGAGACGCTACACTGTCTCTCTGCATTCTATGACCCTATAGTTTACTGAGACGCTACACTGTCTCTCTGCATTCTATGCGGCTATAGTTTACTGTCTCTCTGCATTCTATGATCCTATAGTTTACTGTCTCTCTGCATTCTATGATCCTATAGTTTACTGTCTCTCTGCATTCTATGATCCTATAGTTTACTGTCTCTCTGCATTCTATGATCCTATAGTTTACTGAGACGCTACACTGTCTCTCTGCATTCTATGATCCTATAGTTTACTGTCTCTCTGCATTCTATGATCCTATAGTTTACTGTCTCTCTGCATTCTATGATCCTATAGTTTACTGAGACGCTACACTGTCTCTCTGCATTCTATGATCCTATAGTTTACTGTCTCTCTGCATTCTATGATCCTATAGTTTACTGTCTCTCTGCATACTATGATCATATAGTTTACTGAGACGCTACACTGTCTCTGCATTCTATGATCCTATAGTTTACTGTGTCTCTGCATTCTATGACCCTATAGTTTACTGAGACGCTACACTGTCTCTCTGCATTCTATGATCCTATAGTTTACTGTCTCTCTGCATTCTATGATCCTATAGTTTACAGTCTCTCTGCATTCTATGATCCTATAGTTTACTGCCTCTCTGCATTCTATGATACTATAGTTTACTGTCTCTCTGCATTCTATGATCCTATAGTTTACTGTCTCTCTGCATTCTATGATCCTATAGTTTACTGAGACGCTACACTGTCTCTCTGCATTCTATGATCCTATAGTTTACTGAGACGCTACACTGTCTCTCTGCATTCTATGATCCTATAGTTTACTGTCATTCTGCATTCTATGATCCTATAGTTTACTGAGACGCTACACTGTCTCTCTGCATTCTATGATCCTATAGTTTACTGAGACGCTACACTGTCTCTCTGCATTCTATGATCCTATAGTTTACTGTCTCTCTGCATTCTATGACCCTATAGTTTACTGAGACGCTACACTGTCTCTCTGCATTCTATGCGGCTATAGTTTACTGTCTCTCTGCATTCTATGATCCTATAGTTTACTGTCTCTCTGCATTCTATGATCCTATAGTTTACTGTCTCTCTGCATTCTATGATCCTATAGTTTACTGTCTCTCTGCATTCTATGATCCTATAGTTTACTGTCTCTCTGCATTCTATGATCCTATAGTTTACTGTCTCTCTGCATTCTATGATCCTATAGTTTACTGAGACGCTACACTGTCTCTCTGCATTCTATGATCCTATAGTTTACTGAGACGCTACACTGTCTCTCTGCATTCTATGATCCTATAGTTTACTGTCATTCTGCATTCTATGATCCTATAGTTTACTGAGACGCTACACTGTCTCTCTGCATTCTATGATCCTATAGTTTACTGAGACGCTACACTGTCTCTCTGCATTCTATGATCCTATAGTTTACTGTCTCTCTGCATTCTATGACCCTATAGTTTACTGAGACGCTACACTGTCTCTCTGCATTCTATGATCCTATAGTTTACTGTCTCTCTGCATTCTATGATCCTATAGTTTACTGTCTCTCTGCATTCTATGATCCTATAGTTTACTGTCTCTCTGCATTCTATGATCCTATAGTTTACTGTCTCTCTGCATTCTATGATCCTATAGTTTACTGTCTCTCTGCATTCTATGATCCTATAGTTTACTGAGACACTACACTGTCTCTCTGCATTCTATGATCCTATAGTTTACTGTGTCTCTGCATTCTATGACCCTATAGTTTACTGTCTCTCTGCATTCTATGATCCTATAGTTTACTGTCTCTCTGCATTCTATGATCCTATAGTTTACTGTCTCTCTGCATTCTATGATCCTATAGTTTACTGTCTCTCTGCATTCTATGACCCTATAGTTTACTGAGACGCTACACTGTCTCTCTGCATTCTATGATCCTATAGTTTACTGTCTCTCTGCATTCTATGATCCTATAGTTTACTGTCTCTCTGCATTCTATGATCCTATAGTTTACTGAGACGCTACACTGTCTCTCTGCATTCTATGCGGCTATAGTTTACTGTCTCTCTGCATTCTATGATCCTATAGTTTACTGTCTCTCTGCATTCTATGATCCTATAGTTTACTGTCTCTCTGCATTCTATGATCCTATAGTTTACTGTCTCTCTGCATTCTATGATCCTATAGTTTACTGAGACACTACACTGTCTCTCTGCATTCTATGATCCTATAGTTTACTGTGTCTCTGCATTCTATGACCCTATAGTTTACTGAGACGCTACACTGTCTCTCTGCATTCTATGATCCTATAGTTTACTGTCTCTCTGCATTCTATGATCCTATAGTTTACAGTCTCTCTGCATTCTATGATCCTATAGTTTACTGTCTCTCTGCATTCTATGATACTATAGTTTACTGTCTCTCTGCATTCTATGATCCTATAGTTTACTGTCTCTCTGCATTCTATGATCCTATAGTTTACTGAGACGCTACACTGTCTCTCTGCATTCTATGATCCTATAGTTTACTGAGACGCTACACTGTCTCTCTGCATTCTATGATCCTATAGTTTACTGTCATTCTGCATTCTATGATCCTATAGTTTACTGTCTCTCTGCATTCTATGACCCTATAGTTTACTGAGACGCTACACTGTCTCTCTGCATTCTATGCGGCTATAGTTTACTGTCTCTCTGCATTCTATGATCCTATAGTTTACTGTCTCTCTGCATTCTATGATCCTATAGTTTACTGTCTCTCTGCATTCTATGATCCTATAGTTTACTGTCTCTCTGCATTCTATGATCCTATAGTTTACTGTCTCTCTGCATTCTATGATCCTATAGTTTACTGAGACGCTACACTGTCTCTCTGCATTCTATGATCCTATAGTTTACTGTCTCTCTGCATTCTATGATCCTATAGTTTACTGTCTCTCTGCATTCTATGATCCTATAGTTTACTGAGACGCTACACTGTCTCTCTGCATTCTATGATCCTATAGTTTACTGTCTCTCTGCATTCTATGATCCTATAGTTTACTGTCTCTCTGCATACTATGATCATATAGTTTACTGAGACGCTACACTGTCTCTCTGCATTCTATGATCCTATAGTTTACTGAGACGCTACACTGTCTCTCTGCATTCTATGCGGCTATAGTTTACTGTCTCTCTGCATTCTATGATCCTATAGTTTACTGTCTCTCTGCATTCTATGATCCTATAGTTTACTGTCTCTCTGCATTCTATGATCCTATAGTTTACTGAGACGCTACACTGTCTCTCTGCATTCTATGATCCTATAGTTTACTGTCTCTCTGCATTCTATGATCCTATAGTTTACTGAGATTTACATGAATCACATAAAACACAGTAAAAAAAGAAAAAACATGGTACACATAGGAAATATGTGTACCGGCGGGGGCAGCGGCTGTCCACCTCTGAACAGCGCTCAGTGGGTCAATGGAGACCCAATTGGTCTCCGGTTCCAACTCCGATGTTGCAGATTTACCCCCTTTACCCCCCTGCCTGGGGTTTAAGATGATTTACCCCCTTAACCCCCCTGGGGTTTGAGAGGTAAGACATGATCCAGGCTACTAACATTTACTCCAGCTATTTTTGAGGCCGTTCTCACAATCTGTTGGGTGTTATTTTCCCTTTATGTTCAGGTTTCCGTACCAGAAAATGATGGAGAAGGAGATAATTGACTCAATAAATGCACTGTAGAACAGTTTCATTAGAGATTTGTCAACCTGAAATTTGGCGAGCCTCCTCAAACAAAAGAGGTGTTGTTGGCCTTTCGTAAACAGCAAATCACAGTTTACATCGAATTTCAGCTTGCTATCAAATGCAAAAGAATGCCCAAGTATTTGTAGCTGTTCACCAGGTCAACTTGCTCACCATGGACAACACTGCTCTGGGGGGGGATCTCCTATAATAATAATAATATCTGGGGCAAGTGGCATTTCTTCCTCAGCCTAGTGGGAATATGCATGCACAGTTTAACCGCAATCGGACGCTGTGTTGAGTAGTTGTCGCGATTTGTACAAAACGGGTACAAAGCGGGCTACTCCTGAAAAGTTTAGAAGCCAATCGTAGCCAATGAGGGTGGATTATGAGAAATCAAACAAACCCATATTGATCACATGACTATGGAGAGCATGTGTACCGATTTGCGTAAAAATTTCACGGGAATCACACGATGTGTTCATGATTTGCAGCATTTTGTTTGAAACTGTGCACTTTGGACTTTGGAAGCCAATCTTAGCCAATCAGAATGTAGTCTGAGAAATCTGAAAGACCTGTTTCGTTGAATGGCTCTAGAGGGACTGTGTACCAATTTGCATGATGATTGGACAAAATCTGTAGGTGTACTGTCCAAAAACTTGTTTTGCACAAAGCGGCCTCCTGGTGGCGCTATAACAGGCCGCTCTGGAAATTTTGGGGCAGAGGTTCATCGTTGGCATCCAGGGACAATTTGGCATCGACCGGGTTAACGGTGCCGGAGATTAGCTGTTCACAGACGGACTGACACAAGTGCAAAACATACTCTCTCCCCATGCCTTCGGCCTGGTGGAGACAAAAAGCTTGTAGATCGGCTATTTTTGCTACGAAAGTAATATGCAACTTGGCCCTCTGGAGTGAGTGTGGAACTATAGTGGCCCTCTGGAGTGAGTGTGGAACTATAGAGGCCCTCTGGAGTGAGTGTGGAACTATAGTGGCCCTCTGGAGTGAGTGTGGAACTATAGTGGCCCTCTGGAGTGATTGAGTGTGGAACTATAGTGGCCCTCTGGAGTGAGTGTGGAACTATAGTGGCCTCTCTGGAGTGAGTGTGGAACTATAGCGGCCCTCTGGAGTGAGTGTAGAACTATAGTGGCACTCTGGAGTGAGTGTGGAACTATAGCGGCCCTCTGGAGTGAGTGTGGAACTATAGTGGCCTCTTTGGAGTGAGTGTGGAACTTTAGTGGCCCTCTGGAGTGAGTGTGGAACTATAGTGGCCCTCTGGAGTGAGTGTGGAACTATATTGGCCTCTCTGGAGTGAGTGTGGAACTATAGTGGCCCTCTGGAGTGAGTGTGGAACTATAGTGGCCCTCTGCAGAGGCGTCTGGGAGAAATGCGAGGCCCTGTGCGAGATGTCGGGGGAATAATAATGAATTAATACTTACTTTTGCCTTCCCTTTCCTACAAATATTATGCCCCTCTCCTCTCCTCTCCTGTAGGCCAGAGGTTGCCAGTACTAGAACCACTGGTGGTGTTTGAGCACCCTCTGGTGGTCCACAGAGGAGTCACACCTAGCTGTTAAAGATTAGACTGAGTTTAGTCAGAGCAGCAGAATTATTGTCTTATAGGAATGGAAAAATAAACTTACTCATTATGCAGAATGTCCCATTTAAAGTTTACAAATGTAAAGTGTACAACAAATCGAAAATAGACGATCTACAAGCTCACAAAGCGTCGCATCACGACGCATTGTGAGCTTGTAGATCGGCTATTTTCAATAGGCTGAAATGTATATAGGGCTGAAGTGGTTAATGTTGTAATAATAATTGTAATAATAATAATACAATCTACAAAGTAACTATAGTAGCTAAAGCTGTCAGATAAATATAGTGGAGTTACTGTAGTCTGTAGTAGTAAAAGTGGACATTGGAAATTCTCAAGTAAATCTGAAATATCTCAAAACTGTACTTAAGTAAATGTACTTAGTACTTAGTACTTAGTTTTTGAGTGTTTAGCTTTCTGTGTTCTCTGTTTTAAAAGCAGACATGTAAATATCCATGCCTTTATGAATAAATACGTTTGTGGATGTTAGCACATTCTGGACGGGAACCCCATTTGGTGTTATACTTTAGCTATTGAAAAATAGCAAATCTACAAGCTCATAGCGCGGCACCGAGTGCGGCGCTACGAGCTACTACTCTCTCTCTCTCTCTCTTATTCACTCTCTCTCTCTCTCTCTCTCTCTCTCTCTCTCAATCTCTCTCTATATCTATCTCTCTCTCTTACTTAGTGGCGCGCTACGAGCTTGTACATCTGCTATTTTTCAATAGCTAATGCATAACGGAAGGAAAAAGAGTCTAGGACGTGTGGAGCGTTGTCCAGGGTGTTTTAGGGAAGTGAGAAGAGTCTGGGAGGTGTGGAGCATTGGCACGCACACACGCACGCTTTTACTCTCTCTCTCTCTTATTCACTCTCTCTCATTCTCTCTCTCTCTCCACCAGCAGCGGCCTGTCGGACAGCCAGAGCAACCAGAACCTGCTCAGCCCCGCCCACCGGGCGCTGTCGCCAGGCGCCTCCACCCCGACAAGTAAGCCTCTCATTGGAGCAGACTCGGCGAAGTCCCTCAGGGATAGTGTCTTGTCTGTTTTCGCTCTACATCAACCCATTTTGACCTGAGATCAGATTCTAAAAATGTCTTCTACATCCTGACAGTTTTCTGAAAAAGCTATGTTTCTATGTCAGTCGTTCTTCGATTTTTCAAAAATAGCAGATCTACAAGCTCGTAGGCGCGCTACCGAGTGTTCTACCAGTATAACTCTGGAGCATTGTCCAGGGTGTTTTAGAGGAGGAAAAAGAGTCTAGGACGTGTGGAGCATTGTCTAGTGTGTTTTAGAAAAGGAAGATGAGACTAGGATGCGTGGAGCATTATCCAGGGTGTTTTAGAGAAGCGACAAGAGTCTGGGATGTGTGGCGCGTTGTCCAGGGTGTTTCAGAGAAGGGAAAAGAGAGTAGGATTATGTGGAGCGTTTTCCAGGGTGTTTTAGAAAAGGGAGATGAGACTAAGACGTGTGGAGCGTTGTCCAGTGTGTTTAAGGGAAGGGAGATGAGACTAAGACGTGTGGTAAACAAGTGGTAAACAAGTCTTTAATAATGCTTTTCTGGGTTTTATCAGAGCGTGTGTTGAACTGCGCTTTCTACAAACTGTTAATGGCTGTCACTTTTAGGCCAACACTTCCCTCTAGTGGTTACTCAGAGTAATGACAGCCTTACGCGTTTCACCAGGCAGAATAAATAATGTAATAAAATATCATTTAACAATCTAATTAATATATTTATTATTAGGAAAAACGAGTTATTAGATAATACAATAAATAATAGACAATGTGTTTATTTTCTTAAATAAATAAATATAATTTAAAATGTATTAATGAATAGAACTAGTTTGAACTTAATAGAACAACTAGTTAATACAATAAATAATACTAGACAATATGTTTATTTTCTTAAACCAGGCAGTACAAATAATGTAATAAAATATTAATTAATGGATCTATTTTATTAGGACAAATTAATATGGAAGAAACTGTTTAATGTGTGTACCGTCACTTTATTACCATTTCTTTAAAGACAGGCAGCGCTGGTTGGCAGGTATAAATACATATATAAAGACCAACATATTTGTGCCAGCATTGTGATTAGATTGATTTTATTTTTCTAAACGGTCTACAAAGTAAGTTGAGCTAAAGTTGTCAAATAATTGTCTGAGCTTGTAGATCTGCTATTTTTGAAAAGTCAAGAAAATGTGGTGCAGATCTTTGAATATATATTCTTTTAACTCATATCTTTGCTTCTGGGGGTCCCTGGAACAACATCTTTTCAGATGGGGGTCGGCCGCCATCATTTTTGTCACAGGCCTGCTGCCGCTCGCCGTCGACCACTTCAGAGTGACCGCGGTCAACCTGCCCACCTCTCTGACCCCGTGGTCTGCACTGACCCCATCGGTGACCTCTGACCCATGGTCTGACTGCAGAGACCCTATCGGTAAGTCAGTCGACACTCGTTAAATCGATAAATGACTAAACTGTTGAAGATGGAGTGTAAGTGATGTGTTTAAAGCCAGTCTTCATTTTGACAGCAAATTTCATAGTCCTTTGAATAAAATAATTGTCATATTTTTGTCATCTAAAATGTTTTAGTGTGTCTACTGAATATCAAGATTTTAGTTGATTGCATTCTGCAGTACAATTTTCGTCTACAGTTTAATTTGTTGACAAAATTATATTTTGGCAGGCCTGACAATTTAAAGAATGTCTTCTCAATTCAGACAGTTTTCTGAAATATATATGTTTCTGTATCAGTGGTGCCCCATATTTCATGTCAAGGACCCCAAAAAATATGTAATTGGCCACCCGGTCCCATCTGAAAATATTTTGTTCCAGGGACCCCCCCCCCCAGAAGCAAAGCTTTGAGTTAAAAATGTTCGCTCTGAAAAGAGCGATTTTTCAAAAATAGCAGACCTACAAGCTCGTAGCGCGCGCTTGATTCCAACTCATGAACTGTTTTGCAACGTGATTCTCTCTGCAGGACTACATGGTGCACGTGACAGATGGAAGGTGCCTTGGCCATAGAAGTGTGGGGTCATCTCTGCGCCAGGAACGGACGGTCCCCCTGGGAGCTGGACGGCAGTGGACGCACTGCAGGCCAAGACGCACACGCTCCAAGACAGGTGTGTGTTTATCAGGCAGCCTTATCAATAATATCTCTCAATTTTACAAGTGGGAAAAGTACTAAAATAACGAGTAAAAGTATCAATACCGGCCGCTATGTAGAAATACAAGTAAAAGTCCAGAATTCAAAATGTACTTGAGTAAAAAGTATGCACACTGTCCCAATTCACAAATCTTCAAAGGTTTTGAAAATAGCAGATCTACAAGCTCTCTCTACTATTTTCAACTGGCTAAAATGTATAGGGCTGACGGGGTTATTGTATGTTTTGTAATATTAATCTACAAAGAAAACATTTCTAATAATTGTAGTGGAGTAAAAAGTACAATATTTGACTCTGTGATGTAGTGGAGTACTTTGAGGGACGAGTTCAGCTTCTACATGTTTTCTATTTACACATATGTGTGTTTGGTCAGTCTAATATTGGACCGTTCAGCTGCGCATTATACATGTTTAATCAATTTACATTTTTCTACCGTATGCATGTCAGTAATATTGGGCGTGTTCTGAAATGAGCAACAATACAAACTAATAGGCGAGTTAATGCTTTAGCTCCGAGAGGAGGGTCCGTGTCAGGATATCCCTGACCAGGTAGAAATGGAGTCGAGCCATACTTAAAACATCAGGTTTTCACCCCAAGGTCTCTACAGAATGACCTGGCTTATTAATATTTATGCTGACAATCTCCCAGAACAGAGCCATGCCACCAAACATGCATTCTATGACCCTATAGTTTACTGAGACACTACACTGTCTCTCTGCATTCTATGATCCTATAGTTTACTGAGACGCTACACTGTCTCTCTGCATTTTATGATCCTATAGTTTACTGAGACGCTACACTGTCTCTCTGCATTCTATGATCCTATAGTTTACTGAGACGCTACACTGTCTCTCTGCATTCTATGAGGCTATAGTTTACTGTCTCTCTGCATTCTATGATCCTATAGTTTACTGTCTCTCTGCATTCTATGATCCTATAGTTTACTGTCTCTCTGCATTCTATGATCCAATAGTTTACTGTCTCTCTGCATTCTATGATCCTATAGTTTACTGTCTCTCTGCATTCTATGATCCTATAGTTTACTGAGACACTACACTGTCTCTCTGCATTCTATGATCCTATAGTTTACTGTCTCTCTGCATTCTATGATCCTATAGTTTACTGTCATTCTGCATTCTATGATCCTATAGTTTACTGAGATGCTACACTGTCTCTGCATTCTATGATCCTATAGTTTACTGAGACGCTACACTGTCTCTCTGCATTCTATGATCCTATAGTTTACTGTCTCTCTGCATTCTATGATCCTATAGTTTACTGTCTCTCTGCATTCTATGATCCTATAGTTTACTGAGACGCTACACTGTCTCTCTGCATTATATGAGGCTATAGTTTACTGTCTCTCTCCATTCTATGATCATATAGTTTACTGTCTCTCTGCATTCTATGATCCTATAGTTTACTGTCTCTCTGCATTCTATGATCCTATAGTTTACTGTCTCTCTGCATTCTATGATCCTATAGTTTACTGTCTCTCTGCATTCTATGATCCTATAGTTTACTGTCTCTCTGCATTCTATGATACTATAGTTTACTGTCTCTCTGCATTCTATGATCCTATAGTTTACTGTCTCTCTGCATTCTATGATCCTATAGTTTACTGAGACGCTACACTGTCTCTGCATTCTATGATCCTATAGTTTACTGTCTCTCTGCATTCTATGATCCTATAGTTTACTGAGACACTACACTGTCTCTCTGCATTCTATGATCCTATAGTTTACTGTGTCTCTGCATTCTATGACCCTATAGTTTACTGAGACGCTACACTGTCTCTCTGCATTCTATGATCCTATAGTTTACTGTCTCTCTGCATTCTATGATCCTATAGTTTACAGTCTCTCTGCATTCTATGATCCTATAGTTTACTGTCTCTCTGCATTCTATGATACTATAGTTTACTGTCTCTCTGCATTCTATGATCCTATAGTTTACTGTCTCTCTGCATTCTATGATCCTATAGTTTACTGAGACGCTACACTGTCTCTCTGCATTCTATGATCCTATAGTTTACTGTCATTCTGCATTCTATGATCCTATAGTTTACTGAGACGCTACACTGTCTCTCTGCATTCTATGACCCTATAGTTTACTGAGACGCTACACTGTCTCTCTGCATTCTATGCGGCTATAGTTTACTGTCTCTCTGCATTCTATGATCCTATAGTTTACTGTCTCTCTGCATTCTATGATCCTATAGTTTACTGTCTCTCTGCATTCTATGATCCTATAGTTTACTGTCTCTCTGCATTCTATGATCCTATAGTTTACTGAGACGCTACACTGTCTCTCTGCATTCTATGATCCTATAGTTTACTGTCTCTCTGCATTCTATGATCCTATAGTTTACTGTCTCTCTGCATACTATGATCATATAGTTTACTGAGACGCTACACTGTCTCTGCATTCTATGATCCTATAGTTTACTGTCTCTCTGCATTCTATGATCCTATAGTTTACTGAGACACTACACTGTCTCTCTGCATTCTATGATCCTATAGTTTACTGTGTCTCTGCATTCTATGACCCTATAGTTTACTGAGACGCTACACTGTCTCTCTGCATTCTATGATCCTATAGTTTACTGTCTCTCTGCATTCTATGATCCTATAGTTTACAGTCTCTCTGCATTCTATGATCCTATAGTTTACTGTCTCTCTGCATTCTATGATACTATAGTTTACTGTCTCTCTGCATTCTATGATCCTATAGTTTACTGTCTCTCTGCATTCTATGATCCTATAGTTTACTGAGACGCTACACTGTCTCTCTGCATTCTATGATCCTATAGTTTACTGAGACGCTACACTGTCTCTCTGCATTCTATGATCCTATAGTTTACTGTCATTCTGCATTCTATGATCCTATAGTTTACTGTCTCTCTGCATTCTATGACCCTATAGTTTACTGAGACGCTACACTGTCTCTCTGCATTCTATGCGGCTATAGTTTACTGTCTCTCTGCATTCTATGATCCTATAGTTTACTGTCTCTCTGCATTCTATGATCCTATAGTTTACTGTCTCTCTGCATTCTATGATCCTATAGTTTACTGTCTCTCTGCATTCTATGATCCTATAGTTTACTGTCTCTCTGCATTCTATGATCCTATAGTTTACTGAGACGCTACACTGTCTCTCTGCATTCTATGATCCTATAGTTTACTGTCTCTCTGCATTCTATGATCCTATAGTTTACTGTCTCTCTGCATTCTATGATCCTATAGTTTACTGAGACGCTACACTGTCTCTCTGCATTCTATGATCCTATAGTTTACTGTCTCTCTGCATTCTATGATCCTATAGTTTACTGTCTCTCTGCATACTATGATCATATAGTTTACTGAGACGCTACACTGTCTCTCTGCATTCTATGATCCTATAGTTTACTGAGACGCTACACTGTCTCTCTGCATTCTATGCGGCTATAGTTTACTGTCTCTCTGCATTCTATGATCCTATAGTTTACTGTCTCTCTGCATTCTATGATCCTATAGTTTACTGTCTCTCTGCATTCTATGATCCTATAGTTTACTGAGACGCTACACTGTCTCTCTGCATTCTATGATCCTATAGTTTACTGTCTCTCTGCATTCTATGATCCTATAGTTTACTGAGATTTACATGAATCACATAAAACACAGTAAAAAAAGAAAAAACATGGTACACATAGGAAATATGTGTACCGGCGGGGGCAGCGGCTGTCCACCTCTGAACAGCGCTCAGTGGGTCCGGTTCCAACTCCGATGTTGCAGAATTACCCCCTTTACCCCCCTGCCTGGGGTTTAAGATGATTTACCCCCTTAACCCCCCTGGGGTTTGAGAGGTAAGACATGATCCAGGCTACTAACATTTACTCCAGCTATTTTTGAGGCCGTTCTCACAATCTGTTGGGTGTTATTTTCCCTTTATGTTCAGGTTTCCGTACCAGAAAATGATGGAGAAGGAGATAATTGACTCAATAAATGCACTGTAGAACAGTTTCATTAGAGATTTGTCAACCTGAAATTTGGCGAGCCTCCTCAAACAAAAGAGGTGTTGTTGGCCTTTCGTAAACAGCAAATCACAGTTTACATCGAATTTCAGCTTGCTATCAAATGCAAAAGAATGCCCAAGTATTTGTAGCTGTTCACCAGGTCAACTTGCTCACCATGGACAACACTGCTCTGGGGGGGGATCTCCTATAATAATAATAATATCTGGGGCAAGTGGCATTTCTTCCTCAGCCTAGTGGGAATATGCATGCACAGTTTAACCGCAATCGGACGCTGTGTTGAGTAGTTGTCGCGATTTGTACAAAACGGGTACAAAGCGGGCTACTCCTGAAAAGTTTAGAAGCCAATCGTAGCCAATGAGGGTGGATTATGAGAAATCAAACAAACCCATATTGATCACATGACTATGGAGAGCATGTGTACCGATTTGCGTAAAAATTTCACGGGAATCACACGATGTGTTCATGATTTGCAGCATTTTGTTTGAAACTGTGCACTTTGGACTTTGGAAGCCAATCTTAGCCAATCAGAATGTAGTCTGAGAAATCTGAAAGACCTGTTTCGTTGAATGGCTCTAGAGGGACTGTGTACCAATTTGCATGATGATTGGACAAAATCTGTAGGTGTACTGTCCAAAAACTTGTTTTGCACAAAGCGGCCTCCTGGTGGCGCTATAACAGGCCGCTCTGGAAATTTTGGGGCAGAGGTTCATCGTTGGCATCCAGGGACAATTTGGCATCGACCGGGTTAACGGTGCCGGAGATTAGCTGTTCACAGACGGACTGACACAAGTGCAAAACATACTCTCTCCCCATGCCTTCGGCCTGGTGGAGACAAAAAGCTTGTAGATCGGCTATTTTTGCTACGAAAGTAATATGCAACTTGGCCCTCTGGAGTGAGTGTGGAACTATAGTGGCCCTCTGGAGTGAGTGTGGAACTATAGCGGCCCTCTGGAGTGAGTGTGGAACTATAGTGGCCCTCTGGAGTGAGTGTGGAACTATAGTGGCCCTCTGGAGTGATTGAGTGTGGAACTATAGTGGCCCTCTGGAGTGAGTGTGGAACTATAGTGGCCTCTCTGGAGTGAGTGTGGAACTATAGCGGCCCTCTGGAGTGAGTGTGGAACTATAGTGGCACTCTGGAGTGAGTGAGGAACTATAGCGGCCCTCTGGAGTGAGTGTGGAACTATAGTGGCCTCTTTGGAGTGAGTGTGGAACTTTAGTGGCCCTCTGGAGTGAGTGTGGAACTATAGTGGCCCTCTGGAGTGAGTGTGGAACTATATTGGCCTCTCTGGAGTGAGTGTGGAACTATAGTGGCCCTCTGGAGTGAGTGTGGAACTATAGTGGCCCTCTGCAGAGGCGTCTGGGAGAAATGCGAGGCCCTGTGCGAGATGTCGGGGGAATAATAATGAATTAATACTTACTTTTGCCTTCCCTTTCCTACAAATATTATGCCCCTCTCCTCTCCTCTCCTGTAGGCCAGAGGTTGCCAGTACTAGAACCACTGGTGGTGTTTGAGCACCCTCTGGTGGTCCACAGAGGAGTCACACCTAGCTGTTAAAGATTAGACTGAGTTTAGTCAGAGCAGCAGAATTATTGTCTTATAGGAATGGAAAAATAAACTTACTCATTATGCAGAATGTCCCATTTAAAGTTTACAAATGTAAAGTGTACAACAAATCGAAAATAGACGATCTACAAGCTCACAAAGCGTCGCATCACGACGCATTGTGAGCTTGTAGATCGGCTATTTTCAATAGGCTGAAATGTATATAGGGCTGAAGTGGTTAATGTTGTAATAATAATTGTAATAATAATAATACAATCTACAAAGTAACTATAGTAGCTAAAGCTGTCAGATAAATATAGTGGAGTTACTGTAGTCTGTAGTAGTAAAAGTGGACATTGGAAATTCTCAAGTAAATCTGAAATATCTCAAAACTGTACTTAAGTAAATGTACTTAGTACTTAGTACTTAGTTTTTGAGTGTTTAGCTTTCTGTGTTCTCTGTTTTAAAAGCAGACATGTAAATATCCATGCCTTTATGAATAAATTCGTTTGTGGATGTTAGCACATTCTGGACGGGAACCCCATTTGGTGTTATACTTTAGCTATTGAAAAATAGCAAATCTAGTAGCTCGTAGCGCGGCACCGAATGCCGCGCAACGAGCTACTACTCTCTCTCTCTCTCTTATTCACTCTCTCTCTCTCTCTCTCTCTATCTCTCTCTATATCTATCTCTCTCTCTTACTTAGTGGCACGCTACGAGCTTGTACATCTGCTATTTTTCAATAGCTAATGCATAACGGAAGGAAAAAGAGTCTAGGACGTGTGGAGCGTTGTCCAGGGTGTTTTAGGGAAGTGAGAAGAGTCTGGGAGGTGTGGAGCATTGGCACGCACACACGCACGCTTTTACTCTCTCTCTCTCTTATTCACTCTCTCTCATTCTCTCTCTCTCTCCACCAGCAGCGGCCTGTCGGACAGCCAGAGCAACCAGAACCTGCTCAGCCCCGCCCACCGGGCGCTGTCGCCAGGCGCCTCCACCCCCGACAAGTAAGCCTCTCATTGGAGCAGACTCGGCGAAGTCCCTCAGGGATAGTGTCTTGTCTGTTTTCGCTCTACATCAACCCATTTTGACCTGAGATCAGATTCTAAAAATGTCTTCTACATCCTGACAGTTTTCTGAAAAAGCTATGTTTCTATGTCAGTCGTTCTTCGATTTTTCAAAAATAGCAGATCTACAAGCTCGTAGGCGCGTGTTCTACCAGTATAACTCTGGAGGATTGTCCAGGGTGTTTTAGAGGAGGAAAAAGAGTCTAGGACGTGTGGAGCATTGTCTAGTGTGTTTTAGAAAACGAAGATGAGACTAGGATGCGTGGAGCATTATCCAGGGTGTTTTAGAGAAGCGACAAGAGTCTGGGATGTGTGGAGCGTTGTCCAGGGTGTTTCAGAGAAGGGAAAAGAGAGTAGGATTATGTGGAGCGTTTTCCAGGGTGTTTTAGAAAAGGGAGATGAGACTAAGACGTGTGGAGCGTTGTCCAGTGTGTTTAAGGGAAGGGAGATGAGACTAAGACGTGTGGTAAACAAGTGGTAAACAAGTCTATAATAATGCTTTTCTGGGTTTTATCAGAGCGTGTGTTGAACTGCGCTTTCTACAAACTGTTAATGGCTGTCACTTTTAGGCCAACACTTCCCTCTAGTGGTTACTCAGAGTAATGACAGCCTTACGTGTTTCACCAGGCAGAATAAATAATGTAATAAAATATCATTTAACAATCTAATTAATATATTTATTATTAGGAAAAACGAGTTATTAGATAATACAATAAATAATAGACAATGTGTTTATTTTCTTAAATAAATAAATATAATTTAAAATGTATTAATGAATAGAACTAGTTTGAACTTAATAGAACAACTAGTTAATACAATAAATAATACTAGACAATATGTTTATTTTCTTAAACCAGGCAGTACAAATAATGTAATAAAATATTAATTAATGGATCTATTTTATTAGGACAAATTAATATGGAAGAAACTGTTTAATGTGTGTACCGTCACTTTATTACCATTTCTTTAAAGACAGGCAGCGCTGGTTGGCAGGTATAAATACATATATAAAGACCAACATATTTGTGCCAGCATTGTGATTAGATTGATTTTATTTTTCTAAACGGTCTACAAAGTAAGTTGAGCTAAAGTTGTCAAATAATTGTCTGAGCTTGTAGATCTGCTATTTTTGAAAAGTCAAGAAAATGTGGTGCAGATCTTTGAATATATATTCTTTTAACTCATATCTTTGCTTCTGGGGGTCCCTGGAACAACATCTTTTCAGATGGGGGTCGGCCGCCATCATTTTTGTCACAGGCCTGCTGCCGCTCGCCGTCGACCACTTCAGAGTGACCGCGGTCGACCTGCCCACCTCTCTGACCCCGTGGTCTGCACTGACCCCATCGGTGACCTCTGACCCATGGTCTGACTGCAGAGACCCTATCGGTAAGTCAGTCGACGCTCGTTAAATCGATAAATGACTAAACTGTTGAAGATGGAGTGTAAGTGATGTGTTTAAAGCCAGTCTTCATTTTGACAGCAAATTTCATAGTCCTTTGAATAAAATAATTGTCATATTTTTGTCATCTAAAATGTTTTAGTGTGTCTACTGAATATCAAGATTTTAGTTGATTGCATTCTGCAGTACAATTTTCGTCTACAGTTTAATTTGTTGACAAAATTATATTTTGGCAGGCCTGACAATTTAAAGAATGTCTTCTCAATTCAGACAGTTTTCTGAAATATATATGTTTCTGTATCAGTGGTGCCCCATATTTCATGTCAAGGACCCCAAAAAATATGTAATTGGCCACCCGGTCCCATCTGAAAATATTTTGTTCCAGGGACCCCCCCCCCCCCAGAAGCAAAGCTTTGAGTTAAAAATGTTCGCTCTGAAAAGAGCGATTTTTCAAAAATAGCAGACCTACAAGCTCGTAGCGCGCGCTTGATTCCAACTCATGAACTGTTTTGCAACGTGATTCTCTCTGCAGGACTACATGGTGCACGTGACAGATGGAAGGTGCCTTGGCCATAGAAGTGTGGGGTCATCTCTGCGCCAGGAACGGACGGTCCCCCTGGGAGCTGGACGGCAGTGGACGCACTGCAGGCCAAGACGCACACGCTCCAAGAGAGGTGTGTGTTTATCAGGCAGCCTTATCAATAATATCTCTCAATTTTACAAGTGGGAAAAGTACTAAAATAACGAGTAAAAGTATCAATACCGGCCGCTATGTAGAAATACAAGTAAAAGTCCAGAATTCAAAATGTACTTGAGTAAAAAGTATGCACACTGTCCCAATTCACAAATCTTCAAAGGTTTTGAAAATAGCAGATCTACAAGCTCTCTCTACTATTTTCAACTGGCTAAAATGTATAGGGCTGACGGGGTTATTGTATGTTTTGTAATATTAATCTACAAAGAAAACATTTCTAATAATTGTAGTGGAGTAAAAAGTACAATATTTGACTCTGTGATGTAGTGGAGTACTTTGAGGGACGAGTTCAGCTTCTACATGTTTTCTATTTACACATATGTGTGTTTGGTCAGTCTAATATTGGACCGTTCAGCGCATTATACATGTTTAATCAATTTACATTTTTCTACCGTATGCATGTCAGTAATATCGGGCGTGTTCTGAAATGAGCAACAATACAAACTAATAGGCGAGTTAATGCTTTAGCTCCGAGAGGAGGGTCCGTGTCAGGATATCCCTGACCAGGTAGAAATGGAGTCGAGCCATACTTAAAACATCAGGTTTTCACCCCAAGGTCTCTACAGAATGACCTGGCTTATTAATATTTATGCTGACAATCTCCCAGAACAGAGCCATGCCACCAAACATGCATTCTATGACCCTATAGTTTACTGAGACACTACACTGTCTCTCTGCATTCTATGATCCTATAGTTTACTGAGACGCTACACTGTCTCTCTGCATTTTATGATCCTATAGTTTACTGAGACGCTACACTGTCTCTCTGCATTCTATGATCCAATAGTTTACTGAGACGCTACACTGTCTCTCTGCATTCTATGAGGCTATAGTTTACTGTCTCTCTGCATTCTATGATCCTATAGTTTACTGTCTCTCTGCATTCTATGATCCTATAGTTTACTTTCTCTCTGCATTCTATGATCCAATAGTTTACTGTCTCTCTGCATTCTATGATCCTATAGTTTACTGTCTCTCTGCATTCTATGATCCTATAGTTTACTGAGACACTACACTGTCTCTCTGCATTCTATGATCCTATAGTTTACTGTCTCTCTGCATTCTATGATCCTATAGTTTACTGTCATTCTGCATTCTATGATCCTATAGTTTACTGAGACGCTACACTGTCTCTGCATTCTATGATCCTATAGTTTACTGAGACGCTACACTGTCTCTCTGCATTCTATGATCCTATAGTTTACTGTCTCTCTGCATTCTATGATCCTATAGTTTACTGTCTCTCTGCATTCTATGATCCTATAGTTTACTGAGACGCTACACTGTCTCTCTGCATTATATGAGGCTATAGTTTACTGTCTCTCTCCATTCTATGATCATATAGTTTACTGTCTCTCTGCATTCTATGATCCTATAGTTTACTGTCTCTCTGCATTCTATGATCATATAGTTTACTGAGACGCTAAACTGTCTCTCTGCATTCTATGATCCTATAGTTTACTGTCTCTCTGCATTCTATGATCCTATAGTTTACTGTCTCTCTGCATTCTATGATCCTATAGTTTACTGTCTCTGCATTCTATGATCCTATAGTTTACTGTCTCTCTGCATTCTATGATCCTATAGTTTACTGTCTCTCTGCATTCTATGATACTATAGTTTACTGTCTCTCTGCATTCTATGATCCTATAGTTTACTGTCTCTCTGCATTCTATGATCCTATAGTTTACTGAGACGCTACACTGTCTCTGCATTCTATGATCCTATAGTTTACTGTCTCTCTGCATTCTATGATCCTATAGTTTACTGAGACACTACACTGTCTCTCTGCATTCTATGATCCTATAGTTTACTGTGTCTCTGCATTCTATGACCCTATAGTTTACTGAGACGCTACACTGTCTCTCTGCATTCTATGATCCTATAGTTTACTGTCTCTCTGCATTCTATGATCCTATAGTTTACAGTCTCTCTGCATTCTATGATCCTATAGTTTACTGTCTCTCTGCATTCTATGATACTATAGTTTACAGTCTCTCTGCATTCTATGATCCTATAGTTTACTGTCTCTCTGCACTCTCTGCATTGATAACAATCTATTGGAAAGGGTCACTGTTACCAAATTTCTTGGAGTCCTAATTGATGAGAAACTCAGCTGGAAAAATCATATAGCCCTTATTTCTAACAAGATTAGTAAGAATATTGGAGTCATTCGCAGAATACGCCACCTTGTGTCTAGAAAAATCCTTATTAATTTATATTATACAATGATTTATCCATATATTTCATACTGTAACATGGTTTGGGCTAGTAATTTTACGACTAATCTCAATTGTATTTTTTTACTACAAAAACGTTTTATCAAAATGATTACTTTTTCTGGCAAATTCACCAGTTCCACTCCTCTGTTTCAGTCTTTGAAAATTCTTCCCATTTTTGAGATAAACAAACTCCAAATATGCATTTTTTTATTTCAATCAATTCATAAACTACTCCCAGCCTGTTTTCAAAATGTATTTCACTTTAATAACGAAATCCACAATCATTACACCAGAGCATCCATTGATCTTCATTCTGCTTTCTTCAGGACAACATCGGCCCAATTTTCCATCAAGTTCAGAGGACCACACTTTTGGAATAACTTACCGTCTCATATCAGAATCTGTACTAGTCTCTGCTCCTTTAAGAGACAATTACTGCTATTTTTGTTAACAAGCTTGGGCAACACGCCCTAGACATGTTATTAATTGATATTTTATTTATAGAATATTATTATATATTGTTATATATTATATATATTATTATATATTAATATATAATTATATTATTATTATTATTATTATTTACAATCGTTAGGTTTACCAATATTATTCATACCTTAATTTCTGTTATTAAGCTCAACTGTGTAGCTTCCATATGGGAAGGCCACTCGATAAGCCCCTTTGGGTTTTTTTGGCACTTCCAGCACATCATGCATGTAATGAATCTTGTTTCCTATTTGAAATATTTGCTTTCTGTATTTTTTATTTTATTTTACCATATTGTTGTTATTATTTTACATGTGCAAATAAACTAAACTAAACTAATTCTATGATACTATAGTTTACTGTCTCTCTGCATTCTATGATCCTATAGTTTACTGTCTCTCTGCATTCTATGATCCTATAGTTTACTGAGACGCTACACTGTCTCTCTGCATTCTATGATCCTATAGTTTACTGTCTCTCTGCATTCTATGACCCTATAGTTTACTGTCATTCTGCATTCTATGATCCTATAGTTTACTGAGACGCTACACTGTCTTCTGCATTCTATGACCCTATAGTTTACTGAGACGCTACACTGTCTCTCTGCATTCTATGCGGCTATAGTTTACTGTCTCTCTGCATTCTATGATCCTATAGTTTACTGTCTCTCTGCATTCTATGATCCTATAGTTTACTGTCTCTCTGCATTCTATGATCCTATAGTTTACTGAGACGCTACACTGTCTCTCTGCATTCTATGATCCTATAGTTTACTGTCTCTCTGCATTCTATGATCCTATAGTTTACTCTGTCTCTGCATACTATGATCATATAGTTTACTGAGACGCTACACTGTCTCTGCATTCTATGATCCTATAGTTTACTGTCTCTCTGCATTCTATGATCCTATAGTTTACTGAGACACTACACTGTCTCTCTGCATTCTATGATCCTATAGTTTACTGTGTCTCTGCATTCTATGACCCTATAGTTTACTGAGACGCTACACTGTCTCTCTGCATTCTATGATCCTATAGTTTACTGTCTCTCTGCATTCTATGATCCTATAGTTTACAGTCTCTCTGCATTCTATGATCCTATAGTTTACTGTCTCTCTGCATTCTATGATACTATAGTTACTGTCTCTCTGCATTCTATGATCCTATAGTTTACTGTCTCTCTGCATTCTATGATCCTATAGTTTACTGAGACGCTACACTGTCTCTCTGCATTCTATGATCCTATAGTTTACTGAGACGCTACACTGTCTCTCTGCATTCTATGATCCTATAGTTTACTGTCATTCTGCATTCTATGATCCTATAGTTTACTGAGACGCTACACTGTCTCTCTGCATTCTATGATCCTATAGTTTACTGAGACGCTACACTGTCTCTCTGCATTCTATGATCCTATAGTTTACTGTCTCTCTGCATTCTATGACCCTATAGTTTACTGAGACGCTACACTGTCTCTCTGCATTCTATGCGGCTATAGTTTACTGTCTCTCTGCATTCTATGATCCTATAGTTTACTGTCTCTCTGCATTCTATGATCCTATAGTTTACTGTCTCTCTGCATTCTATGATCCTATAGTTTACTGAGACACTACACTGTCTCTCTGCATTCTATGATCCTATAGTTTACTGTCTCTCTGCATTCTATGATCCTATAGTTTACTGTCATTCTGCATTCTATGATCCTATAGTTTACTGAGACGCTACACTGTCTCTGCATTCTATGATCCTATAGTTTACTGAGACGCTACACTGTCTCTCTGCATTCTATGATCCTATAGTTTACTGTCTCTCTGCATTCTATGATCCTATAGTTTACTGTCTCTCTGCATTCTATGATCCTATAGTTTACTGTCTCTCTGCATTCTATGATCATATAGTTTACTGAGACGCTAAACTGTCTCTCTGCATTCTATGATCCTATAGTTTACTGTCTCTCTGCATTCTATGATCCTATAGTTTACTGTCTCTCTGCATTCTATGATCCTATAGTTTACTGTCTCTCTGCATTCTATGATCCTATAGTTTACTGTCTCTCTGCATTCTATGATCCTATAGTTTACTGTCTCTCTGCATTCTATGATACTATAGTTTACTGTCTCTCTGCATTCTATGATCCTATAGTTTACTGTCTCTCTGCATTCTATGATCCTATAGTTTACTGAGACGCTACACTGTCTCTGCATTCTATGATCCTATAGTTTACTGTCTCTCTGCATTCTATGATCCTATAGTTTACTGAGACACTACACTGTCTCTCTGCATTCTATGATCCTATAGTTTACTGTGTCTCTGCATTCTATGACCCTATAGTTTACTGAGACGCTACACTGTCTCTCTGCATTCTATGATCCTATAGTTTACTGTCTCTCTGCATTCTATGATACTATAGTTTACTGTCTCTCTGCATTCTATGATCCTATAGTTTACTGTCTCTCTGCATTCTATGATCCTATAGTTTACTGAGACGCTACACTGTCTCTCTGCATTCTATGATCCTATAGTTTACTGTCATTCTGCATTCTATGATCCTATAGTTTACTGAGACGCTACACTGTCTCTCTGCATTCTATGACCCTATAGTTTACTGAGACGCTACACTGTCTCTCTGCATTCTATGATCCTATAGTTTACTGTCTCTCTGCATTCTATGATCCTATAGTTTACTGTCTCTCTGCATACTATGATCATATAGTTTACTGTCTCTCTGCATTCTATGCGGCTATAGTTTACTGTCTCTCTGCATTCTATGATCCTATAGTTTACTGTCTCTCTGCATTCTATGATCCTATAGTTTACTGTCTCTCTGCATTCTATGATCCTATAGTTTACTGTCTCTCTGCATTCTATGATCCTATAGTTTACTGAGACGCTACACTGTCTCTCTGCATTCTATGATCCTATAGTTTACTGTCTCTCTGCATTCTATGATCCTATAGTTTACTGTCTCTCTGCATACTATGATCATATAGTTTACTGAGACGCTACACTGTCTCTGCATTCTATGATCCTATAGTTTACTGTCTCTCTGCATTCTATGATCATATAGTTTACTGAGACACTACACTGTCTCTCTGCATTCTATGATCCTATAGTTTAATGTGTCTCTGCATTCTATGACCCTATAGTTTACTGAGACGCTACACTGTCTCTCTGCATTCTATGATCCTATAGTTTACTGTCTCTCTGCATTCTATGATCCTATAGTTTACAGTCTCTCTGCATTCTATGATCCTATAGTTTACTGTCTCTCTGCATTCTATGATACTATAGTTTACTGTCTCTCTGCATTCTATGATCCTATAGTTTACTGTCTCTCTGCATTCTATGATCCTATAGTTTACTGAGACGCTACACTGTCTCTCTGCATTCTATGATCCTATAGTTTACTGAGACGCTACACTGTCTCTCTGCATTCTATGATCCTATAGTTTACTGTCAGTCTGCATTCTATGATCCTATAGTTTACTGTCTCTCTGCATTCTATGACCCTATAGTTTACTGAGACGCTACACTGTCTCTCTGCATTCTATGCGGCTATAGTTTACTGTCTCTCTGCATTCTATGATCCTATAGTTTACTGTCTCTCTGCATTCTATGATCCTATAGTTTACTGTCTCTCTGCATTCTATGATCCTATAGTTTACTGTCTCTCTGCATTCTATGATCCTATAGTTTACTGTCTCTCTGCATTCTATGATCCTATAGTTTACTGAGACGCTACACTGTCTCTCTGCATTCTATGATCCTATAGTTTACTGTCTCTCTGCATTCTATGATCCTATAGTTTACTGTCTCTCTGCATTCTATGATCCTATAGTTTACTGTCTCTCTGCATTCTATGATCCTATAGTTTACTGTCTCTCTGCATACTATGATCATATAGTTTACTGAGACGCTACACTGTCTCTCTGCATTCTATGCGGCTATAGTTTACTGTCTCTCTGCATTCTATGATCCTATAGTTTACTGTCTCTCTGCATTCTATGATCCTATAGTTTACTGTCTCTCTGCATTCTATGATCCTATAGTTTACTGAGACGCTACACTGTCTCTCTGCATTCTATGATCCTATAGTTTACTGTCTCTCTGCATTCTATGATCCTATAGTTTACTGAGATTTACATGAATCACATAAAACACAGTAAAAAAAGAAAAAACATGGTACACATAGGAAATATGTGTACCGGCGGGGGCAGCGGCTGTCCACCTCTGAACAGCGCTCAGTGGGTCAATGGAGACCCAATTGGTCTCCGGTTCCAACTCCGATGTTGCAGATTTACCCCCTTTACCCCCCTGCCTGGGGTTTAAGATGATTTACCCCCTTAACCCCCCTGGGGTTTGAGAGGTAAGACATGATCCAGGCTACTAACATTTACTCCAGCTATTTTTGAGGCCGTTCTCACAATCTGTTGGGTGTTATTTTCCCTTTATGTTCAGGTTTCCGTACCAGAAAATGATGGAGAAGGAGATAATTGACTCAATAAATGCACTGTAGAACAGTTTCATTAGAGATTTGTCAACCTGAAATTTGGCGAGCCTCCTCAAACAAAAGAGGTGTTGTTGGCCTTTCGTAAACAGCAAATCACAGTTTACATCGAATTTCAGCTTGCTATCAAATGCAAAAGAATGCCCAAGTATTTGTAGCTGTTCACCAGGTCAACTTGCTCACCATGGACAACACTGCTCTGGGGGGGGATCTCCTATAATAATAATAATATCTGGGGCAAGTGGCATTTCTTCCTCAGCCTAGTGGGAATATGCATGCACAGTTTAACCGCAATCGGACGCTGTGTTGAGTAGTTGTCGCGATTTGTACAAAACGGGTACAAAGCGGGCTACTCCTGAAAAGTTTAGAAGCCAATCGTAGCCAATGAGGGTGGATTATGAGAAATCAAACAAACCCATATTGATCACATGACTATGGAGAGCATGTGTACCGATTTGCGTAAAAATTTCACGGGAATCACACGATGTGTTCATGATTTGCAGCATTTTGTTTGAAACTGTGCACTTTGGACTTTGGAAGCCAATCTTAGCCAATCAGAATGTAGTCTGAGAAATCTGAAAGACCTGTTTCGTTGAATGGCTCTAGAGGGACTGTGTACCAATTTGCATGATGATTGGACAAAATCTGTAGGTGTACTGTCCAAAAACTTGTTTTGCACAAAGCGGCCTCCTGGTGGCGCTATAACAGGCCGCTCTGGAAATTTTGGGGCAGAGGTTCATCGTTGGCATCCAGGGACAATTTGGCATCGACCGGGTTAACGGTGCCGGAGATTAGCTGTTCACAGACGGACTGACACAAGTGCAAAACATACTCTCTCCCCATGCCTTCGGCCTGGTGGAGACAAAAAGCTTGTAGATCGGCTATTTTTGCTACGAAAGTAATATGCAACTTGGCCCTCTGGAGTGAGTGTGGAACTATAGTGGCCCTCTGGAGTGAGTGTGGAACTATAGCGGCCCTCTGGAGTGAGTGTGGAACTATAGTGGCCCTCTGGAGTGAGTGTGGAACTATAGTGGCCCTCTGGAGTGATTGAGTGTGGAACTATAGTGGCCCTCTGGAGTGAGTGTGGAACTATAGTGGCCTCTCTGGAGTGAGTGTGGAACTATAGCGGCCCTCTGGAGTGAGTGTGGAACTATAGTGGCACTCTGGAGTGAGTGAGGAACTATAGCGGCCCTCTGGAGTGAGTGTGGAACTATAGTGGCCTCTTTGGAGTGAGTGTGGAACTTTAGTGGCCCTCTGGAGTGAGTGTGGAACTATAGTGGCCCTCTGGAGTGAGTGTGGAACTATATTGGCCTCTCTGGAGTGAGTGTGGAACTATAGTGGCCCTCTGGAGTGAGTGTGGAACTATAGTGGCCCTCTGCAGAGGCGTCTGGGAGAAATGCGAGGCCCTGTGCGAGATGTCGGGGGAATAATAATGAATTAATACTTACTTTTGCCTTCCCTTTCCTACAAATATTATGCCCCTCTCCTCTCCTCTCCTGTAGGCCAGAGGTTGCCAGTACTAGAACCACTGGTGGTGTTTGAGCACCCTCTGGTGGTCCACAGAGGAGTCACACCTAGCTGTTAAAGATTAGACTGAGTTTAGTCAGAGCAGCAGAATTATTGTCTTATAGGAATGGAAAAATAAACTTACTCATTATGCAGAATGTCCCATTTAAAGTTTACAAATGTAAAGTGTACAACAAATCGAAAATAGACGATCTACAAGCTCACAAAGCGTCGCATCACGACGCATTGTGAGCTTGTAGATCGGCTATTTTCAATAGGCTGAAATGTATATAGGGCTGAAGTGGTTAATGTTGTAATAATAATTGTAATAATAATAATACAATCTACAAAGTAACTATAGTAGCTAAAGCTGTCAGATAAATATAGTGGAGTTACTGTAGTCTGTAGTAGTAAAAGTGGACATTGGAAATTCTCAAGTAAATCTGAAATATCTCAAAACTGTACTTAAGTAAATGTACTTAGTACTTAGTACTTAGTTTTTGAGTGTTTAGCTTTCTGTGTTCTCTGTTTTAAAAGCAGACATGTAAATATCCATGCCTTTATGAATAAATTCGTTTGTGGATGTTAGCACATTCTGGACGGGAACCCCATTTGGTGTTATACTTTAGCTATTGAAAAATAGCAAATCTAGTAGCTCGTAGCGCGGCACCGAATGCCGCGCAACGAGCTACTACTCTCTCTCTCTCTCTTATTCACTCTCTCTCTCTCTCTCTCTCTATTAATTAATGGATCTATTTTATTAGGACAAATTAATATGGAAGAAACTGTTTAATGTGTGTACCGTCACTTTATTACCATTTCTTTAAAGACAGGCAGCGCTGGTTGGCAGGTATAAATACATATATAAAGACCAACATATTTGTGCCAGCATTGTGATTAGATTGATTTTATTTTTCTAAACGGTCTACAAAGTAAGTTGAGCTAAAGTTGTCAAATAATTGTCTGAGCTTGTAGATCTGCTATTTTTGAAAAGTCAAGAAAATGTGGTGCAGATCTTTGAATATATATTCTTTTAACTCATATCTTTGCTTCTGGGGGTCCCTGGAACAACATCTTTTCAGATGGGGGTCGGCCGCCATCATTTTTGTCACAGGCCTGCTGCCGCTCGCCGTCGACCACTTCAGAGTGACCGCGGTCGACCTGCCCACCTCTCTGACCCCGTGGTCTGCACTGACCCCATCGGTGACCTCTGACCCATGGTCTGACTGCAGAGACCCTATCGGTAAGTCAGTCGACGCTCGTTAAATCGATAAATGACTAAACTGTTGAAGATGGAGTGTAAGTGATGTGTTTAAAGCCAGTCTTCATTTTGACAGCAAATTTCATAGTCCTTTGAATAAAATAATTGTCATATTTTTGTCATCTAAAATGTTTTAGTGTGTCTACTGAATATCAAGATTTTAGTTGATTGCATTCTGCAGTACAATTTTCGTCTACAGTTTAATTTGTTGACAAAATTATATTTTGGCAGGCCTGACAATTTAAAGAATGTCTTCTCAATTCAGACAGTTTTCTGAAATATATATGTTTCTGTATCAGTGGTGCCCCATATTTCATGTCAAGGACCCCAAAAAATATGTAATTGGCCACCCGGTCCCATCTGAAAATATTTTGTTCCAGGGACCCCCCCCCCAGAAGCAAAGCTTTGAGTTAAAAATGTTCGCTCTGAAAAGAGCGATTTTTCAAAAATAGCAGACCTACAAGCTCGTAGCGCGCGCTTGATTCCAACTCATGAACTGTTTTGCAACGTGATTCTCTCTGCAGGACTACATGGTGCACGTGACAGATGGAAGGTGCCTTGGCCATAGAAGTGTGGGGTCATCTCTGCGCCAGGAACGGACGGTCCCCCTGGGAGCTGGACGGCAGTGGACGCACTGCAGGCCAAGACGCACACGCTCCAAGAGAGGTGTGTGTTTATCAGGCAGCCTTATCAATAATATCTCTCAATTTTACAAGTGGGAAAAGTACTAAAATAACGAGTAAAAGTATCAATACCGGCCGCTATGTAGAAATACAAGTAAAAGTCCAGAATTCAAAATGTACTTGAGTAAAAAGTATGCACACTGTCCCAATTCACAAATCTTCAAAGGTTTTGAAAATAGCAGATCTACAAGCTCTCTCTACTATTTTCAACTGGCTAAAATGTATAGGGCTGACGGGGTTATTGTATGTTTTGTAATATTAATCTACAAAGAAAACATTTCTAATAATTGTAGTGGAGTAAAAAGTACAATATTTGACTCTGTGATGTAGTGGAGTACTTTGAGGGACGAGTTCAGCTTCTACATGTTTTCTATTTACACATATGTGTGTTTGGTCAGTCTAATATTGGACCGTTCAGCTGCGCATTATACATGTTTAATCAATTTACATTTTTCTACCGTATGCATGTCAGTAATATCGGGCGTGTTCTGAAATGAGCAACAATACAAACTAATAGGCGAGTTAATGCTTTAGCTCCGAGAGGAGGGTCCGTGTCAGGATATCCCTGACCAGGTAGAAATGGAGTCGAGCCATACTTAAAACATCAGGTTTTCACCCCAAGGTCTCTACAGAATGACCTGGCTTATTAATATTTATGCTGACAATCTCCCAGAACAGAGCCATGCCACCAAACATGCATTCTATGACCCTATAGTTTACTGAGACACTACACTGTCTCTCTGCATTCTATGATCCTATAGTTTACTGAGACGCTACACTGTCTCTCTGCATTTTATGATCCTATAGTTTACTGAGACGCTACACTGTCTCTCTGCATTCTATGATCCTATAGTTTACTGAGACGCTACACTGTCTCTCTGCATTCTATGAGGCTATAGTTTACTGTCTCTCTGCATTCTATGATCCTATAGTTTACTGTCTCTCTGCATTCTATGATCCTATAGTTTACTTTCTCTCTGCATTCTATGATCCAATAGTTTACTGTCTCTCTGCATTCTATGATCCTATAGTTTACTGTCTCTCTGCATTCTATGATCCTATAGTTTACTGAGACACTACACTGTCTCTCTGCATTCTATGATCCTATAGTTTACTGTCTCTCTGCATTCTATGATCCTATAGTTTACTGTCATTCTGCATTCTATGATCCTATAGTTTACTGAGACGCTACACTGTCTCTGCATTCTATGATCCTATAGTTTACTGAGACGCTACACTGTCTCTCTGCATTCTATGATCCTATAGTTTACTGTCTCTCTGCATTCTATGATCCTATAGTTTACTGTCTCTCTGCATTCTATGATCCTATAGTTTACTGAGACGCTACACTGTCTCTCTGCATTATATGAGGCTATAGTTTACTGTCTCTCTCCATTCTATGATCATATAGTTTACTGTCTCTCTGCATTCTATGATCCTATAGTTTACTGTCTCTCTGCATTCTATGATCATATAGTTTACTGAGACGCTAAACTGTCTCTCTGCATTCTATGATCCTATAGTTTACTGTCTCTCTGCATTCTATGATCCTATAGTTTACTGTCTCTCTGCATTCTATGATCCTATAGTTTACTGTCTCTGCATTCTATGATCCTATAGTTTACTGTCTCTCTGCATTCTATGATCCTATAGTTTACTGTCTCTCTGCATTCTATGATACTATAGTTTACTGTCTCTCTGCATTCTATGATCCTATAGTTTACTGTCTCTCTGCATTCTATGATCCTATAGTTTACTGAGACGCTACACTGTCTCTGCATTCTATGATCCTATAGTTTACTGTCTCTCTGCATTCTATGATCCTATAGTTTACTGAGACACTACACTGTCTCTCTGCATTCTATGATCCTATAGTTTACTGTGTCTCTGCATTCTATGACCCTATAGTTTACTGAGACGCTACACTGTCTCTCTGCATTCTATGATCCTATAGTTTACTGTCTCTCTGCATTCTATGATCCTATAGTTTACAGTCTCTCTGCATTCTATGATCCTATAGTTTACTGTCTCTCTGCATTCTATGATACTATAGTTTACAGTCTCTCTGCATTCTATGATCCTATAGTTTACTGTCTCTCTGCACTCTCTGCATTGATAACAATCTATTGGAAAGGGTCACTGTTACCAAATTTCTTGGAGTCCTAATTGATGAGAAACTCAGCTGGAAAAATCATATAGCCCTTATTTCTAACAAGATTAGTAAGAATATTGGAGTCATTCGCAGAATACGCCACCTTGTGTCTAGAAAAATCCTTATTAATTTATATTATACAATGATTTATCCATATATTTCATACTGTAACATGGTTTGGGCTAGTAATTTTACGACTAATCTCAATTGTATTTTTTTACTACAAAAACGTTTTATCAAAATGATTACTTTTTCTGGCAAATTCACCAGTTCCACTCCTCTGTTTCAGTCTTTGAAAATTCTTCCCATTTTTGAGATAAACAAACTCCAAATATGCATTTTTTTATTTCAATCAATTCATAAACTACTCCCAGCCTGTTTTCAAAATGTATTTCACTTTAATAACGAAATCCACAATCATTACACCAGAGCATCCATTGATCTTCATTCTGCTTTCTTCAGGACAACATCGGCCCAATTTTCCATCAAGTTCAGAGGACCACACTTTTGGAATAACTTACCGTCTCATATCAGAATCTGTACTAGTCTCTGCTCCTTTAAGAGACAATTACTGCTATTTTTGTTAACAAGCTTGGGCAACACGCCCTAGACATGTTATTAATTGATATTTTATTTATAGAATATTATTATATATTGTTATATATTATATATATTATTATATATTAATATATAATTATATTATTATTATTATTATTATTTACAATCGTTAGGTTTACCAATATTATTCATACCTTAATTTCTGTTATTAAGCTCAACTGTGTAGCTTCCATATGGGAAGGCCACTCGATAAGCCCCTTTGGGTTTTTTTGGCACTTCCAGCACATCATGCATGTAATGAATCTTGTTTCCTATTTGAAATATTTGCTTTCTGTATTTTTTATTTTATTTTACCATATTGTTGTTATTATTTTACATGTGCAAATAAACTAAACTAAACTAAACTAATTCTATGATACTATAGTTTACTGTCTCTCTGCATTCTATGATCCTATAGTTTACTGTCTCTCTGCATTCTATGATCCTATAGTTTACTGAGACGCTACACTGTCTCTCTGCATTCTATGATCCTATAGTTTACTGTCTCTCTGCATTCTATGATCCTATAGTTTACTGAGACGCTACACTGTCTCTCTGCATTCTATGATCCTATAGTTTACTGAGACGCTACACTGTCTCTCTGCATTCTATGATCCTATAGTTTACTGTCTCTCTGCATTCTATGATCCTATAGTTTACTGAGACGCTACACTGTCTCTCTGCATTCTATGATCCTATAGTTTACTGTCTCTCTGCATTCTATGATCCTATAGTTTACTGTCTCTCTGCATTCTATGACCCTATAGTTTACTGTCATTCTGCATTCTATGATCCTATAGTTTACTGAGACGCTACACTGTCTCTCTGCATTCTATGACCCTATAGTTTACTGAGACGCTACACTGTCTCTCTGCATTCTATGCGGCTATAGTTTACTGTCTCTCTGCATTCTATGATCCTATAGTTTACTGTCTCTCTGCATTCTATGATCCTATAGTTTACTGTCTCTCTGCATTCTATGATCCTATAGTTTACTGAGACGCTACACTGTCTCTCTGCATTCTATGATCCTATAGTTTACTGTCTCTCTGCATTCTATGATCCTATAGTTTACTCTGTCTCTGCATACTATGATCATATAGTTTACTGAGACGCTACACTGTCTCTGCATTCTATGATCCTATAGTTTACTGTCTCTCTGCATTCTATGATCCTATAGTTTACTGAGACACTACACTGTCTCTCTGCATTCTATGATCCTATAGTTTACTGTGTCTCTGCATTCTATGACCCTATAGTTTACTGAGACGCTACACTGTCTCTCTGCATTCTATGATCCTATAGTTTACTGTCTCTCTGCATTCTATGATCCTATAGTTTACAGTCTCTCTGCATTCTATGATCCTATAGTTTACTGTCTCTCTGCATTCTATGATACTATAGTTACTGTCTCTCTGCATTCTATGATCCTATAGTTTACTGTCTCTCTGCATTCTATGATCCTATAGTTTACTGAGACGCTACACTGTCTCTCTGCATTCTATGATCCTATAGTTTACTGAGACGCTACACTGTCTCTCTGCATTCTATGATCCTATAGTTTACTGTCATTCTGCATTCTATGATCCTATAGTTTACTGAGACGCTACACTGTCTCTCTGCATTCTATGATCCTATAGTTTACTGAGACGCTACACTGTCTCTCTGCATTCTATGATCCTATAGTTTACTGTCTCTCTGCATTCTATGACCCTATAGTTTACTGAGACGCTACACTGTCTCTCTGCATTCTATGCGGCTATAGTTTACTGTCTCTCTGCATTCTATGATCCTATAGTTTACTGTCTCTCTGCATTCTATGATCCTATAGTTTACTGTCTCTCTGCATTCTATGATCCTATAGTTTACTGTCTCTCTGCATTCTATGATCCTATAGTTTACTGTCTCTCTGCATTCTATGATCCTATAGTTTACTCTGTCTCTGCATACTATGATCATATAGTTTACTGAGACGCTACACTGTCTCTGCATTCTATGATCCTATAGTTTACTGTCTCTCTGCATTCTATGATCCTATAGTTTACTGAGACACTACACTGTCTCTCTGCATTCTATGATCCTATAGTTTACTGTGTCTCTGCATTCTATGACCCTATAGTTTACTGAGACGCTACACTGTCTCTCTGCATTCTATGATCCTATAGTTTACTGTCTCTCTGCATTCTATGATCCTATAGTTTACAGTCTCTCTGCATTCTATGATCCTATAGTTTACTGTCTCTCTGCATTCTATGATACTATAGTTACTGTCTCTCTGCATTCTATGATCCTATAGTTTACTGTCTCTCTGCATTCTATGATCCTATAGTTTACTGAGACGCTACACTGTCTCTCTGCATTCTATGATCCTATAGTTTACTGAGACGCTACACTGTCTCTCTGCATTCTATGATCCTATAGTTTACTGTCATTCTGCATTCTATGATCCTATAGTTTACTGAGACGCTACACTGTCTCTCTGCATTCTATGATCCTATAGTTTACTGAGACGCTACACTGTCTCTCTGCATTCTATGATCCTATAGTTTACTGTCTCTCTGCATTCTATGACCCTATAGTTTACTGAGACGCTACACTGTCTCTCTGCATTCTATGCGGCTATAGTTTACTGTCTCTCTGCATTCTATGATCCTATAGTTTACTGTCTCTCTGCATTCTATGATCCTATAGTTTACTGTCTCTCTGCATTCTATGATCCTATAGTTTACTGTCTCTCTGCATTCTATGATCCTATAGTTTACTGTCTCTCTGCATTCTATGATCCTATAGTTTACTGAGACGCTACACTGTCTCTCTGCATTCTATGATCCTATAGTTTACTGTCTCTCTGCATTCTATGATCCTATAGTTTACTGTCTCTCTGCATTCTATGATCCTATAGTTTACTGAGACGCTACACTGTCTCTCTGCATTCTATGATCCTATAGTTTACTGTCTCTGCATTCTATGATCCTATAGTTTACTGTCTCTCTGCATACTATGATCATATAGTTTACTGAGACGCTACACTGTCTCTCTGCATTCTATGATCCTATAGTTTACTGAGACGCTACACTGTCTCTCTGCATTCTATGATCCTATAGTTTACTGAGACGCTACACTGTCTCTCTGCATTCTATGCGGCTATAGTTTACTGTCTCTCTGCATTCTATGATCCTATAGTTTACTGTCTCTCTGCATTCTATGATCCTATAGTTTACTGTCTCTCTGCATTCTATGATCCTATAGTTTACTGAGACGCTACACTGTCTCTCTGCATTCTATGATCCTATAGTTTACTGTCTCTCTGCATTCTATGATCCTATAGTTTACTGAGATTTACATGAATCACATAAAACACAGTAAAAAAAAAAAAACATGGTACACATAGGAAATATGTGTACCGGCGGGGGCAGCGGCTGTCCACCTCTGAACAGCGCTCAGTGGGTCAATGGAGACCCAATTGGTCTCCGGTTCCAACTCCGGTGTTGCAGATTTACCCCCTTTACCCCCCTGCCTGGGGTTTAAGATGATTTACCCCCTTAACCCCCCTGGGGTTTGAGAGGTAAGACATGATCCAGGCTACTAACATTTACTCCAGCTATTTTTGAGGCCGTTCTCACAATCTGTTGGGTGTTATTTTCCCTTTATGTTCAGGTTTCCGTACCAGCAAATGATGGAGAAGGAGATAATTGACTCAATAAATGCACTGTAGAACAGTTTCATTAGAGATTTGTCAACCTGAAATTTGGCGAGCCTCCTCAAACAAAAGAGGTGTTGTTGGCCTTTTGTAAACAGCAAATCACAGTTTACATCGAATTTCAGCTTGCTATCAAATGCAAAAAAATGCCCAAGTATTTGTAGCTGGTCACCAGGTCAACTTGCTCACCATGGACAACACTGCTCTGGGGGGGATCTCCTATAATAATAATAATATCTGGGGCAAGTGGCATTTCTTCCTCAGCCTAGTGGGAATATGCATGCACAGTTTAACCACAATCGGACGCTGCGTTGAGTAGTTGTCGATTTGTACAAAACGGGTACAAAGCGGGCTACTCCTGAAAAGTTTAGAAGCCAATCCTAGCCAATGAGGGTGGATTATGAGAAATCAAACAAACCCATATTGATCACATGACTATGGAGAGCATGTGTACCGATTTGCGTAAAAAAATCACGGGAATCACACGATGTGTTCATGATTTGCAGCATTTTGTTTGAAACTGTGCACTTTGGACTTTGGAAGCCAATTTTAGCCAATCAGGATGTAGTCTGAGAAATCTGAAAGACCTGTTTCGTTGAATGGCTCTAGAGGGACTGTGTACAAATTTGCATGATGTTTGGACAAAATCTGTAGGTGTACTGTCCAAAAACTTGTTTTGCACAAAGTGGCCTCCTGGTGGCACTACTAACAGGCCGTTCTGGAATTTTTGGGGCAGAGGTTCATCGTTGGCATCCAGGGAAAATTTGGCATCGACCGGGTTAACGGTGCCGGAGATTAGCTGTTCACAGACGGACCGACACAAGTGCAAAACATGCTCTCTCCCCATGCCTTCGGCCTGGTGGAGACAAAAAGCTTGTAGATCGGCTATTTTTGCTACGACAGTAATATGCAACTTGGCCCTCTGGATTGAGTGTGGAACTATAGTGGCCCTCTGGAGTGAGTGTGGAACTATAGTGGCCTCTCTGGAGTGAGTGTGGAACTATAGTGGCCCTCTGGAGTGAGTGTGGAACTATAGTGGCCTCTCTGGAGTGAGTGTGGAACTATAGCGGCCCTCTGGAGTGAGTGTGGAACTATAGCAGCCCTCTGGAGTGAGTGTGGAACTATAGTGGCCCTCTTGAGTGAGTGTGGAACTATAGTTGCCCTCTGGAGTGAGTGTGGAACTATAGCAGCCCTCTGGATTGAGTGTGGAACAATAGTGGCCCTCTGGAGTGAGTGTGGAACTATAGTAGCCTCTCTGGAGTGAGTGTGGAACTATAGTGGCCTCTCTGGAGTGAGTGTGGAACTATAGCGGCCCTCTTGAGTGAGTGTGGAACTATAGCGGCCCTCTGGAGTGAGTGTGGAACTATAGCAGCCCTCTGGAGTGAGTGTGGAACTATAGTGGCCCTCTGGAGTGAGTGTGGAACTATAGTTGCCCTCTGGAGTGAGTGTGGAACTATAGTGGCCCTCTGGAGTGAGTGTGGAACTATATTGGCCTCTCTGGAGTGAGTGTGGAACTATAGTGGCCCTCTGGAGTGAGTGTGGAACTATAGTGGCCCTCTGGAGTGAGTGTGGAACTATATTGGCCTCTCTGGAGTGAGTGTGGAACTATAGTGGCCCTCTGGAGTGAGTGTGGAACTATAGTGGCCCTCTGCAGAGGCGTCTGGGAGAAATGCGAGGCCCTGTGCGAGATGTCGGGGGTATAATAATGAATTAATACTTACTTTTGCCTTCCCTTTCCTACAAATATTATGCCCCTCTCCTCTCCTCTCCTGTAGGCCAGAGGTTGCCAGTACTAGAACCACTGGTGGTGTTTGAGCACCCTCTGGTGGTCCACAGAGGAGTCACACCTAGCTGTTAAAGATTAGACTGAGTTTAGTCAGAGCAGCAGAATTATTGTCTTATAGGAATGGAAAAATGAACGTACTCATTATGCAGAATGTCCCATTTAAAGTTTACAAATGTATAAAACAATAAATCGAAAATAGACGATCTACAAGCTCACAATGCGTCGCATCATGACGCATTGTGAGCTTGTAGATCGGCTATTTTCAATAGGCTGAAATGTATATAGGGCTGAAGTGGTTAATGTTGTAATAATAATTGTAATAATAATAATACAATCTACAAAGTAACTATAGTAGCTAAAGCTGTCAGATAAATATAGTGGAGTTACTGTAGTCTGTAGTAGTAAAAGTGGACATTGGAAATTCTCAAGTAAATCTCAAATATCTCAAAACTGTACTTAAGTAAATGTACTTAGTAGACATGTAAATATCCATGCCTTTATGAATAAATACGTTTGTG
Organism: Protomyctophum parallelum; assembly: GCF_964188405.1. Classification (NCBI taxonomy): domain Eukaryota; kingdom Metazoa; phylum Chordata; class Actinopteri; order Myctophiformes; family Myctophidae; genus Protomyctophum; species Protomyctophum parallelum. The sequence continues at coordinate 49,764,650 of NC_139711.1, forward strand.
GATGTTAGCACATTCTGGACGGGAACCCCATTTGGTGTTATACTTTAGCTATTGAAAAATAGCAAATCTACAAGGTCATAGCGCGGCACCGAATGCCGCGCTACGAGCTACTACTCTCTCTCTCTCATTCACTCTCTCTCTTATTCACTCTCTCTCTCTCTCTCTATATCTATCTCTCTCTCTTACTTAGTGGCGCGCTACGAGCTTGTACATCTGCTATTTTTCAATAGCTAATGCATAACGGAAGGAAAAAGAGTCTAGGACGTGTGGAGCGTTGTCCAGGGTGTTTTAGGGAAGTGAGAAGAGTCTGGGAGGTGTGGAGCATTGGCACACACACACGCACGCACGCACGCTTTTACTCTCTCTCTCTTATTCACTCTCTCTCATTCTCTCTCTCTCTCCACCAGCAGCGGCCTGTCGGACAGCCAGAGCAACCAGAACCTGCTCAGCCCCGCCCACCGGGCGCTGTCGCCAGGCGCCTCCACCCCCGACAAGTAAGCCTCTCATTGGAGCAGACTCGGCGAAGTCCCTCAGGGATAGTGTCTTGTCTGTTTTCGCTCTACATCAACCCATTTTGACCTGAGATCAGATTCTAAAAATGTCTTCTACATCCTGACAGTTTTCTGAAAAAGCTATGTTTCTATGTCAGTCGTTCTTCGATTTTTCAAAAATAGCAGATCTACAAGCTCGTAGGCGCGCTACCGAGTGTTCTACCAGTATAACTCTGGAGCATTGTCCAGGGTGTTTTAGAGGAGGAAAAAGAGTCTAGGACGTGTGGAGCATTGTCTAGTGTGTTTTAGAAAAGGAAGATGAGACTAGGATGTGTGGAGCATTATCCAGGGTGTTTTAGAGAAGCGACAAGAGTCTGGGATGTGTGGAGAGTTATCCAGGGTTTTTTAGAGAATGGAGAAGAGTCTGGGACGTGTGGAGCGTTGTCCAGGGTGTTTCAGAGAAGGGAAAAGAGAGTAGGATATGTGGAGCGTTTTCCAGGGTGTTTTAGAAAAGGAAGATGAGACTAAGACGTGTGGAGCGTTGTCCAGTGTGTTTAAGGGAAGGGAGATGAGACTAAGACGTGTGGAGCATTGTCCAGTGTGTTTTAGAGAAGGAAAAATTGTCTAGGACGTGTGGAGCATTGTCCAGTGAGGGCGAGAGACATACAGTTAATGCAGGAGAGAGAGAGGTCTCTGAAGGCGAGAGACATACAGTTACCGTAGTACAGGAGAGAGAGGACTCTGAGGGCGAGAGACATACAGTTAATACAGGAGAGAGAGGTCTCTGAGGGCGAGAGACATAGAGTTAATACAGGAGAGAGAGAGAGATCTCTGAGGGCGAGAGACATACAGTTAATACAGGAGAGAGAGGTCCCTGTGGGCGAGAGACATAGGGTTAATACAGGAGAGAGAGGTCTCTGAGGGCGAGAGACATACAGTTAATACAGGAGAGAGAGAGAGGTCTTGAGGGCGAGAGACATACAGTTAATACAGGAGAGAGAGGTCTCTGAGGGCGAGAGACATACAGTTGATAAAGGAGAGAGAGGTCTCTGAGGGCGAGAGACATACAGTTAATACAGGAGAGAGAGAGAGGTCTTGAGGGCGAGAGACATACAGTTAATACAAGAGAGAGAGGTCTCTGAGGGCGAGAGACATACTGTTAATACAGGAGAGAGAGGTCTCTGAGGGCGGGAGACATAGAGTTAATACAGGAGAGAGAGGTCTCTGAGGGCGAGAGACATACAGTTAATACAGGAGAGAGAGGTCTGAGGGCGAGAGACATAGGGTTAATACAGGAGAGAGAGGTCTCTGAGGGCGAGAGACATAGAGTTAATACAGGAGAGAGAGAGATCTCTGAGGGCGAGAGACATACAGTTAATACAGGAGAGAGAGGTCTCTGTGGGCGAGAGACATAGGGTTAATACTGGAGAGAGAGGTCTCTGAGGGCGAGAGACATAGGGTTAATACAGGAGAGAGAGAGAGATATCTGAGGGCGAGAGACATAGGGTTAATACAGGAGAGAGAGGTCTGAGGGCGAGAGACATACAGTTGATACAGGAGAGAGAGGTCTCTGAGGGCGAGAGACATACAGTTAATACAGGAGAGAGAGAGAGGTCTTAAGGGCGAGAGACATACAGTTAATACAAGAGAGATAGGTCTCTGAGGGCGAGAGACATAGAGTTAATAACGGAGAGAGAGGTCTCTGAGGGCGAGAGACATAGAGTTAATACATCAGAGAGAGGTCTCTGAGGGCGAGAGACATACAGTTAATACAGGAGAGAGAGAGGTCTCTGAGGGCGAGAGACATAGAGTTAATACAGGAGAGAGAGGTCTCTGAGGGCGAGAGACATAGAGTTAATACAGGAGAGAGAGGTCTCTGAGGGCGAGAGACATACAGTTAATACAGGAGAGAGAGGTATCTGTGGGCGAGACACATAGGGTTAATACAGGAGAGAGAGGTCTCTGAGGGCGAGAGACATAGAGTTAATACAGGAGAGAGAGGTCTCTGAGGGCGAGAGACATAGAGTTAATACATCAGAGAGAGGTCTCTGAGGGCGAGAGACATACAGTTAATACAGGAGAGAGAGGTCTCTGAGGGCGAGAGACATACAGTTGATACAGGAGAGAGAGGTCTCTGTGGGCGAGAGACATACAGTTAATACAAGAGAGAGAGGTCTCTGAGGGCGAGAGACATACAGTTGATACAGGAGAGAGAGGTCTCTGAGGGCGAGAGACATACAGTTAATACAGGAGAGAGAGAGAGGTCTTGAGGGCGAGAGACATACAGTTAATACAAGAGAGAGAGGTCTGAGGGCGAGAGACATACAGTTAACCCATTCTGACCTGAGATCAGATTCATACGAGGTTTCCACTGGACACACACTGGTCTGATTAAACCCATTCTGACCTGAGATCAGATTAAAAAAATGTCAGTCGTTCTTCGATTTTTCAAAAAATAGCAGACCTACAAGCTCCATCGCGCCACGCGATATGAGCTTGTAGATCTGCTATTTTTCAATAGCTAAAGCATAAAATGATGCCAACACCACAATGGGTGCCCGGTCATAATGGGTTAATACAGGAGAGAGAGGTCTCTGAGGGCGAGAGACATACAGTTGATAAAGGAGAGAGAGGTCTCTGAGGGCGAGAGACATACAGTTAATACAGGAGAGAGAGAGAGGTCTTGAGGGCGAGAGACATACAGTTAATACAAGAGAGAGAGGTCTCTGAGGGCGAGAGACATACTGTTAATACAGGAGAGAGAGGTCTCTGAGGGCGAGAGACATAGAGTTAATACAGGAGAGAGATGTCTCTGAGGGCGAGAGACATACAGTTAATACAGGAGAGAGAGGTCTGAGGGCGAGAGACATAGGGTTAATACAGGAGAGAGAGGTCTCTGAGGGCGAGAGACATAGAGTTAATACAGGAGAGAGAGAGATCTCTGAGGGCGAGAGACATACAGTTAATACAGGAGAGAGAGGTCTGAGGGCGAGAGACATAGGGTTAATACAGGAGAGAGAGAGAGATATCTGAGGGCGAGAGACATACAGTTAATACAGGAGAGAGAGGTCTCTGTGGGCGAGAGACATAGGGTTAATACAGGAGAGAGAGGTCTGAGGGCGAGAGACATACAGTTGATACAGGAGAGAGAGGTCTCTGAGGGCGAGAGACATACAGTTAATACAAGAGAGATAGGTCTCTGAGGGCGAGAGACATAGAGTTAATAACGGAGAGAGAGGTCTCTGAGGGCGAGAGACATAGTGTTAATACAGGAGAGAGAGGTCTCTGAGGGCGAGAGACATAGAGTTAATACATCAGAGAGAGGTCTCTGAGGGCGAGAGACATACAGTTAATACAGGAGAGAGAGAGGTCTCTGAAGGCGAGAGACATATAGTTAATACAGGAGAGAGAGGTCTCTGAGGGCGAGAGACATAGAGTTAATACAGGAGAGAGAGGTCTCTGAGGGCGAGAGACATACAGTTAATACAGGAGAGAGAGGTCTCTGTGGGCGAGAGACATAGGGTTAATACAGGAGAGAGAGGTCTGAGGGCGAGAGACATACAGTTAACCCATTCTGACCTGAGATCAGATTCATACGAGGTTTCCACTGGACACACACTGGTCTGATTAAACCCATTCTGACCTGATAGGCGAGTAAATCTATGAAAAAAAAGCACCTTACCCTAAAAAAATTGCAACAAAAGGTTTCTCAACAGTTTTTTGTAGTATTAGGTGTCCCTAATAACATACTAAAAGTTTACCAAAGTTTGATCACCCGAAAGGTGTTATTTTCAAGATGGCGTCCAAGATGGCCTAAAAACCATTAAAATAGCCTAACTCCTTCATTATTCATCCTAGACAAGTACTTTTTGTGTCTAACCCTATGTTTTTGGGGTCTGGGAGTCCATTGAACTTGTTCAAATTGCAGAGATACAAATAGATAATTGTGAAATCCAATATTGTGTTTGTGACTCTGTTAAAACCCTCTGAAATAGTCACCAGTTTCAAGTTAACTAAACTAAATATTTAATAAATGTCTGAATATCGTATCCTCTGCCAGTGGACCTAATGAGCCCAAGTCCCTCACCTGTGCAATTTCCAGTCTCTGCCTCAGCCAATTGATTGCCACGGCAACCCCACACCTGTTAATTGATTACTTAACCAGTCCACTTAGTCAGTTTGCACTCTTCAGGCACAGACAGACAGATGCAGAGACCTCCATATACAGTATGGGCACAAAAGACACCCCTTAAAACGGGTGCTATGACAAGTTGACAACGGGTATTATTAGGTTCCCTAGTTGCATCGTTCTCAAGTAGGCCGATGGGCACGTACAGGTGTAGTCATTTCTAACACTTGTTTTTAACACTTTTTTTGTTTATTTACTTTTAAAGGAAAATTATGCCTGCTGCCCTTGATGTCTGGAATGCTCCTTGGGAACGCCAGGGGTAGGGTCGATGGTCTCCCCGCCAGGACAGTGACCTCAAGGGTCTCCCCAGCCGGTCAACGATAGTGGGCGCGCTATGTTGTCTGGAATCACCAAATGTACCGCTCAAGCTGGTACATTGAGGTACATTAGGCCCATCACAAGTATTAATACATTATTTAAATTACAATAAAAATACATGAATAGTGACAGTATCAGATCTACGAGATCAAAACGGTTTTGAGCTCCTAGATCTGCTACTTCCACTACGTTCCAACATGGGAATGAGTATGACGATTATGACTATTATCCCAAAAGTATTGCGATTATCACAAATACTTATTATGTAGTAATTGTGATGGGCCTAAGGATGTGTGTGGGGGGGTGTGGGTGTGTGTGTGTGTGTGTGTGTGTGTGTGTGTGTGTGTGTGTGGGGGGGGGGGGGGGTTGCCTGTGTCTCTGTGTGTGCGCATGTGTTTGCCGTGTGTGTGTTGAATCTGTTTTTGATTGGCCCGACACGACGTGTAATCTACGAGCATGTTGAATTTGGGGCCCGACGTTGACAAGATTAAATCTACGAACTGGACGACGCTGGATCTACGTCAGTTATAGTGTAGTTCTCCCCGGGGTATGGGTTGAATCTGGGATATCGGGCATAATGGGCAGGCGGGTCGTGCAGGAACTGGGTTGTGCAGGAACCGGGTCGTACCCAGCGGTCCCTCGTGCGACCCCCGTCCATTGTGCTCTGCTACCCGGCCTCCCGTACCAAGGTCTTTAGTCTAGTTTCTCTCTTCTCTAGTTTCAGGTTTCAGATTTCATCTCTTCACATCTCTTCAAAGTACCAACTGTTGAATATCTTGTTTCCTTCCCAAGGTTGTTTCCTTCCCTCCAGGTTGGCCAAATGTTTTCCCTATCTTGTACTTTCCTTCCCGCCAGGTTGGCCAAATGTTGTCGTTTCTGTTTGATTAACCTCTTTTCGTAGTACTTTTCAGGTGGCAAAAGTTGAATTTGTGTCACTCTTCTAGTGACATAAATTAACAGATATTAATTAGACGTTGTGGTGGTGTGGATGTTAATGCACGCATGCGTGTATGCGTGTGTGTGTGTGTGCGTGTGTTTCATTCAATGAAACAATTGACGAATTTCCCACCATGGCAAGGTAACTATATAACCTATACTATTTGGATTAAGGGCATCTGCTAAATGCCCAAATTGTACATTGTTGATTAAATAATATTAAATATATGCACACACAGCAAGGTGTGTATATATTTTTTATTTTATCAAGGATGTACAATTTTGGCATTTAACCCATTCTGACCTGAGATCAGATTCATACGAGGTTTCCGCCGGACACACACTGGTCTGATGAACCCATTCTGACCTGAGATCAGATTCTAAAAATGTCAGTCGCTCTTCGATTTAAAAAAAATAGCAGACCTACAAGCTCGTATCGCGCCACTCGGTGGCGCGATATGAGCTTGTAGATCTGCTATTTTTAAATAGCTAAAGCATAACATGATGCTGACACCAAAATGGGTGCCCGGTCAGAATGGGTTTTAACAGATGCCCTTAATCCAGAACAATTTAAAGTAACAATTAGAGACAATTTGTTTGGCCCAAAACATTGTGTTTAATATCATGATTTGTCACGACAAGAGTTGGCTTTGTCCGCAGTCTAAACTTCTTTAAATAAATACTTTTTGAAAAGTCTATGAGGAAAATGAACGGTGATTTCTTCTCCGTCTCTCTCGAGGGGGGCGGGACTGCGACGCTCTACTTACTCTTAGTGCAGATTAGTCAGAACCTAAGTCTCTACCGGGTGCAGAGGGGAGTATGATAGGTGGGGTTGGGTGAGAAGGTAAAGGGGGGTCCGGTCTAGAGTTTAGTGGGCCTAGGGTTCCCCTCAGGTGGGTACAGGGGAGTATGGGGAGTGGGGGGTCACTGGATTTCTCCCTGGGGACTTGGAGCACAGAAGAGCAAAGTTAAGAAGACCCTCATGGTCTTTTCCTCTATGCATGTCCGAGGTGGCTCATACAGTACATGTCCCATTAAAGCTATGGGGCATTCGAGAGCTTGAGAGATTGGGGCTTGTCTGTCCCTGTGGTGGTAGTTCTAAGACCTCCATGTTGTGATATTGATTAATATGGGGGGTGGGTTCAATTAGTCGATTATTAATCGGCAGAGCTGTCGACTATTGTCAACATATTCCCAAATTTCCACTGAGATTATGGGGTGAATGAATGTGGCCAGACCCATCTTCTCTTTCTGTCATAGTGACATAATATTGTCCTGCATCAGATCATGTCCAAATCAGGTTCTCCAATCTCCAGTAGCCTCTTTTTTTTGCCTCAGCCTCAGTTTTTTGAAGATTTTTTGAGTGGTGCAACCACTCCCTTACGGAGCTATGTGTGTGGCTGGCTGGGTCTGAGCACTATGTGTGTGGCTTGCTGGCTGGCTGGGTCTAAGCACTATGTGTGTGGCTGGCTGGCTGGCTGGGTCTGAGCACTATGTGTGTGGCTGGCTGGCTGGGTCTGAGCATAGATAGATAGATATTATAGCAGTGACTGACTGAGACATCGAGCGTGCGTCCGCAACTGGTTGTGGCCCCCATCAAGTGACCTTTTGACCAATGCGGCCCTCGCCCCAAGTTGAGTTCGACACCCCTGCTCTAGGCCCATGAGGGGCCATTTCTCTCCACTGTATCCCCACTGAGGAGTCCATCTTCCCCATAGACCAGACAAGTGGCCATTTGGTTCTACTGACTGAGTGTTTGCTGCAAAGACACTCAGCGTTGTGAGCTTTTATAGATTGCCTATTTTCACAATGTTTGTCCCGGCCCACAGTTTGGGAAACACTACCCTTATAAGGGACTTATTTTTATTATTATTATTGCCAGACACCTTTACAAAAAAAAGGGCAGACATTTCTCTGTAAATTTATTCCATGATTTGTGTAATATTCCCATGCAGTCTATCACTTGGCAGCCATGCTTTTATAAATGTCACATGACAGTACCACCCAGTAATAATGAATATATTCCTTATTGTTATGGTATCAAAATAAATCTCCTGAAAGCTTCAACAGAATGTGAATTGTGTATAGGTGATGAATTCACCTATACAGCAGTACGGCATTATAGAAAAGGGAAATGTACTATTACACTGTTATAACCTTATAAACAATTGCTTTAATACATCATTGTACTTTTATATAATTTATATATGCTAATTGGATTCCTAGATAACCAAGACATAGGGTTAGACACCAAAATCATTTTTCTAGGATGAATAATGGAGGAGTAATGGTATTTTAAGAACTGGCGGCGGCCATCTTGAAAATAACACCTTTCGGGTGGTCAAACTTTGGTAAACTTTTAGTATGTTATTAAGGACACCTAATACTACAAAAAAAAGTTGAGAAACCTTTTGTTGCAATTTTTTTAGGGTCAAACCATATTTTTACCCGCCTATGAGATCAGATTAAAAAAATATCAGTCGTTCTTCGATTTTTCAAAAAATAGCAGACCTACAAGCTCGTATCGCGCCACTCGGTGGCGCGATATGAGCTTGTAGATCTGCTATTTTTCAATAGCTAAAGCATAACATGATGCCAACACCAAAATGGGTGCCCGGTCAGAATGGGTTAATACAGGAGAGAGAGGTCTCTGAGGGCGAGAGACATACAGTTGATACAGGAGAGAGAGGTCTCTGAGGGCGAGAGACATACAGTTAATACAGGAGAGAGAGAGAGGTCTTGAGGGCGAGAGACATACAGTTAATACAAGAGAGAGAGGTCTCTGAGGGCGAGAGACATACAGTTAATACAGGAGAGAGAGGTCTCTGAGGGCGAGAGACAGAGTTAATACAGGAGAGAGAGGTTTCTGTGGGCGAGAGACATAGGGTTAATACAGGAGAGAGAGGTCTGAGGGCGAGAGACATACAGTTGATACAGGAGAGAGAGGTCTCTGAGGGCGAGAGACATACAGTTAATACAGCAGAGAGAGAGAGGTCTTGAGGGCGAGAGACATACAGTTAATACAAGAGAGAGAGGTCTCTGAAGGCGAGAGACATAGAGTTAATACAGGAGAGAGAGGTCTCTGAGGGCGAGAGACATAGAGTTAATACAGGAGAGAGAGGTTTCTGTGGGCGAGAGACATACAGTTGATACAGGAGAGAGAGGTCTCTGAGGGCGAGAGACATACACTTAATACAGCAGAGAGAGAGAGGTCTTGAGGGCGAGAGACATACAGTTAATACAAGAGAGAGAGGTCTCTGAGGGCGAGAGACATAGAGTTAATACAGGAGAGAGAGGTCTCTGAGGGCGAGAGACATAGAGTTAATACAGGAGAGAGAGGTCTCTGAGGGTGAGAGACATAGAGTTAATACAGGAGAGAGAGGTCTCTGAGGGCGAGAGACAAACAGTAAATACAGGAGAGAGAGGTCTCTGAGGGCGAGAGACATACAGTTAATACAGGAGAGAGAGGTCTCTGTGGGCGAGAGACATAGGGTTAATACAGGAGAGAGAGGTCTGAGGGCGAGAGACATACAGTTAATACAGGAGAGAGAGGTCTCTGAGGTCGAGAGCAGTGTTGGGGAAGTTACTTTTAAAAAGTAAGGAATTATAGTTATCGTTACTTATCTAAAAAAGTAATTTGTTACTTTACTTTACATTAAATTATGAAAGTAACTACTTTACTTTACTTTACTTTACTTTAAAAAATAATAATATAAAAAACGATTTAAAAGAAGGTTTTTTGTGATTAATTCATCTCAATTAATCGCATATCAATAGGCCTATTTGACCTGATCATCAGTGAGCTTTTTTTCGAATGGATTTTGGATACGAGTGAATCAATCAATAGTGACTACATAAGCATAGGCAATTAAAAAAGTAGTAATAATAATAGTGATAATATTATTTATATAATGCTTCTCTGAGTACTTAAAGACGCTTTTCAAGGGGAACATGAGAAAACAAATAAAAACTACTTTATTAGAGAAAAACTAAGATTATGGAATAAAATAAATGAAAGTGGAATGAGATAGCTGGGGAAACAAATATTCTAGAGGTGTGTAACGGTTTGAACTTATAGGTGGTGGCTGGCATGTCTTGTGAGTTTTGGGAAGTGCATTGTTTTGACAGGTCTGCCTGCTGTGGGCAGTGAAACCCTGACCATTATACACGGGCAGACGCAACATCGAGTGTGAGGGTTGGGGAACGGATGGAAAGTACCAGTGTTATTAGGAGGACTCCTTGGCTTCTAACGATATGGACCAGAGTTAAACTAATGTTAGCTCCCATGCTAACTAGTTGCTATATCCAGGGCTGCACATAAGTGGTGCGCAGGTGCGCATGCGCGGTAAAAATTAAAAATGCGCTGTCAATCAAGCGCCGGGAAGCGCTTCTGCGTACCAACAGCTGGGGCCGCCCAGAATGATTATTATGGCCAGAATACTAGAAAATGTTGTGGCGAGAGCATTTCCCGACTGCCACTCAAAGTGGCTACTGGCCCAATCACAGCGCGTCCTTACTCATAAGGGGGAGGATCCATGCTTCTTTCTGAGTGCTAGGAGCCTGGGAGGAGGCGGAGGGCGGTTGACAGGAAAACCTTACACAAATAGTTTCGTCTTCTCTTCTCCGTTTCAGATAGCAAGCTACTGTAGTCCCCGGTGTAAAAGGTCATGCTTTGGATGCTTTGCACTCTTCCCATTTGCCGCTGTGCTTGTGTTTGTTTTCCGGCTGCTGGAGCAGCATGGTTGCTCGTGTGCGATGCCGTCTCAAAACCCGAATCCGAGGCAGAAACCATATTAGCGTCTCTCACAGCCTAGGCACCGGCCACCGACTTTTTACGGGTACTAAGGTTTTAGTTCCGACATAGTGGAGTGGGAAGAGTTTAAAGCATTGCGGACTGGCGCTGCTGCTGCCCAACATGAACACCGTGTCTCGACATACTGTCCCTTATTATCGTAAAGTCGGGTAGTGTACACTGTTTATTTTTTTCACCGAGGAGCCATGTGTGTCTGACTGTCTGACTACGTACGTCGCCTCATCTAAAAACAAAAGGGAACTAGGGAAGCCTGATGTATGATTCGCCGTACGATGTGTCGCATGTTAAAAAAATAGCTGATCTGCAAGCTCACAACGTGTCGCAACACGTTGTGAGCTAGTAGATTGGTTATTTAAATACAAAATAATACAAAATCTAAATATTGCTTTGATGCTCATATCATATTATCCTTAAGTTGTTAACTTGTTTTTATTATAATATGCATTCCATAGGGCTGGACCACACATGGACCTAGATTTTAGCAAATTTATATATTTTTAATAATGGGATGAATCTACAACAAGAGCCATTCTAGGGCTAAATCTAGAGTTGCAATACCCTCCATTGACTCCCCACTCATCCAATAAATATTGTTTTGCTATAAGTTATTCATCCCTCTTTTATCCATCCGGCGAGACGGGTCGCCGCATTTTAGGAGCACCAAGCAACTCCTCCAGGTGCTCTTCTGAGTACTAGACCAAAAAAGTTGTGTGCAGCCCTGGCTATATCCTCGTCAGAAACAACACCACCATCCAGATCGGGTGGAAGCTGCTTGTGGCCCGTGGATGGGAAATGAGATTTAAAAGGCTATAGAAGCGTGGATGAAAGGCAAGCACAGATGTGCAATACATTTGTGTCGTGATTCGTATTTGCGTGTGTATTCCGTCTGACGACGAGTGGTTTATGCTGCTAGTGCGTTGTCGTTGCTGGCTGCTGAGTGCTGATGCATATTTAAGAGCGTCATAAGCATGCGCCCGTCCTGCGCTGGAAGTAGCAGATCTACAAGTTATCTACCGGTCGCAATGCACAGCGCTTTGGGCTTGTACATCTGTGTTTTTCCCGCAGTTAGTTGAGAGGCAGAGCACAAACGAAACTGTCAACACAGAGAGCGCTCTCTAGTCTCTGCACTGCAGTCAGCAGCACAGAGACGCCTGTAGACTCACGGAGCTGCGAGACTTTTCACTGATCACTTTTCACTGATCACATAAGTTGACAATAACGCCATAACGCGGGTAACGCTCGCACAATAACTATAAGGCCGTTATGGAATTGGAAATGTAAAGCGTTAGGTTACAAGTTACTGCAAATAGTAGTTACGTTATGTAACGTAACGCGATGTAAGGGCGTTAGTCACAACACTGGTCGAGAGACATACAGTTGATACAGGAGAGAGAGGTCTCTGAGGGCGAGAGACATACAATTAATACAGGAGAGAGAGGTCTTGAGGGCGAGAGACATACAGTTAATACAAGAGAGAGAGGTCTCTGAGGGCGAGAGACATACAGTTAATACAGGAGAGAGAGGTCTCTGAGGGCGAGAGACATACAGTTAATACAGGAGATAAAGGTCTCTGTGGGCGAGAGACATACAGTTAATACAAGAGAGATAGGTCTCTGAGGGCGAGAGACATAGAGTTAATAACGGAGAGAGAGGTCTCTGAGGGCGAGAGACATAGTGTTAATACAGGAGAGAGAGGTCTCTGAGGGCGAGAGACATAGAGTTAATACATCAGAGAGAGGTCTCTGAGGGCGAGAGACATAGAGTTAATACAGGAGAGAGAGGTCTCTGAGGGCGAGAGACATAGAGTTAATACAGGAGAGAGAGTTCTCTGAGGGCGAGAGACATACAGTTAATACAGGAGAGAGAGGTCTCTGTGGGCGAGAGACATAGGGTTAATACAGGAGAGAGAGGTCTGAGGGCGAGATACATACAGTTAACCCATTCTGACCTGAGATCAGATTCATACGAGGTTTCCACTGGACACACACTGGTCTGATTAAACCCATTCTGACCTGAGATCAGATTAAAAAAATATCAGTCGTTCTTCGATTTTTCAAAAAATAGCAGACCTACAAGCTCGTATCGCGCCACTCGGTGGCGCGATATGAGCTTGTAGATCTGCTATTTTTCAATAGCTAAAGCATAACATGATGCCAACACCAAAATGGGTGCCCGGTCAGAATGGGTTAATACAGGAGAGAGAGGTCTCTGAGGGCGAGAGACATACAGTTGATACAGGAGAGAGAGGTCTCTGAGGGCGAGAGACATACAGTTAATACAGGAGAGAGAGAGAGGTCTTGAGGGCGAGAGACATACAGTTAATACAAGAGAGAGAGGTCTCTGAGGGCGAGAGACATACAGTTAATACAGGAGAGAGAGGTCTCTGAGGGCGAGAGACATAGAGTTAATACAGGAGAGAGAGGTTTCTGTGGGCGAGAGACATAGGGTTAATACAGGAGAGAGAGGTCTGAGGGCGAGAGACATACAGTTGATACAGGAGAGAGAGGTCTCTGAGGGCGAGAGACATACAGTTAATACAGCAGAGAGAGAGAGGTCTTGAGGGCGAGAGACATACAGTTAATACAAGAGAGAGAGGTCTCTGAGGGCGAGAGACATAGAGTTAATACAGGAGAGAGAGGTCTCTGAGGGCGAGAGACATAGAGTTAATACAGGAGAGAGAGGTCTCTGAGGGTGAGAGACATAGAGTTAATACATCAGAGAGAGGTCTCTGAGGGCGAGAGACATAGGGTTAATACAGGAGAGAGAGAGAGATATCTGAGGGCGAGAGACATACAGTTAATACAGGAGAGAGAGGTCTCTGTGGGCGAGAGACATAGGGTTAATACAGGAGAGAGAGGTCTGAGGGCGAGAGACATACAGTTGATACAGGAGAGAGAGGACTCTGAGGGCGAGAGACATACAGTTAATACAGGAGAGAGAGAGAGGTCTTAAGGGCGAGAGACATACAGTTAATACAAGAGAGATAGGTCTCTGAGGGCGAGAGACATAGAGTTAATAACGGAGAGAGAGGTCTCTGAGGGCGAGAGACATAGAGTTAATACAGGAGAGAGAGGTCTCTGAGGGCGAGAGACATAGAGTTAATACAGGAGAGAGAGGTCTCTGAGGGCGAGAGACATAGAGTTAATACAGGAGAGAGAGGTCTCTGAGGGCGAGAGACATACAGTTAATACAGGAGAGAGAGGTCTCTGAGGGCGAGAGACATAGAGTTAATACAGGAGAGAGCGGTCTGAGGGCGAGAGACATACAGTTAACCCATTCTGACCTGAGATCAGATTCATACGAGGTTTCCACTGGACACACACTGGTCTGATTAAACCCATTCTGACCTGAGATCAGACTAAAAAAATGTCAGTCGTTCTTCGATTTTTCAAAAAATAGCAGACCTACAAGCTCGTATCGCGCCACTCGGTGGCGCGATATGAGCTTGTAGATCTGCTATTTTTCAATAGCTAAAGCATAACATGATGCCAACACCAAAATGGGTGCCCGGTCAGAATGGGTTAATACAGGAGAGAGAGGTCTCTGAGGGCGAGAGACATACAGTTGATACAGGAGAGAGAGGTCTCTGAGGGCGAGAGACATACAGTTAATACAGGAGAGAGAGAGAGGTCTTGAGGGCGAGAGACATACAGTTAATACAAGAGAGAGAGGTCTCTGAGGGCGAGAGACATACAGTTAATACAGGAGAGAGAGGTCTCTGAGGGCGAGAGACATAGAGTTAATACAGGAGAGAGAGGTTTCTGTGGGCGAGAGACATAGGGTTAATACAGGAGAGAGAGGTCTGAGGGCGAGAGACATACAGTTGATACAGGAGAGAGAGGTCTCTGAGGGCGAGAGACATACAGTTAATACAGCAGAGAGAGAGAGGTCTTGAGGGCGAGAGACATACAGTTAATACAAGAGAGAGAGGTCTCTGAGGGCGAGAGACATAGAGTTAATACAGGAGAGAGAGGTCTCTGAGGGCGAGAGACATAGAGTTAATACAGGAGAGAGAGGTTTCTGTGGGCGAGAGACATACAGTTGATACAGGAGAGAGAGGTCTCTGAGGGCGAGAGACATACACTTAATACAGCAGAGAGAGAGAGGTCTTGAGGGCGAGAGACATACAGTTAATACAAGAGAGAGAGGTCTCTGAGGGCGAGAGACATAGAGTTAATACAGGAGAGAGAGGTCTCTGAGGGCGAGAGACATAGAGTTAATACAGGAGAGAGAGGTCTCTGAGGGTGAGAGACATAGAGTTAATACATCAGAGAGAGGTCTCTGAGGGCGAGAGACAAACAGTAAATACAGGAGAGAGAGGTCTCTGAGGGCGAGAGACATACAGTTAATACAGGAGAGAGAGGTCTCTGTGGGCGAGAGACATAGGGTTAATACAGGAGAGAGAGGTCTGAGGGCGAGAGACATACAGTTAACCCATTCTGACCTGAGATCAGATTCATACGAGGTTTCCACTGGACACATACTTGTCTGATTAAACCCATTCTGACCTGAGATCAGATTAAAAAAATGTCAGTCGTTCTTCGATTTTTCAAAAAATAGCAGATCTACAAGCTCATATCGCGCCACGCGATATGAGCTTGTAGATCTGCTATTTTTCAATAGCTAAAGCATAACATGATGCCAACACCAAAATGGGTGCCCGGTCAGAATGGGTTAATACAGGAGAGAGAGGTCTCTGAGGTCGAGAGACATACAGTTGATACAGGAGAGAGAGGTCTCTGAGGGCGAGAGACATACAGTTAATACAGGAGAGAGAGAGGTCTTGAGGGCGAGAGACATACAGTTAATACAAGAGAGAGAGGTCTCTGAGGGCGAGAGACATACAGTTAATACAGGAGAGAGAGGTCTCTGAGGGCGAGAGACATAGAGTTAATACAGGAGAGAGAGGTCTCTGAGGGCGAGAGACATACAGTTAATACAGGAGAGAGAGGTCTCTGTGGGCGAGAGACATAGGGTTAATACAGGAGAGAGAGGTCTGAGGGCGAGAGACATAGGGTTAATACAGGAGAGAGAGGTCTCTGAGGGCGAGAGACATAGAGTTAATACAGGAGAGAGAGAGAGATCTCTGAGGGCGAGAGACATACAGTTAATACAGGAGAGAGAGGTCTCTGTGGGCGAGAGACATAGGGTTAATACAGGAGAGAGAGGTCTGAGGGCGAGAGACATACAGTTGATACAGGAGAGAGAGGTCTCTGAGGGCGAGAGACATACAGTTAATACAGGAGAGAGAGAGAGGTCTTGAGGGCGAGAGACATACAGTTAATACAGGAGAGAGAGGTCTCTGAGGGCGAGAGACATAGAGTTAATACAGGAGAGAGAGGTCTCTGAGGGAGAGAGACATACAGTTAATACAGGAGAGAGAGGTCTCTGTGGGCGAGAGACATAGGGTTAATACAGCAGAGAGAGGTCTGAGGGCGAGAGACATAGGGTTAATACAGGAGAGAGAGGTCTCTGAGGGCGAGAGACATAGAGTTAATACAGGAGAGAGAGAGAGATCTCTGAGGGCGAGAGACATACAGTTAATACAGGAGAGAGAGGTCTCTGTGGGCGAGAGACATAGGGTTAATACAGCAGAGAGAGGTCTGAGGGCGAGAGACATAGGGTTAATACAGGAGAGAGAGGTCTCTGTGGGCGAGAGACATAGGGTTAATACAGGAGAGAGAGGTCTCTGTGGGCGAGAGACATACAGTTAACCCATTCTGACCTGAGATCAGATTCATACGAGGTTTCCACTGGACACACACTGGTCTGATTAAACCCATTCTGACCTGAGATCAGATTTAAAAAAGTGTCAGTCGTTCTTCGATTTTTCAAAAAATAGCAGACCTACAAGCTCGTATCGCGCCACTCGGTGGCGCGATATGAGCTTGTAGATCTGCTATTTTTCAATAGCTAAAGCATAACATGATGCCAACACCAAAATGGGTGCCCGGTCAGAATGGGTTAATACAGGAGAGAGAGGTCTCTGAGGGCGAGAGACATACAGTTGATACAGGAGAGAGAGGTCTCTGAGGGCGAGAGACATACAGTTAATACAGGAGAGAGAGAGAGGTCTTGAGGGCGAGAGACATACAGTTAATACAAGAGAGAGAGGTCTCTGAGGGCGAGAGACATACAGTTAATACAGGAGAGAGAGGTCTGAGGGCGAGAGACATACAGTTGATACAGGAGAGAGAGGTCTCTGAGGGCGAGAGACATACAGTTAATACAGGAGAGAGAGAGAGGTCTTGAGGGCGAGACACATACAGTTAATACAAGAGAGAGAGGTCTCTGAGGGCGAGAGACATACAGTTAATACAGGAGAGAGAGGTCTCTGAGGGCGAGAGACATAGAGTTAATACAGGAGAGAGAGGTCTCTGAGGGCGAGAGACATACAGTTAATACAGGAGAGAGAGGTCTCTGTGGGCGAGAGACATAGGGTTAATACAGGAGAGAGAGGTCTCTGAGGGCGAGAGACATAGGGTTAATACAGGAGAGAGAGGTCTGAGGGCGAGAGACATACAGTTAACCCATTCTGACCTGAGATCAGATTCATACGAGGTTTCCACTGGACACACACTGGTCTGATTAAACCCATTCTGACCTGAGATCAGATTAAAAAAATGTCAGTCGTTCTTCGATTTTTCAAAAAATAGCAGACCTACAAGCTCGTATCGCGCCACTCGGTGGCGCGATATGAGCTTGTAGATCTGCTATTTTTCAATAGCTAAAGCATAACATGATGCCAACACCAAAATGGGTGCCCGGTCAGAATGGGTTAATACAGGAGAGAGAGGTCTCTGAGGGCGAGAGACATACAGTTGATACAGGAGAGAGAGGTCTCTGAGGGCGAGAGACATACAGTTAATACAGGAGAGAGAGAGAGGTCTTGAGGGCGAGAGACATACAGTTAATACAAGAGAGAGAGGTCTCTGAGGGCGAGAGACATACAGTTAATACAGGAGAGAGAGGTCTCTGAGGGCGAGAGACATAGAGTTAATACAGGAGAGAGAGGTCTCTGAGGGCGAGAGACATACAGTTAATACAGGAGAGAGAGGTCTCTGTGGGCGAGAGACATAGGGTTAATACAGGAGAGAGAGGTCTGAGGGCGAGAGACATAGGGTTAATACAGGAGAGAGAGGTCTCTGAGGGCGAGAGACATAGAGTTAATACAGGAGAGAGAGAGAGATGTCTGAGGGCGAGAGACATACAGTTAATACAGGAGAGAGAGGTCTCTGTGGGCGAGAGACATGGGGTTAATACAGGAGAGAGAGGTCTGAGGGCGAGAGACATACAGTTGATACAGGAGAGAGAGGTCTCTGAGGGCGAGAGACATAGAGTTAATACAGGAGAGAGAGAGAGATCTCTGAGGGCGAGAGACATACAGTTAATACAGGAGAGAGAGGTCTCTGTGGGCGAGAGACATAGGGTTAATACAGCAGAGAGAGGTCTGAGGGCGAGAGACATAGGGTTAATACAGGAGAGAGAGGTCTCTGTGGGCGAGAGACATAGGGTTAATACAGGAGAGAGAGGTCTCTGTGGGCGAGAGACATACAGTTAATACAGGAGAGAGAGGTCTCTGAGGGCGAGAGACATACAGTTGATACAGGAGAGAGAGGTCTCTGAGGGCGAGAGACATACAGTTAATACAGGAGAGAGAGAGAGGTCTTGAGGGCGAGAGACATACAGTTAATACAAGAGAGAGAGGTCTCTGAGGGCGAGAGACATACAGTTAATACAGGAGAGAGAGGTCTGAGGGCGAGAGACATAGGGTTAATACAGGAGAGAGAGGTCTCTGTGGGCGAGAGACATACAGTTAACCCATTCTGACCTGAGATCAGATTCATACGAGGTTTCCACTGGACACACACTGGTCTGATTAAACCCATTCTGACCTGAGATCAGATTTAAAAAAGTGTCAGTCGTTCTTTGATTTTTCAAAAAATAGCAGACCTACAAGCTCGTATCGCGCCACTCGGTGGCGCGATATGAGCTTGTAGATCTGCTATTTTTCAATAGCTAAAGCATAACATGATGCCAACACCAAAATGGGTGCCCGGTCAGAATGGGTTAATACAGGAGAGAGAGGTCTCTGAGGGCGAGAGACATACAGTTGATACAGGAGAGAGAGGTCTCTGAGGGCGAGAGACATACAGTTAATACAGGAGAGAGAGAGAGGTCTTGAGGGCGAGAGACATACAGTTAATACAAGAGAGAGAGGTCTCTGAGGGCGAGAGACATACAGTTAATACAGGAGAGAGAGGTCTCTGAGGGCGAGAGACATAGAGTTAATACAGGAGAGAGAGGTCTCTGAGGGCGAGAGACATACAGTTAATACAGGAGAGAGAGGTCTCTGTGGGCGAGAGACATAGGGTTAATACAGGAGAGAGAGGTCTGAGGGCGAGAGACATAGGGTTAATACAGGAGAGAGAGGTCTCTGAGGGCGAGAGACATAGAGTTAATACAGGAGAGAGAGAGAGAGATCTCTGAGGGCGAGAGACATACAGTTAATACAGGAGAGAGAGGTCTCTGTGGGCGAGAGACATAGGGTTAATACAGGAGAGAGAGGTCTGAGGGCGAGAGACATACAGTTGATACAGGAGAGAGAGGTCTCTGAGGGCGAGAGACATAGAGTTAATACAGGAGAGAGAGAGAGATCTCTGAGGGCGAGAGACATACAGTTAATACAGGAGAGAGAGGTCTCTGTGGGCGAGAGACATAGGGTTAATACAGCAGAGAGAGGTCTGAGGGCGAGAGACTTAGGGTTAATACAGGAGAGAGAGGTCTCTGTGGGCGAGAGACATAGGGTTAATACAGGAGAGAGAGGTCTCTGTGGGCGAGAGACATATACAGTTAACCCATTCTGACCTGAGATCAGATTCATACGAGGTTTCCACTGGACACACACTGGTCTGATTAAACCCATTCTGACCTGAGATCAGATTTTAAAAAGTGTCAGTCGTTCTTCGATTTTTCAAAAAATAGCAGACCTACAAGCTCGTATCGCGCCACTCGGTGGCGCGATATGAGCTTGTAGATCTGCTATTTTTCAATAGCTAAAGCATAACATGATGCCAACACCAAAATGGGTGCCCAGTCAGAATGGGTTAATACAGGAGAGAGAGGTCTCTGAGGGCGAGAGACATACAGTTGATACAGGAGAGAGAGGTCTCTGAGGGCGAGAGACATACAGTTAATACAGGAGAGAGAGGTCTGAGGGCGAGAGACATACAGTTGATACAGGAGAGAGAGGTCTCTGAGGGCGAGAGACATACAGTTAATACAGGAGAGAGAGAGAGGTCTTGAGGGCGAGACACATACAGTTAATACAAGAGAGAGAGGTCTCTGAGGGCGAGAGACATACAGTTAATACAGGAGAGAGAGGTCTCTGAGGGCGAGAGACATAGAGTTAATACAGGAGAGAGAGGTCTCTGAGGGCGAGAGACATGCAGTTAATACAGGAGAGAGAGGTCTCTGTGGGCGAGAGACATAGGGTTAATACAGGAGAGAGAGGTCTCTGAGGGCGAGAGACATAGGGTTAATACAGGAGAGAGAGGTCTGAGGGCGAGAGACATACAGTTAACCCATTCTGACCTGAGATCAGATTCATACGAGGTTTCCACTGGACACACACTGGTCTGATTAAACCCATTCTGACCTGAGATCAGATTTTAAAAAGTGTCAGTCGTTCTTCGATTTTTCAAAAGATAGCAGACCTACAAGCTCGTATCGCGCCACTCGGTGGCGCGATATGAGCTTGTAGATCTGCTATTTTTCAATAGCTAAAGCATAACATGATGCCAACACCAAAATGGGTGCCCGGTCAGAATGGGTTAATACAGGAGAGAGAGGTCTCTGAGGGCGAGAGACATACAGTTGATACAGGAGAGAGAGGTCTCTGAGGGCGAGAGACATACAGTTAATACAGGAGAGAGAGAGAGGTCTTGAGGGCGAGAGACATACAGTTAATACAAGAGAGAGAGGTCTCTGAGGGCGAGAGACATACAGTTAATACAGGAGAGAGAGGTCTCTGAGGGCGAGAGACATAGAGTTAATACAGGAGAGAGAGGTCTCTGAGGGCGAGAGACATACAGTTAATACAGGAGAGAGAGGTCTCTGTGGGCGAGAGACATAGGGTTAATACAGGAGAGAGAGGTCTGAGGGCGAGAGACATAGGGTTAATACAGGAGAGAGAGGTCTCTGAGGGCGAGAGACATAGAGTTAATACAGGAGAGAGAGAGAGATCTCTGAGGGCGAGAGACATACAGTTAATACAGGAGAGAGAGGTCTCTGTGGGCGAGAGACATAGGGTTAATACAGGAGAGAGAGGTCTGAGGGCGAGAGACATACAGTTGATACAGGAGAGAGAGGTCTCTGAGGGCGAGAGACATAGAGTTAATACAGGAGAGAGAGAGAGATCTCTGGGGCGAGAGACATACAGTTAATACAGGAGAGAGAGGTCTCTGTGGGCGAGAGACATAGGGTTAATACAGCAGAGAGAGGTCTGAGGGCGAGAGACATAGGGTTAATACAGGAGAGAGAGGTCTCTGTGGGCGAGAGACATAGGGTTAATACAGGAGAGAGAGGTCTCTGTGGGCGAGAGACATACAGTTAATACAGGAGAGAGAGGTCTCTGAGGGCGAGAGACATACAGTTGATACAGGAGAGAGAGGTCTCTGAGGGCGAGAGACATACAGTTAATACAGGAGAGAGAGAGAGGTCTTGAGGGCGAGAGACATACAGTTAATACAAGAGAGAGAGGTCTCTGAGGGCGAGAGACATACAGTTAATACAGGAGAGAGAGGTCTGAGGGCGAGAGACATACAGTTGATACAGGAGAGAGAGGTCTCTGAGGGCGAGAGACATACAGTTAATACAGGAGAGAGAGAGGTCTTGAGGGCGAGACACATACAGTTAATACAAGAGAGAGAGGTCTCTGAGGGCGAGAGACATACAGTTAATACAGGAGAGAGAGGTCTCTGAGGGCGAGAGACATAGAGTTAATACAGGAGAGAGAGGTCTCTGAGGGCGAGAGACATACAGTTAATACAGGAGAGAGAGGTCTCTGTGGGCGAGAGACATAGGGTTAATACAGGAGAGAGAGGTCTCTGAGGGCGAGAGACATAGGGTTAATACAGGAGAGAGAGGTCTGAGGGCGAGAGACATACAGTTAACCCATTCTGACCTGAGATCAGATTCATACGAGGTTTCCACTGGACACACACTGGTCTGATTAAACCCATTCTGACCTGAGATCAGATTAAAAAAATGTCAGTCGTTCTTCGATTTTTCAAAAAATAGCAGACCTACAAGCTCGTATCGCGCCACTCGGTGGCGCGATATGAGCTTGTAGATCTGCTATTTTTCAATAGCTAAAGCATAACATGATGCCAACACCAAAATGGGTGCCCGGTCAGAATGGGTTAATACAGGAGAGAGAGGTCTCTGAGGGCGAGAGACATACAGTTGATACAGGAGAGAGAGAGAGGTCTTGAGGGCGAGAGACATACAGTTAATACAAGAGAGAGAGGTCTCTGAGGGCGAGAGACATACAGTTAATACAGGAGAGAGAGGTCTCTGAGGGCGAGAGACATAGAGTTAATACAGGAGAGAGAGGTCTCTGAGGGCGAGAGACATACAGTTAATACAGGAGAGAGAGGTCTCTGTGGGCGAGAGACATAGGGTTAATACAGGAGAGAGAGGTCTGAGGGCGAGAGACATAGGGTTAATACAGGAGAGAGAGGTCTCTGAGGGCGAGAGACATAGAGTTAATACAAGAGAGAGAGAGAGATGTCTGAGGGCGAGAGACATACAGTTAATACAGGAGAGAGAGGTCTCTGTGGGCGAGAGACATAGGGTTAATACAGGAGAGAGAGGTCTGAGGGCGAGAGACATACAGTTGATACAGGAGAGAGAGGTCTCTGTGGGCGAGAGACATAGGGTTAATACAGGAGAGAGAGGTCTCTGAGGGCGAGAGACATAGAGTTAATACAGGAGAGAGAGAGAGATCTCTGAGGGCGAGAGACATACAGTTAATACAGGAGAGAGAGGTCTCTGTGGGCGAGAGACATAGGGTTAATACAGCAGAGAGAGGTCTGAGGGCGAGAGACATAGGGTTAATACAGGAGAGAGAGGTCTCTGTGGGCGAGAGACATAGGGTTAATACAGGAGAGAGAGGTCTCTGTGGGCGAGAGACATACAGTTAATACAGGAGAGAGAGGTCTCTGAGGGCGAGAGACATACAGTTGATACAGGAGAGAGAGGTCTCTGAGGGCGAGAGACATACAGTTAATACAGGAGAGAGAGAGAGGTCTTGAGGGCGAGAGACATACAGTTAATACAAGAGAGAGAGGTCTCTGAGGGCGAGAGACATACAGTTAATACAGGAGAGAGAGGTCTGAGGGCGAGAGACATAGGGTTAATACAGGAGAGAGAGGTCTCTGTGGGCGAGAGACATACAGTTAACCCATTCTGACCTGAGATCAGATTCATACGAGGTTTCCACTGGACACACACTGGTCTGATTAAACCCATTCTGACCTGAGATCAGATTTAAAAAAGTGTCAGTCGTTCTTTGATTTTTCAAAAAATAGCAGACCTACAAGCTCGTATCGCGCCACTCGGTGGCGCGATATGAGCTTGTAGATCTGCTATTTTTCAATAGCTAAAGCATAACATGATGCCAACACCAAAATGGGTGCCCGGTCAGAATGGGTTAATACAGGAGAGAGAGGTCTCTGAGGGCGAGAGACATACAGTTGATACAGGAGAGAGAGGTCTCTGAGGGCGAGAGACATACAGTTAATACAGGAGAGAGAGAGAGGTCTTGAGGGCGAGAGACATACAGTTAATACAAGAGAGAGAGGTCTCTGAGGGCGAGAGACATACAGTTGATACAGGAGAGAGAGGTCTCTGAGGGCGAGAGACATACAGTTAATACAGGAGAGAGAGGTCTCTGAGGGCGAGAGACATAGAGTTAATACAGGAGAGAGAGGTCTCTGAGGGCGAGAGACATACAGTTAATACAGGAGAGAGAGGTCTCTGTGGGCGAGAGACATAGGGTTAATACAGGAGAGAGAGGTCTGAGGGCGAGAGACATAGGGTTAATACAGGAGAGAGAGGTCTCTGAGGGCGAGAGACATAGAGTTAATACAGGAGAGAGAGAGAGATCTCTGAGGGCGAGAGACATACAGTTAATACAGGAGAGAGAGGTCTCTGTGGGCGAGAGACATAGGGTTAATACAGGAGAGAGAGGTCTGAGGGCGAGAGACATACAGTTGATACAGGAGAGAGAGGTCTCTGAGGGCGAGAGACATAGAGTTAATACAGGAGAGAGAGAGAGATCTCTGAGGGCGAGAGACATACAGTTAATACAGGAGAGAGAGGTCTCTGTGGGCGAGAGACATAGGGTTAATACAGCAGAGAGAGGTCTGAGGGCGAGAGACATAGGGTTAATACAGGAGAGAGAGGTCTCTGTGGGCGAGAGACTTAGGGTTAATACAGGAGAGAGAGGTCTCTGTGGGCGAGAGACATACAGTTAACCCATTCTGACCTGAGATCAGATTCATACGAGGTTTCCACTGGACACACACTGGTCTGATTAAACCCATTCTGACCTGAGATCAGATTTAAAAAAGTGTCAGTCGTTCTTCGATTTTTCAAAAAATAGCAGACCTACAAGCTCGTATCGCGCCACTCGGTGGCGCGATATGAGCTTGTAGATCTGCTATTTTTCAATAGCTAAAGCATAACATGATGCCAACACCAAAATGGGTGCCCGGTCAGAATGGGTTAATACAGGAGAGAGAGGTCTCTGAGGGCGAGAGACATACAGTTGATACAGGAGAGAGAGGTCTCTGAGGGCGAGAGACATACAGTTAATACAGGAGAGAGAGAGAGGTCTTGAGGGCGAGAGACATACAGTTAATACAAGAGAGAGAGGTCTCTGAGGGCGAGAGACATACAGTTAATACAGGAGAGAGAGGTCTGAGGGCGAGAGACATACAGTTGATACAGGAGAGAGAGGTCTCTGAGGGCGAGAGACATACAGTTAATACAGGAGAGAGAGAGAGAGGTCTTGAGGGCGAGACACATACAGTTAATACAAGAGAGAGAGGTCTCTGAGGGCGAGAGACATACAGTTAATACAGGAGAGAGAGGTCTCTGAGGGCGAGAGACATACAGTTAATACAGGAGAGAGAGGTCTCTGTGGGCGAGAGACATAGGGTTAATACAGGAGAGAGAGGTCTCTGAGGGCGAGAGACATAGGGTTAATACAGGAGAGAGAGGTCTGAGGGCGAGAGACATACAGTTAACCCATTCTGACCTGAGATCAGATTCATACGAGGTTTCCACTGGACACACACTGGTCTGATTAAACCCATTCTGACCTGAGATCAGATTTAAAAAAGTGTCAGTCGTTCTTCGATTTTTCAAAAAATAGCAGACCTACAAGCTCGTATCGCGCCACTCGGTGGCGCGATATGAGCTTGTAGATCTGCTATTTTTCAATAGCTAAAGCATAACATGATGCCAACACCAAAATGGGTGCCCGGTCAGAATGGGTTAATACAGGAGAGAGAGGTCTCTGAGGGCGAGAGACATACAGTTGATACAGGAGAGAGAGGTCTCTGAGGGCGAGAGACATACAGTTAATACAGGAGAGAGAGAGAGGTCTTGAGGGCGAGAGACATACAGTTAATACAAGAGAGAGAGGTCTCTGAGGGCGAGAGACATACAGTTAATACAGGAGAGAGAGGTCTGAGGGCGAGAGACATACAGTTGATACAGGAGAGAGAGGTCTCTGAGGGCGAGAGACATACAGTTAATACAGGAGAGAGAGAGAGGTCTTGAGGGCGAGACACATACAGTTAATACAAGAGAGAGAGGTCTCTGAGGGCGAGAGACATACAGTTAATACAGGAGAGAGAGGTCTCTGAGGGCGAGAGACATAGAGTTAATACAGGAGAGAGAGGTCTCTGAGGGCGAGAGACATACAGTTAATACAGGAGAGAGAGGTCTCTGTGGGCGAGAGACATAGGGTTAATACAGGAGAGAGAGGTCTCTGAGGGCGAGAGACATAGGGTTAATACAGGAGAGAGAGGTCTGAGGGCGAGAGACATACAGTTAACCCATTCTGACCTGAGATCAGATTCATACGAGGTTTCCACTGGACACACACTGGTCTGATTAAACCCATTCTGACCTGAGATCAGATTAAAAAAATGTCAGTCGTTCTTCGATTTTTCAAAAAATAGCAGACCTACAAGCTCGTATCGCGCCACTCGGTGGCGCGATATGAGCTTGTAGATCTGCTATTTTTCAATAGCTAAAGCATAACATGATGCCAACACCAAAATGGGTGCCCGGTCAGAATGGGTTAATACAGGAGAGAGAGGTCTCTGAGGGCGAGAGACATACAGTTGATACAGGAGAGAGAGGTCTCTGAGGGCGAGAGACATACAGTTAATACAGGAGAGAGAGAGAGGTCTTGAGGGCGAGAGACATACAGTTGATACAGGAGAGAGAGGTCTCTGAGGGCGAGAGACATACAGTTAATACAGGAGAGAGAGGTCTCTGAGGGCGAGAGACATAGAGTTAATACAGGAGAGAGAGGTCTCTGAGGGCGAGAGACATACAGTTAATACAGGAGAGAGAGGTCTCTGTGGGCGAGAGACATAGGGTTAATACAGGAGAGAGAGGTCTGAGGGCGAGAGACATAGGGTTAATACAGGAGAGAGAGGTCTCTGAGGGCGAGAGACATAGAGTTAATACAGGAGAGAGAGAGAGATCTCTGAGGGCGAGAGACATACAGTTAATACAGGAGAGAGAGGTCTCTGTGGGCGAGAGACATAGGGTTAATACAGGAGAGAGAGGTCTGAGGGCGAGAGACATACAGTTGATACAGGAGAGAGAGGTCTCTGAGGGCGAGAGACATAGAGTTAATACAGGAGAGAGAGAGAGATCTCTGAGGGCGAGAGACATACAGTTAATACAGGAGAGAGAGGTCTCTGTGGGCGAGAGACATAGGGTTAATACAGCAGAGAGAGGTCTGAGGGCGAGAGACATAGGGTTAATACAGGAGAGAGAGGTCTCTGTGGGCGAGAGACTTAGGGTTAATACAGGAGAGAGAGGTCTCTGTGGGCGAGAGACATACAGTTAACCCATTCTGACCTGAGATCAGATTCATACGAGGTTTCCACTGGACACACACTGGTCTGATTAAACCCATTCTGACCTGAGATCAGATTTAAAAAAGTGTCAGTCGTTCTTCGATTTTTCAAAAAATAGCAGACCTACAAGCTCGTATCGCGCCACTCGGTGGCGCGATATGAGCTTGTAGATCTGCTATTTTTCAATAGCTAAAGCATAACATGATGCCAACACCAAAATGGGTGCCCGGTCAGAATGGGTTAATACAGGAGAGAGAGGTCTCTGAGGGCGAGAGACATACAGTTGATACAGGAGAGAGAGGTCTCTGAGGGCGAGAGACATACAGTTAATACAGGAGAGAGAGAGAGGTCTTGAGGGCGAGAGACATACAGTTAATACAAGAGAGAGAGGTCTCTGAGGGCGAGAGACATACAGTTAATACAGGAGAGAGAGGTCTGAGGGCGAGAGACATACAGTTGATACAGGAGAGAGAGGTCTCTGAGGGCGAGAGACATACAGTTAATACAGGAGAGAGAGAGAGAGGTCTTGAGGGCGAGACACATACAGTTAATACAAGAGAGAGAGGTCTCTGAGGGCGAGAGACATACAGTTAATACAGGAGAGAGAGGTCTCTGAGGGCGAGAGACATACAGTTAATACAGGAGAGAGAGGTCTCTGTGGGCGAGAGACATAGGGTTAATACAGGAGAGAGAGGTCTCTGAGGGCGAGAGACATAGGGTTAATACAGGAGAGAGAGGTCTGAGGGCGAGAGACATACAGTTAACCCATTCTGACCTGAGATCAGATTCATACGAGGTTTCCACTGGACACACACTGGTCTGATTAAACCCATTCTGACCTGAGATCAGATTTAAAAAAGTGTCAGTCGTTCTTCGATTTTTCAAAAAATAGCAGACCTACAAGCTCGTATCGCGCCACTCGGTGGCGCGATATGAGCTTGTAGATCTGCTATTTTTCAATAGCTAAAGCATAACATGATGCCAACACCAAAATGGGTGCCCGGTCAGAATGGGTTAATACAGGAGAGAGAGGTCTCTGAGGGCGAGAGACATACAGTTGATACAGGAGAGAGAGGTCTCTGAGGGCGAGAGACATACAGTTAATACAGGAGAGAGAGAGAGGTCTTGAGGGCGAGAGACATACAGTTAATACAAGAGAGAGAGGTCTCTGAGGGCGAGAGACATACAGTTAATACAGGAGAGAGAGGTCTGAGGGCGAGAGACATACAGTTGATACAGGAGAGAGAGGTCTCTGAGGGCGAGAGACATACAGTTAATACAGGAGAGAGAGAGAGGTCTTGAGGGCGAGACACATACAGTTAATACAAGAGAGAGAGGTCTCTGAGGGCGAGAGACATACAGTTAATACAGGAGAGAGAGGTCTCTGAGGGCGAGAGACATAGAGTTAATACAGGAGAGAGAGGTCTCTGAGGGCGAGAGACATACAGTTAATACAGGAGAGAGAGGTCTCTGTGGGCGAGAGACATAGGGTTAATACAGGAGAGAGAGGTCTCTGAGGGCGAGAGACATAGGGTTAATACAGGAGAGAGAGGTCTGAGGGCGAGAGACATACAGTTAACCCATTCTGACCTGAGATCAGATTCATACGAGGTTTCCACTGGACACACACTGGTCTGATTAAACCCATTCTGACCTGAGATCAGATTAAAAAAATGTCAGTCGTTCTTCGATTTTTCAAAAAATAGCAGACCTACAAGCTCGTATCGCGCCACTCGGTGGCGCGATATGAGCTTGTAGATCTGCTATTTTTCAATAGCTAAAGCATAACATGATGCCAACACCAAAATGGGTGCCCGGTCAGAATGGGTTAATACAGGAGAGAGAGGTCTCTGAGGGCGAGAGACATACAGTTGATACAGGAGAGAGAGGTCTCTGAGGGCGAGAGACATACAGTTAATACAGGAGAGAGAGAGAGGTCTTGAGGGCGAGAGACATACAGTTGATACAGGAGAGAGAGGTCTCTGAGGGCGAGAGACATACAGTTAATACAGGAGAGAGAGGTCTCTGAGGGCGAGAGACATAGAGTTAATACAGGAGAGAGAGGTCTCTGAGGGCGAGAGACATACAGTTAATACAGGAGAGAGAGGTCTCTGTGGGCGAGAGACATAGGGTTAATACAGGAGAGAGAGGTCTGAGGGCGAGAGACATAGGGTTAATACAGGAGAGAGAGGTCTCTGAGGGCGAGAGACATAGAGTTAATACAGGAGAGAGAGAGAGATCTCTGAGGGCGAGAGACATACAGTTAATACAGGAGAGAGAGGTCTCTGTGGGCGAGAGACATAGGGTTAATACAGGAGAGAGAGGTCTGAGGGCGAGAGACATACAGTTGATACAGGAGAGAGAGGTCTCTGAGGGCGAGAGACATAGAGTTAATACAGGAGAGAGAGAGAGATCTCTGAGGGCGAGAGACATACAGTTAATACAGGAGAGAGAGGTCTCTGTGGGCGAGAGACATAGGGTTAATACAGCAGAGAGAGGTCTGAGGGCGAGAGACATAGGGTTAATACAGGAGAGAGAGGTCTCTGTGGGCGAGAGACATAGGGTTAATACAGGAGAGAGAGGTCTCTGTGGGCGAGAGACATACAGTTAACCCATTCTGACCTGAGATCAGATTCATACGAGGTTTCCACTGGACACACACTGGTCTGATTAAACCCATTCTGACCTGAGATCAGATTTAAAAAAGTGTCAGTCGTTCTTCGATTTTTCAAAAAATAGCAGACCTACAAGCTTGTATCGCGCCACTCGGTGGCGCGATATGAGCTTGTAGATCTGCTATTTTTCAATAGCTAAAGCATAACATGATGCCAACACCAAAATGGGTGCCCGGTCAGAATGGGTTAATACAGGAGAGAGAGGTCTCTGAGGGCGAGAGACATACAGTTGATACAGGAGAGAGAGGTCTCTGAGGGCGAGAGACATACAGTTAATACAGGAGAGAGAGAGAGGTCTTGAGGGCGAGAGACATACAGTTAATACAAGAGAGAGAGGTCTCTGAGGGCGAGAGACATACAGTTAATACAGGAGAGAGAGGTCTCTGAGGGCGAGAGACATAGAGTTAATACAGGAGAGAGAGGTCTCTGAGGGCGAGAGACATACAGTTAATACAGGAGAGAGAGGTCTCTGTGGGCGAGAGACATAGGGTTAATACAGGAGAGAGAGGTCTGAGGGCGAGAGACATAGGGTTAATACAGGAGAGAGAGGTCTCTGAGGGCGAGAGACATAGAGTTAATACAGGAGAGAGAGAGAGATCTCTGAGGGCGAGAGACATACAGTTAATACAGGAGAGAGAGGTCTCTGTGGGCGAGAGACATAGGGTTAATACAGGAGAGAGAGGTCTGAGGGCGAGAGACATACAGTTGATACAGGAGAGAGAGGTCTCTGAGGGCGAGAGACATAGAGTTAATACAGGAGAGAGAGAGAGATCTCTGAGGGCGAGAGACATACAGTTAATACAGGAGAGAGAGGTCTCTGTGGGCGAGAGACATAGGGTTAATACAGCAGAGAGAGGTCTGAGGGCGAGAGACATAGGGTTAATACAGGAGAGAGAGGTCTCTGTGGGCGAGAGACATAGGGTTAATACAGGAGAGAGAGGTCTCTGTGGGCGAGAGACATACAGTTAACCCATTCTGACCTGAGATCAGATTCATACGAGGTTTCCACTGGACACACACTGGTCTGATTAAACCCATTCTGACCTGAGATCAGATTTAAAAAAGTGTCAGTCGTTCTTCGATTTTTCAAAAAATAGCAGACCTACAAGCTCGTATCGCGCCACTCGGTGGCGCGATATGAGCTTGTAGATCTGCTATTTTTCAATAGCTAAAGCATAACATGATGCCAACACCAAAATGGGTGCCCGGTCAGAATGGGTTAATACAGGAGAGAGAGGTCTCTGAGGGCGAGAGACATACAGTTGATACAGGAGAGAGAGGTCTCTGAGGGCGAGAGACATACAGTTAATACAGGAGAGAGAGAGAGGTCTTGAGGGCGAGAGACATACAGTTAATACAAGAGAGAGAGGTCTCTGAGGGCGAGAGACATACAGTTAATACAGGAGAGAGAGGTCTGAGGGCGAGAGACATACAGTTGATACAGGAGAGAGAGGTCTCTGAGGGCGAGAGACATACAGTTAATACAGGAGAGAGAGAGAGAGGTCTTGAGGGCGAGACACATACAGTTAATACAAGAGAGAGAGGTCTCTGAGGGCGAGAGACATACAGTTAATACAGGAGAGAGAGGTCTCTGAGGGCGAGAGACATAGAGTTAATACAGGAGAGAGAGGTCTCTGAGGGCGAGAGACATACAGTTAATACAGGAGAGAGAGGTCTCTGTGGGCGAGAGACATAGGGTTAATACAGGAGAGAGAGGTCTCTGAGGGCGAGAGACATAGGGTTAATACAGGAGAGAGAGGTCTGAGGGCGAGAGACATACAGTTAACCCATTCTGACCTGAGATCAGATTCATACGAGGTTTCCACTGGACACACACTGGTCTGATTAAACCCATTCTGACCTGAGATCAGATTAAAAAAATGTCAGTCGTTCTTCGATTTTTCAAAAAATAGCAGACCTACAAGCTCGTATCGCGCCACTCGGTGGCGCGATATGAGCTTGTAGATCTGCTATTTTTCAATAGCTAAAGCATAACATGATGCCAACACCAAAATGGGTGCCCGGTCAGAATGGGTTAATACAGGAGAGAGAGGTCTCTGAGGGCGAGAGACATACAGTTGATACAGGAGAGAGAGAGAGGTCTTGAGGGCGAGAGACATACAGTTAATACAAGAGAGAGAGGTCTCTGAGGGCGAGAGACATACAGTTAATACAGGAGAGAGAGGTCTCTGAGGGCGAGAGACATAGAGTTAATACAGGAGAGAGAGGTCTCTGAGGGCGAGAGACATACAGTTAATACAGGAGAGAGAGGTCTCTGTGGGCGAGAGACATAGGGTTAATACAGGAGAGAGAGGTCTGAGGGCGAGAGACATAGGGTTAATACAGGAGAGAGAGGTCTCTGAGGGCGAGAGACATAGAGTTAATACAGGAGAGAGAGAGATGTCTGAGGGCGAGAGACATACAGTTAATACAGGAGAGAGAGGTCTCTGTGGGCGAGAGACATAGGGTTAATACAGGAGAGAGAGGTCTGAGGGCGAGAGACATACAGTTGATACAGGAGAGAGAGGTCTCTGAGGGCGAGAGACATAGAGTTAATACAGGAGAGAGAGAGAGATCTCTGAGGGCGAGAGACATACAGTTAATACAGGAGAGAGAGGTCTCTGTGGGCGAGAGACATAGGGTTAATACAGCAGAGAGAGGTCTGAGGGCGAGAGACATAGGGTTAATACAGGAGAGAGAGGTCTCTGTGGGCGAGAGACATAGGGTTAATACAGGAGAGAGAGGTCTCTGTGGGCGAGAGACATACAGTTAATACAGGAGAGAGAGGTCTCTGAGGGCGAGAGACATACAGTTGAAACAGGAGAGAGAGGTCTCTGAGGGCGAGAGACATACAGTTAATACAGGAGAGAGAGAGAGGTCTTGAGGGCGAGAGACATACAGTTAATACAAGAGAGAGAGGTCTCTGAGGGCGAGAGACATACAGTTAATACAGGAGAGAGAGGTCTGAGGGCGAGAGACATAGGGTTAATACAGGAGAGAGAGGTCTCTGTGGGCGAGAGACATACAGTTAACCCATTCTGACCTGAGATCAGATTCATACGAGGTTTCCACTGGACACACACTGGTCTGATTAAACCCATTCTGACCTGAGATCAGATTTAAAAAAGTGTCAGTCGTTCTTTGATTTTTCAAAAAATAGCAGACCTACAAGCTCGTATCGCGCCACTCGGTGGCGCGATATGAGCTTGTAGATCTGCTATTTTTCAATAGCTAAAGCATAACATGATGCCAACACCAAAATGGGTGCCCGGTCAGAATGGGTTAATACAGGAGAGAGAGGTCTCTGAGGGCGAGAGACATACAGTTGATACAGGAGAGAGAGGTCTCTGAGGGCGAGAGACATACAGTTAATACAGGAGAGAGAGAGAGGTCTTGAGGGCGAGAGACATACAGTTAATACAAGAGAGAGAGGTCTCTGAGGGCGAGAGACATACAGTTAATACAGGAGAGAGAGGTCTGAGGGCGAGAGACATACAGTTGATACAGGAGAGAGAGGTCTCTGAGGGCGAGAGACATACAGTTAATACAGGAGAGAGAGAGAGGTCTTGAGGGCGAGACACATACAGTTAATACAAGAGAGAGAGGTCTCTGAGGGCGAGAGACATACAGTTAATACAGGAGAGAGAGGTCTCTGAGGGCGAGAGACATAGAGTTAATACAGGAGAGAGAGGTCTCTGAGGGCGAGAGACATACAGTTAATACAGGAGAGAGAGGTCTCTGTGGGCGAGAGACATAGGGTTAATACAGGAGAGAGAGGTCTCTGAGGGCGAGAGACATAGGGTTAATACAGGAGAGAGAGGTCTGAGGGCGAGAGACATACAGTTAACCCATTCTGACCTGAGATCAGATTCATACGAGGTTTCCACTGGACACACACTGGTCTGATTAAACCCATTCTGACCTGAGATCAGATTAAAAAAATGTCAGTCGTTCTTCGATTTTTCAAAAAATAGCAGACCTACAAGCTCGTATCGCGCCACTCGGTGGCGCGATATGAGCTTGTAGATCTGCTATTTTTCAATAGCTAAAGCATAACATGATGCCAACACCAAAATGGGTGCCCGGTCAGAATGGGTTAATACAGGAGAGAGAGGTCTCTGAGGGCGAGAGACATACAGTTGATACAGGAGAGAGAGGTCTCTGAGGGCGAGAGACATACAGTTAATACAGGAGAGAGAGAGAGGTCTTGAGGGCGAGAGACATACAGTTGATACAGGAGAGAGAGGTCTCTGAGGGCGAGAGACATACAGTTAATACAGGAGAGAGAGGTCTCTGAGGGCGAGAGACATAGAGTTAATACAGGAGAGAGAGGTCTCTGAGGGCGAGAGACATACAGTTAATACAGGAGAGAGAGGTCTCTGTGGGCGAGAGACATAGGGTTAATACAGGAGAGAGAGGTCTGAGGGCGAGAGACATAGGGTTAATACAGGAGAGAGAGGTCTCTGAGGGCGAGAGACATAGAGTTAATACAGGAGAGAGAGAGAGATCTCTGAGGGCGAGAGACATACAGTTAATACAGGAGAGAGAGGTCTCTGTGGGCGAGAGACATAGGGTTAATACAGGAGAGAGAGGTCTGAGGGCGAGAGACATACAGTTGATACAGGAGAGAGAGGTCTCTGAGGGCGAGAGACATAGAGTTAATACAGGAGAGAGAGAGAGATCTCTGAGGGCGAGAGACATACAGTTAATACAGGAGAGAGAGGTCTCTGTGGGCGAGAGACATAGGGTTAATACAGCAGAGAGAGGTCTGAGGGCGAGAGACATAGGGTTAATACAGGAGAGAGAGGTCTCTGTGGGCGAGAGACATAGGGTTAATACAGGAGAGAGAGGTCTCTGTGGGTGAGAGACATACAGTTAATACAGGAGAGAGAGGTCTCTGAGGGCGAGAGACATACAGTTGAAACAGGAGAGAGAGGTCTCTGAGGGCGAGAGACATACAGTTAATACAGGAGAGAGAGAGAGGTCTTGAGGGCGAGAGACATACAGTTAATACAAGAGAGAGAGGTCTCTGAGGGCGAGAGACATACAGTTAATACAGGAGAGAGAGGTCTGAGGGCGAGAGACATAGGGTTAATACAGGAGAGAGAGGTCTCTGTGGGCGAGAGACATACAGTTAACCCATTCTGACCTGAGATCAGATTCATACGAGGTTTCCACTGGACACACACTGGTCTGATTAAACCCATTCTGACCTGAGATCAGATTTAAAAAAGTGTCAGTCGTTCTTTGATTTTTCAAAAAATAGCAGACCTACAAGCTCGTATCGCGCCACTCGGTGGCGCGATATGAGCTTGTAGATCTGCTATTTTTCAATAGCTAAAGCATAACATGATGCCAACACCAAAATGGGTGCCCGGTCAGAATGGGTTAATACAGGAGAGAGAGGTCTCTGAGGGCGAGAGACATACAGTTGATACAGGAGAGAGAGGTCTCTGAGGGCGAGAGACATACAGTTAATACAGGAGAGAGAGAGAGGTCTTGAGGGCGAGAGACATACAGTTAATACAAGAGAGAGAGGTCTCTGAGGGCGAGAGACATACAGTTGATACAGGAGAGAGAGGTCTCTGAGGGCGAGAGACATACAGTTAATACAGGAGAGAGAGGTCTCTGAGGGCGAGAGACATAGAGTTAATACAGGAGAGAGAGGTCTCTGAGGGCGAGAGACATACAGTTAATACAGGAGAGAGAGGTCTCTGTGGGCGAGAGACATAGGGTTAATACAGGAGAGAGAGGTCTGAGGGCGAGAGACATAGGGTTAATACAGGAGAGAGAGGTCTCTGAGGGCGAGAGACATAGAGTTAATACAGGAGAGAGAGAGAGATCTCTGAGGGCGAGAGACATACAGTTAATACAGGAGAGAGAGGTCTCTGTGGGCGAGAGACATAGGGTTAATACAGGAGAGAGAGGTCTGAGGGCGAGAGACATACAGTTGATACAGGAGAGAGAGGTCTCTGAGGGCGAGAGACATAGAGTTAATACAGGAGAGAGAGGTCTCTGTGGGCGAGAGACATAGGGTTAATACAGCAGAGAGAGGTCTGAGGGCGAGAGACATAGGGTTAATACAGGAGAGAGAGGTCTCTGTGGGCGAGAGACTTAGGGTTAATACAGGAGAGAGAGGTCTCTGTGGGCGAGAGACATACAGTTAACCCATTCTGACCTGAGATCAGATTCATACGAGGTTTCCACTGGACACACACTGGTCTGATTAAACCCATTCTGACCTGAGATCAGATTTAAAAAAGTGTCAGTCGTTCTTCGATTTTTCAAAAAATAGCAGACCTACAAGCTCGTATCGCGCCACTCGGTGGCGCGATATGAGCTTGTAGATCTGCTATTTTTCAATAGCTAAAGCATAACATGATGCCAACACCAAAATGGGTGCCCGGTCAGAATGGGTTAATACAGGAGAGAGAGGTCTCTGAGGGCGAGAGACATACAGTTGATACAGGAGAGAGAGGTCTCTGAGGGCGAGAGACATACAGTTAATACAGGAGAGAGAGAGAGGTCTTGAGGGCGAGAGACATACAGTTAATACAAGAGAGAGAGGTCTCTGAGGGCGAGAGACATACAGTTAATACAGGAGAGAGAGGTCTGAGGGCGAGAGACATACAGTTGATACAGGAGAGAGAGGTCTCTGAGGGCGAGAGACATACAGTTAATACAGGAGAGAGAGAGAGGTCTTGAGGGCGAGACACATACAGTTAATACAAGAGAGAGAGGTCTCTGAGGGCGAGAGACATACAGTTAATACAGGAGAGAGAGGTCTCTGAGGGCGAGAGACATACAGTTAATACAGGAGAGAGAGGTCTCTGTGGGCGAGAGACATAGGGTTAATACAGGAGAGAGAGGTCTCTGAGGGCGAGAGACATAGGGTTAATACAGGAGAGAGAGGTCTGAGGGCGAGAGACATACAGTTAACCCATTCTGACCTGAGATCAGATTCATACGAGGTTTCCACTGGACACACACTGGTCTGATTAAACCCATTCTGACCTGAGATCAGATTTAAAAAAGTGTCAGTCGTTCTTTGATTTTTCAAAAAATAGCAGACCTACAAGCTCGTATCGCGCCACTCGGTGGCGCGATATGAGCTTGTAGATCTGCTATTTTTCAATAGCTAAAGCATAACATGATGCCAACACCAAAATGGGTGCCCGGTCAGAATGGGTTAATACAGGAGAGAGAGGTCTCTGAGGGCGAGAGACATACAGTTGATACAGGAGAGAGAGGTCTCTGAGGGCGAGAGACATACAGTTAATACAGGAGAGAGAGAGAGGTCTTGAGGGCGAGAGACATACAGTTAATACAAGAGAGAGAGGTCTCTGAGGGCGAGAGACATACAGTTAATACAGGAGAGAGAGGTCTGAGGGCGAGAGACATACAGTTGATACAGGAGAGAGAGGTCTCTGAGGGCGAGAGACATACAGTTAATACAGGAGAGAGAGAGAGGTCTTGAGGGCGAGACACATACAGTTAATACAAGAGAGAGAGGTCTCTGAGGGCGAGAGACATACAGTTAATACAGGAGAGAGAGGTCTCTGAGGGCGAGAGACATAGAGTTAATACAGGAGAGAGAGGTCTCTGAGGGCGAGAGACATACAGTTAATACAGGAGAGAGAGGTCTCTGTGGGCGAGAGACATAGGGTTAATACAGGAGAGAGAGGTCTCTGAGGGCGAGAGACATAGGGTTAATACAGGAGAGAGAGGTCTGAGGGCGAGAGACATACAGTTAACCCATTCTGACCTGAGATCAGATTCATACGAGGTTTCCACTGGACACACACTGGTCTGATTAAACCCATTCTGACCTGAGATCAGATTAAAAAAATGTCAGTCGTTCTTCGATTTTTCAAAAAATAGCAGACCTACAAGCTCGTATCGCGCCACTCGGTGGCGCGATATGAGCTTGTAGATCTGCTATTTTTCAATAGCTAAAGCATAACATGATGCCAACACCAAAATGGGTGCCCGGTCAGAATGGGTTAATACAGGAGAGAGAGGTCTCTGAGGGCGAGAGACATACAGTTGATACAGGAGAGAGAGGTCTCTGAGGGCGAGAGACATACAGTTAATACAGGAGAGAGAGAGAGGTCTTGAGGGCGAGAGACATACAGTTGATACAGGAGAGAGAGGTCTCTGAGGGCGAGAGACATACAGTTAATACAGGAGAGAGAGGTCTCTGAGGGCGAGAGACATAGAGTTAATACAGGAGAGAGAGGTCTCTGAGGGCGAGAGACATACAGTTAATACAGGAGAGAGAGGTCTCTGTGGGCGAGAGACATAGGGTTAATACAGGAGAGAGAGGTCTGAGGGCGAGAGACATACAGTTGATACAGGAGAGAGAGGTCTCTGAGGGCGAGAGACATAGAGTTAATACAGGAGAGAGAGAGAGATCTCTGAGGGCGAGAGACATACAGTTAATACAGGAGAGAGAGGTCTCTGTGGGCGAGAGACATAGGGTTAATACAGCAGAGAGAGGTCTGAGGGCGAGAGACATAGGGTTAATACAGGAGAGAGAGGTCTCTGTGGGCGAGAGACATAGGGTTAATACAGGAGAGAGAGGTCTCTGTGGGCGAGAGACATACAGTTAATACAGGAGAGAGAGGTCTCTGAGGGCGAGAGACATACAGTTGATACAGGAGAGAGAGGTCTCTGAGGGCGAGAGACATACAGTTAATACAGGAGAGAGAGAGAGGTCTTGAGGGCGAGAGACATACAGTTAATACAAGAGAGAGAGGTCTCTGAGGGCGAGAGACATACAGTTAATACAGGAGAGAGAGGTCTGAGGGCGAGAGACATAGGGTTAATACAGGAGAGAGAGGTCTCTGTGGGCGAGAGACATACAGTTAACCCATTCTGACCTGAGATCAGATTCATACGAGGTTTCCACTGGACACACACTGGTCTGATTAAACCCATTCTGACCTGAGATCAGATTTAAAAAAGTGTCAGTCGTTCTTTGATTTTTCAAAAAATAGCAGACCTACAAGCTCGTATCGCGCCACTCGGTGGCGCGATATGAGCTTGTAGATCTGCTATTTTTCAATAGCTAAAGCATAACATGATGCCAACACCAAAATGGGTGCCCGGTCAGAATGGGTTAATACAGGAGAGAGAGGTCTCTGAGGGCGAGAGACATACAGTTAATACAGGAGAGAGAGGTCTCTGTGGGCGAGAGACATAGGGTTAATACAGCAGAGAGAGGTCTGAGGGCGAGAGACATAGGGTTAATACAGGAGAGAGAGGTCTCTGTGGGCGAGAGACATAGGGTTAATACAGGAGAGAGAGGTCTCTGTGGGCGAGAGACATACAGTTAATACAGGAGAGAGAGGTCTCTGAGGGCGAGAGACATACAGTTGATACAGGAGAGAGAGGTCTCTGAGGGCGAGAGACATACAGTTAATACAGGAGAGAGAGAGAGGTCTTGAGGGCGAGAGACATACAGTTAATACAAGAGAGAGAGGTCTCTGAGGGCGAGAGACATACAGTTAATACAGGAGAGAGAGGTCTGAGGGCGAGAGACATAGGGTTAATACAGGAGAGAGAGGTCTCTGTGGGCGAGAGACATACAGTTAACCCATTCTGACCTGAGATCAGATTCATACGAGGTTTCCACTGGACACACACTGGTCTGATTAAACCCATTCTGACCTGAGATCAGATTTAAAAAAGTGTCAGTCGTTCTTTGATTTTTCAAAAAATAGCAGACCTACAAGCTCGTATCGCGCCACTCGGTGGCGCGATATGAGCTTGTAGATCTGCTATTTTTCAATAGCTAAAGCATAACATGATGCCAACACCAAAATGGGTGCCCGGTCAGAATGGGTTAATACAGGAGAGAGAGGTCTCTGAGGGCGAGAGACATACAGTTGATACAGGAGAGAGAGGTCTCTGAGGGCGAGAGACATACAGTTAATACAGGAGAGAGAGAGAGGTCTTGAGGGCGAGAGACATACAGTTAATACAAGAGAGAGAGGTCTCTGAGGGCGAGAGACATACAGTTGATACAGGAGAGAGAGGTCTCTGAGGGCGAGAGACATACAGTTAATACAGGAGAGAGAGGTCTCTGAGGGCGAGAGACATAGAGTTAATACAGGAGAGAGAGGTCTCTGAGGGCGAGAGACATACAGTTAATACAGGAGAGAGAGGTCTCTGTGGGCGAGAGACATAGGGTTAATACAGGAGAGAGAGGTCTGAGGGCGAGAGACATAGGGTTAATACAGGAGAGAGAGGTCTCTGAGGGCGAGAGACATAGAGTTAATACAGGAGAGAGAGAGAGATCTCTGAGGGCGAGAGACATACAGTTAATACAGGAGAGAGAGGTCTCTGTGGGCGAGAGACATAGGGTTAATACAGGAGAGAGAGGTCTGAGGGCGAGAGACATACAGTTGATACAGGAGAGAGAGGTCTCTGAGGGCGAGAGACATAGAGTTAATACAGGAGAGAGAGAGAGATCTCTGAGGGCGGGAGACATACAGTTAATACAGGAGAGAGAGGTCTCTGTGGGCGAGAGACATAGGGTTAATACAGCAGAGAGAGGTCTGAGGGCGAGAGACATAGGGTTAATACAGGAGAGAGAGGTCTCTGTGGGCGAGAGACTTAGGGTTAATACAGGAGAGAGAGGTCTCTGTGGGCGAGAGACATACAGTTAATACAGGAGAGAGAGGTCTCTGAGGGCGAGAGACATACAGTTGATACAGGAGAGAGAGGTCTCTGAGGGCGAGAGACATACAGTTAATACAGGAGAGAGAGAGAGGTCTTGAGGGCGAGAGACATACAGTT
The DNA here is from genome assembly GCF_964188405.1 of Protomyctophum parallelum. Taxonomy (NCBI): domain Eukaryota; kingdom Metazoa; phylum Chordata; class Actinopteri; order Myctophiformes; family Myctophidae; genus Protomyctophum; species Protomyctophum parallelum. Next base: position 49,805,047 of record NC_139711.1, read on the forward strand.
AATACAAGAGAGAGAGGTCTCTGAGGGCGAGAGACATACAGTTAATACAGGAGAGAGAGGTCTGAGGGCGAGAGACATACAGTTGATACAGGAGAGAGAGGTCTCTGAGGGCGAGAGACATACAGTTAATACAGGAGAGAGAGAGAGGTCTTGAGGGCGAGACACATACAGTTAATACAAGAGAGAGAGGTCTCTGAGGGCGAGAGACATACAGTTAATACAGGAGAGAGAGGTCTCTGAGGGCGAGAGACATAGAGTTAATACAGGAGAGAGAGGTCTCTGAGGGCGAGAGACATACAGTTAATACAGGAGAGAGAGGTCTCTGTGGGCGAGAGACATAGGGTTAATACAGGAGAGAGAGGTCTCTGAGGGCGAGAGACATAGGGTTAATACAGGAGAGAGAGGTCTGAGGGCGAGAGACATACAGTTAACCCATTCTGACCTGAGATCAGATTCATACGAGGTTTCCACTGGACACACACTGGTCTGATTAAACCCATTCTGACCTGAGATCAGATTAAAAAAATGTCAGTCGTTCTTCGATTTTTCAAAAAATAGCAGACCTACAAGCTCGTATCGCGCCACTCGGTGGCGCGATATGAGCTTGTAGATCTGCTATTTTTCAATAGCTAAAGCATAACATGATGCCAACACCAAAATGGGTGCCCGGTCAGAATGGGTTAATACAGGAGAGAGAGGTCTGAGGGCGAGAGACATACAGTTAACCCATTCTGACCTGAGATCAGATTCATACGAGGTTTCCACTGGACACACACTGGTCTGATTAAACCCATTCTGACCTGAGATCAGATTAAAAAAATGTCAGTCGTTCTTCGATTTTTCAAAAAATAGCAGACCTACAAGCTCGTATCGCGCCACTCGGTGGCGCGATATGAGCTTGTAGATCTGCTATTTTTCAATAGCTAAAGCATAACATGATGCCAACACCAAAATGGGTGCCCGGTCAGAATGGGTTAATACAGGAGAGAGAGGTCTCTGAGGGCGAGAGACATACAGTTAATACAGGAGAGAGAGAGAGGTCTTGAGGGCGAGAGACATACAGTTAATACAAGAGAGAGAGGTCTCTGAGGGCGAGAGACATACAGTTAATACAGGAGAGAGAGGTCTGAGGGCGAGAGACATACAGTTGATACAGGAGAGAGAGGTCTCTGAGGGCGAGAGACATACAGTTAATACAGGAGAGAGAGAGAGGTCTTGAGGGCGAGACACATACAGTTAATACAAGAGAGAGAGGTCTCTGAGGGCGAGAGACATACAGTTAATACAGGAGAGAGAGGTCTCTGAGGGCGAGAGACATAGAGTTAATACAGGAGAGAGAGGTCTCTGAGGGCGAGAGACATACAGTTAATACAGGAGAGAGAGGTCTCTGTGGGCGAGAGACATAGGGTTAATACAGGAGAGAGAGGTCTCTGAGGGCGAGAGACATAGGGTTAGTACAGGAGAGAGAGGTCTGAGGGCGAGAGACATACAGTTAACCCATTCTGACCTGAGATCAGATTCATACGAGGTTTCCACTGGACACACACTGGTCTGATTAAACCCATTCTGACCTGAGATCAGATTAAAAAAATGTCAGTCGTTCTTCAATTTTTCAAAAAATAGCAGACCTACAAGCTCGTATCGCGCCACTCGGTGGCGCGATATGAGCTTGTAGATCTGCTATTTTTCAATAGCTAAAGCATAACATGATGCCAACACCAAAATGGGTGCCCGGTCAGAATGGGTTAATACAGGAGAGAGAGGTCTCTGAGGGCGAGAGACATACAGTTGATACAGGAGAGAGAGGTCTCTGAGGGCGAGAGACATACAGTTAATACAGGAGAGAGAGGTCTCTGAGGGCGAGAGACATAGAGTTAATACAGGAGAGAGAGGTCTCTGAGGGCGAGAGACATACAGTTAATACAGGAGAGAGAGGTCTCTGTGGGCGAGAGACATAGGGTTAATACAGGAGAGAGAGGTCTGAGGGCGAGAGACATAGGGTTAATACAGGAGAGAGAGGTCTCTGAGGGCGAGAGACATAGAGTTAATACAGGAGAGAGAGATCTCTGAGGGCGAGAGACATACAGTTAATACAGGAGAGAGAGGTCTCTGTGGGCGAGAGACATAGGGTTAATACAGGAGAGAGAGGTCTGAGGGCGAGAGACATACAGTTAATACAGGAGAGAGAGGTCTCTGTGGGCGAGAGACATAGGGTTAATACAGCAGAGAGAGGTCTGAGGGCGAGAGACATAGGGTTAATACAGGAGAGAGAGGTCTCTGTGGGCGAGAGACATAGGGTTAATACAGGAGAGAGAGGTCTCTGTGGGCGAGAGACATACAGTTAACCCATTCTGACCTGAGATCAGATTCATACGAGGTTTCCACTGGACACACACTGGTCTGATTAAACCCATTCTGACCTGAGATCAGATTTTAAAAAGTGTCAGTCGTTCTTCGATTTTTCAAAAAATAGCAGACCTACAAGCTTGTATCGCGCCACTCGGTGGCGCGATATGAGCTTGTAGATCTGCTATTTTTCAATAGCTAAAGCATAACATGATGCCAACACCAAAATGGGTGCCCGGTCAGAATGGGTTAATACAGGAGAGAGAGGTCTCTGAGGGCGAGAGACATACAGTTGATACAGGAGAGAGAGGTCTCTGAGGGCGAGAGACATACAGTTAATACAGGAGAGAGAGAGAGGTCTTGAGGGCGAGAGACATACAGTTAATACAAGAGAGAGAGGTCTCTGAGGGCGAGAGACATACAGTTAATACAGGAGAGAGAGGTCTGAGGGCGAGAGACATACAGTTAATACAGGAGAGAGAGGTCTCTGTGGGCGAGAGACATAGGGTTAATACAGGAGAGAGAGGTCTCTGAGGGCGAGAGACATAGGGTTAGTACAGGAGAGAGAGGTCTGAGGGCGAGAGACATACAGTTAACCCATTCTGACCTGAGATCAGATTCATACGAGGTTTCCACTGGACACACACTGGTCTGATTAAACCCATTCTGACCTGAGATCAGATTAAAAAAATGTCAGTCGTTCTTCGATTTTTCAAAAAATAGCAGACCTACAAGCTCGTATCGCGCCACTCGGTGGCGCGATATGAGCTTGTAGATCTGCTATTTTTCAATAGCTAAAGCATAACATGATGCCAACACCAAAATGGGTGCCCGGTCAGAATGGGTTAATACAGGAGAGAGAGGTCTCTGAGGGCGAGAGACATACAGTTGATACAGGAGAGAGAGGTCTCTGAGGGCGAGAGACATACAGTTAATACAGGAGAGAGAGAGAGGTCTTGAGGGCGAGAGACATACAGTTAATACAAGAGAGAGAGGTCTCTGAGGGCGAGAGACATACAGTTAATACAGGAGAGAGAGGTCTCTGAGGGCGAGAGACATAGAGTTAATACAGGAGAGAGAGGTCTCTGAGGGCGAGAGACATACAGTTAATACAGGAGAGAGAGGTCTCTGTGGGCGAGAGACATAGGGTTAATACAGGAGAGAGAGGTCTGAGGGCGAGAGACATAGGGTTAATACAGGAGAGAGAGGTCTCTGAGGGCGAGAGACATAGAGTTAATACAGGAGAGAGAGATCTCTGAGGGCGAGAGACATACAGTTAATACAGGAGAGAGAGGTCTCTGTGGGCGAGAGACATAGGGTTAATACAGGAGAGAGAGGTCTGAGGGCGAGAGACATACAGTTGATACAGGAGAGAGAGGTCTCTGAGGGCGAGAGACATAGAGTTAATACAGGAGAGAGAGAGAGATCTCTGAGGGCGAGAGACATACAGTTAATACAGGAGAGAGAGGTCTCTGTGGGCGAGAGACATAGGGTTAATACAGGAGAGAGAGGTCTCTGAGGGCGAGAGACATACAGTTAATACAGGAGAGAGAGGTCTCTGTGGGCGAGAGACATAGGGTTAATACAGGAGAGAGAGGTCTGAGGGCGAGAGACATACAGTTGATACAGGAGAGAGAGGTCTCTGAGGGCGAGAGACATAGAGTTAATACAGGAGAGAGAGAGAGGTCTTGAGGGCGAGAGACATACAGTTAATACAAGAGAGAGAGGTCTCTGAGGGCGAGAGACATACAGTTAATACAGGAGAGAGAGGTCTCTGAGGGCGAGAGACATAGAGTTAATACAGGAGAGAGAGGTCTCTGAGGGCGAGAGACATAGAGTTAATACAGGAGAGAGAGATCTCTGAGGGCGAGAGACATACAGTTAATACAGGAGAGAGAGGTCTCTGTGGGCGAGAGACATAGGGTTAATACAGGAGAGAGCGGTCTGAGGGCGAGATACATACAGTTGATACAGGAGAGAGAGGTCTCTGAGGGCGAGAGACATAGAGTTAATACAGGAGAGAGAGAGAGATCTCTGAGGGCGAGAGACATACAGTTAATACAGGAGAGAGAGGTCTCTGTGGGCGAGAGACATAGGGTTAATACAGCAGAGAGAGGTCTGAGGGCGAGAGACATAGGGTTAATACAGGAGAGAGAGGTCTCTGTGGGCGAGAGACATAGGGTTAATACAGGAGAGAGAGGTCTCTGTGGGCGAGAGACATACAGTTAACCCATTCTGACCTGAGATCAGATTCATACGAGGTTTCCACTGGACACACACTGGTCTGATTAAACCCATTCTGACCTGAGATCAGATTTTAAAAAGTGTCAGTCGTTCTTCGATTTAAAAAAAAATAGCAGACCTACAAGCTCGTATCGCGCCACTCGGTGGCGCGATATGAGCTTGTAGATCTGCTATTTTTCAATAGCTAAAGCATAACATGATGCCAACACCAAAATGGGTGCCCCGTCAGAATGGGTTAATACAGGAGAGAGAGGTCTCTGAGGGCGAGAGACATACAGTTGATACAGGAGAGAGAGGTCTCTGAGGGCGAGAGACATACAGTTAATACAGGAGAGAGAGAGAGGTCTTGAGGGCGAGAGACATACAGTTAATACAAGAGAGAGAGGTCTCTGAGGGCGAGAGACATACAGTTAATACAGGAGAGAGAGGTCTGAGGGCGAGAGACATACAGTTGATACAGGAGAGAGAGGTCTCTGAGGGCGAGAGACATACAGTTAATACAGGAGAGAGAGAGAGGTCTTGAGGGCGAGACACATACAGTTAATACAAGAGAGAGAGGTCTCTGAGGGCGAGAGACATACAGTTAATACAGGAGAGAGAGGTCTCTGAGGGCGAGAGACATAGAGTTAATACAGGAGAGAGAGGTCTCTGAGGGCGAGAGACATACAGTTAATACAGGAGAGAGAGGTCTCTGTGGGCGAGAGACATAGGGTTAATACAGGAGAGAGAGGTCTCTGAGGGCGAGAGACATAGGGTTAATACAGGAGAGAGAGGTCTGAGGGCGAGAGACATACAGTTAACCCATTCTGACCTGAGATCAGATTCATACGAGGTTTCCACTGGACACACACTGGTCTGATTAAACCCATTCTGACCTGAGATCAGATTAAAAAAATGTCAGTCGTTCTTCGATTTTTCAAAAAATAGCAGACCTACAAGCTCGTATCGCGCCACTCGGTGGCGCGATATGAGCTTGTAGATCTGCTATTTTTCAATAGCTAAAGCATAACATGATGCCAACACCAAAATGGGTGCCCGGTCAGAATGGGTTAATACAGGAGAGAGAGGTCTCTGAGGGCGAGAGACATACAGTTGATACAGGAGAGAGAGGTCTCTGAGGGCGAGAGACATACAGTTAATACAGGAGAGAGAGAGAGGTCTTGAGGGCGAGAGACATACAGTTAATACAAGAGAGAGAGGTCTCTGAGGGCGAGAGACATACAGTTAATACAGGAGAGAGAGGTCTCTGAGGGCGAGAGACATAGAGTTAATACAGGAGAGAGAGGTCTCTGAGGGCGAGAGACATAGAGTTAATACAGGAGAGAGAGATCTCTGAGGGCGAGAGACATACAGTTAATACAGGAGAGAGAGGTCTCTGTGGGCGAGAGACATAGGGTTAATACAGGAGAGAGAGGTCTGTGGGCGAGAGACATACAGTTAACCCATTCTGACCTGAGATCAGATTCATACGAGGTTTCCACTGGACACACACTGGTCTGATTAAACCCATTCTGACCTGAGATCAGATTTTAAAAAGTGTCAGTCGTTCTTCGATTTAAAAAAAAATAGCAGACCTACAAGCTCGTATCGCGCCACTCGGTGGCGCGATATGAGCTTGTAGATCTGCTATTTTTCAATAGCTAAAGCATAACATGATGCCAACACCAAAATGGGTGCCCCGTCAGAATGGGTTAATACAGGAGAGAGAGGTCTCTGAGGGCGAGAGACATACAGTTGATACAGGAGAGAGAGGTCTCTGAGGGCGAGAGACATACAGTTAATACAGGAGAGAGAGAGAGGTCTTGAGGGCGAGAGACATACAGTTAATACAAGAGAGAGAGGTCTCTGAGGGCGAGAGACATACAGTTAATACAGGAGAGAGAGGTCTGAGGGCGAGAGACATACAGTTGATACAGGAGAGAGAGGTCTCTGAGGGCGAGAGACATACAGTTAATACAGGAGAGAGAGAGAGGTCTTGAGGGCGAGACACATACAGTTAATACAAGAGAGAGAGGTCTCTGAGGGCGAGAGACATACAGTTAATACAGGAGAGAGAGGTCTCTGAGGGCGAGAGACATAGAGTTAATACAGGAGAGAGAGGTCTCTGAGGGCGAGAGACATACAGTTAATACAGGAGAGAGAGGTCTCTGTGGGCGAGAGACATAGGGTTAATACAGGAGAGAGAGGTCTCTGAGGGCGAGAGACATAGGGTTAATACAGGAGAGAGAGGTCTGAGGGCGAGAGACATACAGTTAACCCATTCTGACCTGAGATCAGATTCATACGAGGTTTCCACTGGACACACACTGGTCTGATTAAACCCATTCTGACCTGAGATCAGATTAAAAAAATGTCAGTCGTTCTTCGATTTTTCAAAAAATAGCAGACCTACAAGCTCGTATCGCGCCACTCGGTGGCGCGATATGAGCTTGTAGATCTGCTATTTTTCAATAGCTAAAGCATAACATGATGCCAACACCAAAATGGGTGCCCGGTCAGAATGGGTTAATACAGGAGAGAGAGGTCTCTGAGGGCGAGAGACATACAGTTGATACAGGAGAGAGAGGTCTCTGAGGGCGAGAGACATACAGTTAATACAGGAGAGAGAGAGAGGTCTTGAGGGCGAGAGACATACAGTTAATACAAGAGAGAGAGGTCTCTGAGGGCGAGAGACATACAGTTAATACAGGAGAGAGAGGTCTCTGAGGGCGAGAGACATAGAGTTAATACAGGAGAGAGAGGTCTCTGAGGGCGAGAGACATAGAGTTAATACAGGAGAGAGAGATCTCTGAGGGCGAGAGACATACAGTTAATACAGGAGAGAGAGGTCTCTGTGGGCGAGAGACATAGGGTTAATACAGGAGAGAGAGGTCTGTGGGCGAGAGACATACAGTTAACCCATTCTGACCTGAGATCAGATTCATACGAGGTTTCCACTGGACACACACTGGTCTGATTAAACCCATTCTGACCTGAGATCAGATTTTAAAAAGTGTCAGTCGTTCTTCGATTTAAAAAAAAATAGCAGACCTACAAGCTCGTATCGCGCCACTCGGTGGCGCGATATGAGCTTGTAGATCTGCTATTTTTCAATAGCTAAAGCATAACATGATGCCAACACCAAAATGGGTGCCCCGTCAGAATGGGTTAATACAGGAGAGAGAGGTCTCTGAGGGCGAGAGACATACAGTTGATACAGGAGAGAGAGGTCTCTGAGGGCGAGAGACATACAGTTAATACAGGAGAGAGAGAGAGGTCTTGAGGGCGAGAGACATACAGTTAATACAAGAGAGAGAGGTCTCTGAGGGCGAGAGACATACAGTTAATACAGGAGAGAGAGGTCTGAGGGCGAGAGACATACAGTTGATACAGGAGAGAGAGGTCTCTGAGGGCGAGAGACATACAGTTAATACAGGAGAGAGAGAGAGGTCTTGAGGGCGAGACACATACAGTTAATACAAGAGAGAGAGGTCTCTGAGGGCGAGAGACATACAGTTAATACAGGAGAGAGAGGTCTCTGAGGGCGAGAGACATAGAGTTAATACAGGAGAGAGAGGTCTCTGAGGGCGAGAGACATACAGTTAATACAGGAGAGAGAGGTCTCTGTGGGCGAGAGACATAGGGTTAATACAGGAGAGAGAGGTCTCTGAGGGCGAGAGACATAGGGTTAATACAGGAGAGAGAGGTCTGAGGGCGAGAGACATACAGTTAACCCATTCTGACCTGAGATCAGATTCATACGAGGTTTCCACTGGACACACACTGGTCTGATTAAACCCATTCTGACCTGAGATCAGATTAAAAAAATGTCAGTCGTTCTTCGATTTTTCAAAAAATAGCAGACCTACAAGCTCGTATCGCGCCACTCGGTGGCGCGATATGAGCTTGTAGATCTGCTATTTTTCAATAGCTAAAGCATAACATGATGCCAACACCAAAATGGGTGCCCGGTCAGAATGGGTTAATACAGGAGAGAGAGGTCTCTGAGGGCGAGAGACATACAGTTGATACAGGAGAGAGAGGTCTCTGAGGGCGAGAGACATACAGTTAATACAGGAGAGAGGTCTTGAGGGCGAGAGACATACAGTTAATACAAGAGAGAGAGGTCTCTGAGGGCGAGAGACATACAGTTAATACAGGAGAGAGAGGTCTCTGAGGGCGAGAGACATAGAGTTAATACAGGAGAGAGAGGTCTCTGAGGGCGAGAGACATACAGTTAATACAGGAGAGAGAGGTCTCTGTGGGCGAGAGACATAGGGTTAATACAGGAGAGAGAGGTCTGAGGGCGAGAGACATAGGGTTAATACAGGAGAGAGAGGTCTCTGAGGGCGAGAGACATAGAGTTAATACAGGAGAGAGAGAGAGATCTCTGAGGGCGAGAGACATACAGTTAATACAGGAGAGAGAGGTCTCTGTGGGCGAGAGACATAGGGTTAATACAGGAGAGAGAGGTCTGAGGGCGAGAGACATACAGTTGATACAGGAGAGAGAGGTCTCTGAGGGCGAGAGACATACAGTTAATACAGGAGAGAGAGAGAGGTCTTGAGGGCGAGAGACATACAGTTAATACAGGAGAGAGAGGTCTCTGAGGGCGAGAGACATAGAGTTAATACAGGAGAGAGAGGTCTCTGAGGGAGAGAGACATACAGTTAATACAGGAGAGAGAGGTCTCTGTGGGCGAGAGACATAGGGTTAATACAGCAGAGAGAGGTCTGAGGGCGAGAGACATAGGGTTAATACAGGAGAGAGAGGTCTCTGAGGGCGAGAGACATAGAGTTAATACAGGAGAGAGAGAGAGATCTCTGAGGGCGAGAGACATACAGTTAATACAGGAGAGAGAGGTCTCTGTGGGCGAGAGACATAGGGTTAATACAGCAGAGAGAGGTCTGAGGGCGAGAGACATAGGGTTAATACAGGAGAGAGAGGTCTCTGTGGGCGAGAGACATAGGGTTAATACAGGAGAGAGAGGTCTCTGTGGGCGAGAGACATACAGTTAACCCATTCTGACCTGAGATCAGATTCATACGAGGTTTCCACTGGACACACACTGGTCTGATTAAACCCATTCTGACCTGAGATCAGATTTTAAAAAGTGTCAGTCGTTCTTCGATTTAAAAAAAATTAGCAGACCTACAAGCTCGTATCGCGCCACTCGGTGGCGCGATATGAGCTTGTAGATCTGCTATTTTTCAATAGCTAAAGCATAAAATGATGCCAACACCAAAATGGGTGCCCCGTCAGAATGGGTTAATACAGGAGAGAGAGGTCTCTGAGGGCGAGAGACATACAGTTGATACAGGAGAGAGAGGTCTCTGAGGGCGAGAGACATACAGTTAATACAGGAGAGAGAGAGAGGTCTTGAGGGCGAGAGACATACAGTTAATACAAGAGAGAGAGGTCTCTGAGGGCGAGAGACATACAGTTAATACAGGAGAGAGAGGTCTGAGGGCGAGAGACATACAGTTGATACAGGAGAGAGAGGTCTCTGAGGGCGAGAGACATACAGTTAATACAGGAGAGAGAGAGAGGTCTTGAGGGCGAGACACATACAGTTAATACAAGAGAGAGAGGTCTCTGAGGGCGAGAGACATACAGTTAATACAGGAGAGAGAGGTCTCTGAGGGCGAGAGACATAGAGTTAATACAGGAGAGAGAGGTCTCTGAGGGCGAGAGACATACAGTTAATACAGGAGAGAGAGGTCTCTGTGGGCGAGAGACATAGGGTTAATACAGGAGAGAGAGGTCTCTGAGGGCGAGAGACATAGGGTTAATACAGGAGAGAGAGGTCTGAGGGCGAGAGACATACAGTTAACCCATTCTGACCTGAGATCAGATTCATACGAGGTTTCCACTGGACACACACTGGTCTGATTAAACCCATTCTGACCTGAGATCAGATTAAAAAAATGTCAGTCGTTCTTCGATTTTTCAAAAAATAGCAGACCTACAAGCTCGTATCGCGCCACTCGGTGGCGCGATATGAGCTTGTAGATCTGCTATTTTTCAATAGCTAAAGCATAACATGATGCCAACACCAAAATGGGTGCCCGGTCAGAATGGGTTAATACAGGAGAGAGAGGTCTCTGAGGGCGAGAGACATACAGTTGATACAGGAGAGAGAGGTCTCTGAGGGCGAGAGACATACAGTTAATACAGGAGAGAGAGGTCTCTGAGGGCGAGAGACATAGAGTTAATACAGGAGAGAGAGGTCTCTGAGGGCGAGAGACATACAGTTAATACAGGAGAGAGAGGTCTCTGTGGGCGAGAGACATAGGGTTAATACAGGAGAGAGAGGTCTGAGGGCGAGAGACATAGGTTTAATACAGGAGAGAGAGGTCTCTGAGGGCGAGAGACATAGAGTTAATACAGGAGAGAGAGAGAGATCTCTGAGGGCGAGAGACATACAGTTAATACAGGAGAGAGAGGTCTCTGTGGGCGAGAGACATAGGGTTAATACAGGAGAGAGAGGTCTGAGGGCGAGAGACATACAGTTGATACAGGAGAGAGAGGTCTCTGAGGGCGAGAGACATACAGTTAATACAGGAGAGAGAGAGAGGTCTTGAGGGCGAGAGACATACAGTTAATACAGGAGAGAGAGGTCTCTGAGGGCGAGAGACATAGAGTTAATACAGGAGAGAGAGGTCTCTGAGGGAGAGAGACATACAGTTAATACAGGAGAGAGAGGTCTCTGTGGGCGAGAGACATAGGGTTAATACAGCAGAGAGAGGTCTGAGGGCGAGAGACATAGGGTTAATACAGGAGAGAGAGGTCTCTGAGGGCGAGAGACATAGAGTTAATACAGGAGAGAGAGAGAGATCTCTGAGGGCGAGAGACATACAGTTAATACAGGAGAGAGAGGTCTCTGTGGGCGAGAGACATAGGGTTAATACAGGAGAGAGAGGTCTCTGTGGGCGAGAGACATAGGGTTAATACAGGAGAGAGAGGTCTCTGTGGGCGAGAGACATACAGTTAATACAGGAGAGAGAGGTCTCTGAGGGCGAGAGACATACAGTTGATACAGGAGAGAGAGGTCTCTGAGGGCGAGAGACATACAGTTAATACAGGAGAGAGAGAGAGGTCTTGAGGGCGAGAGACATACAGTTAATACAAGAGAGAGAGGTCTCTGAGGGCGAGAGACATACAGTTAATACAGGAGAGAGAGGTCTGAGGGCGAGAGACATACAGTTGATACAGGAGAGAGAGGTCTCTGAGGGCGAGAGACATACAGTTAATATAGGAGAGAGAGAGAGGTCTTGAGGGCAAGACACATACAGTTAATACAAGAGAGAGAGGTCTCTGAGGGCGAGAGACATACAGTTAATACAGGAGAGAGAGGTCTCTGAGGGCGAGAGACATAGAGTTAATACAGGAGAGAGAGGTCTCTGAGGGCGAGAGACATACAGTTAATACAGGAGAGAGAGGTCTCTGTGGGCGAGATACATAGGGTTAATACAGGAGAGAGAGGTCTCTGAGGGCGAGAGACATAGGGTTAATACAGGAGAGAGAGGTCTGAGGGCGAGAGACATACAGTTAACCCATTCTGACCTGAGATCAGATTCATACGAGGTTTCCACTGGACACACACTGGTCTGATTAAACCCATTCTGACCTGAGATCAGATTAAAAAAATGTCAGTCGTTCTTCGATTTTTCAAAAAATAGCAGACCTACAAGCTCGTATCGCGCCACTCGGTGGCGCGATATGAGCTTGTAGATCTGCTATTTTTCAATAGCTAAAGCATAACATGATGCCAACACCAAAATGGGTGCCCGGTCAGAATGGGTTAATACAGGAGAGAGAGGTCTCTGAGGGCGAGAGACATACAGTTGATACAGGAGAGAGAGGTCTCTGAGGGCGAGAGACATACAGTTAATACAGGAGAGAGAGAGAGGTCTTGAGGGCGAGAGACATACAGTTAATACAAGAGAGAGAGGTCTCTGAGGGCGAGAGACATACAGTTAATACAGGAGAGAGAGGTCTCTGAGGGCGAGAGACATAGAGTTAATACAGGAGAGAGAGGTCTCTGAGGGCGAGAGACATACAGTTAATACAGGAGAGAGAGGTCTCTGTGGGCGAGAGACATAGGGTTAATACAGGAGAGAGAGGTCTGAGGGCGAGAGACATAGGGTTAATACAGGAGAGAGAGGTCTCTGAGGGCGAGAGACATAGAGTTAATACAGGAGAGAGAGAGAGATCTCTGAGGGCGAGAGACATACAGTTAATACAGGAGAGAGAGGTCTCTGTGGGCGAGAGACATAGGGTTAATACAGGAGAGAGAGGTCTGAGGGCGAGAGACATACAGTTGATACAGGAGAGAGAGGTCTCTGAGGGCGAGAGACATACAGTTAATACAGGAGAGAGAGAGAGGTCTTGAGGGCGAGAGACATACAGTTAATACAGGAGAGAGAGGTCTCTGAGGGCGAGAGACATAGAGTTAATACAGGAGAGAGAGGTCTCTGAGGGAGAGAGACATACAGTTAATACAGGAGAGAGAGGTCTCTGTGGGCGAGAGACATAGGGTTAATACAGCAGAGAGAGGTCTGAGGGCGAGAGACATAGGGTTAATACAGGAGAGAGAGGTCTCTGAGGGCGAGAGACATAGAGTTAATACAGGAGAGAGAGAGAGATCTCTGAGGGCGAGAGACATACAGTTAATACAGGAGAGAGAGGTCTCTGTGGGCGAGAGACATAGGGTTAATACAGCAGAGAGAGGTCTGAGGGCGAGAGACATAGGGTTAATACAGGAGAGAGAGGTCTCTGTGGGCGAGAGACATAGGGTTAATACAGGAGAGAGAGGTCTCTGTGGGCGAGAGACATACAGTTAACCCATTCTGACCTGAGATCAGATTCATACGAGGTTTCCACTGGACACACACTGGTCTGATTAAACCCATTCTGACCTGAGATCAGATTTTAAAAAGTGTCAGTCGTTCTTCGATTTTTCAAAAAATAGCAGACCTACAAGTTCGTATCGCGCCACTCGGTGGCGCGATATGAGCTTGTGGATCTGCTATTTTTCAATAGCTAAAGCATAACATGATGCCAACACCAAAATGGGTGCCCGGTCAGAATGGGTTAATACAGGAGAGAGAGGTCTCTGAGGGCGAGAGACATACAGTTGATACAGGAGAGAGAGGTCTCTGAGGGCGAGAGACATACAGTTAATACAGGAGAGAGAGAGAGGTCTTGAGGGCGAGAGACATACAGTTAATACAAGAGAGAGAGGTCTCTGAGGGCGAGAGACATACAGTTAATACAGGAGAGAGAGGTCTGAGGGCGAGAGACATACAGTTGATACAGGAGAGAGAGGTCTCTGAGGGCGAGAGACATACAGTTAATACAGGAGAGAGAGAGAGGTCTTGAGGGCGAGACACATACAGTTAATACAAGAGAGAGAGGTCTCTGAGGGCGAGAGACATACAGTTAACCCATTCTGACCTGAGATCAGATTCATACGAGGTTTCCACTGGACACACACTGGTCTGATTAAACCCATTCTGACCTGAGATCAGATTTAAAAAAGTGTCAGTCGTTCTTCGATTTTTCAAAAAATAGCAGACCTACAAGCTCGTATCGCGCCACTCGGTGGCGCGATATGAGCTTGTAGATCTGCTATTTTTCAATAGCTAAAGCATAACATGATGCCAACACCAAAATGGGTGCCCGGTCAGAATGGGTTAATACAGGAGAGAGAGGTCTCTGAGGGCGAGAGACATACAGTTGATACAGGAGAGAGAGGTCTCTGAGGGCGAGAGACATACAGTTAATACAGGAGAGAGAGAGAGGTCTTGAGTGCGAGAGACATACAGTTAATACAAGAGAGAGAGGTCTCTGAGGGCGAGAGACATACAGTTAATACAGGAGAGAGAGGTCTGAGGGCGAGAGACATACAGTTGATACAGGAGAGAGAGGTCTCTGAGGGCGAGAGACATACAGTTAATACAGGAGAGAGAGAGAGGTCTTGAGGGCGAGACACATACAGTTAATACAAGAGAGAGAGGTCTCTGAGGGCGAGAGACATACAGTTAATACAGGAGAGAGAGGTCTCTGAGGGCGAGAGACATAGAGTTAATACAGGAGAGAGAGGTCTCTGAGGGCGAGAGACATACAGTTAATACAGGAGAGAGAGGTCTCTGTGGGCGAGAGACATAGGGTTAATACAGGAGAGAGAGGTCTCTGAGGGCGAGAGACATAGGGTTAATACAGGAGAGAGAGGTCTGAGGGCGAGAGACATACAGTTAACCCATTCTGACCTGAGATCAGATTCATACGAGGTTTCCACTGGACACACACTGGTCTGATTAAACCCATTCTGACCTGAGATCAGATTAAAAAAATGTCAGTCGTTCTTCGATTTTTCAAAAAATAGCAGACCTACAAGCTCGTATCGCGCCACTCGGTGGCGCGATATGAGCTTGTAGATCTGCTATTTTTCAATAGCTAAAGCATAACATGATGCCAACACCAAAATGGGTGCCCGGTCAGAATGGGTTAATACAGGAGAGAGAGGTCTCTGAGGGCGAGAGACATACAGTTGATACAGGAGAGAGAGGTCTCTGAGGGCGAGAGACATACAGTTAATACAGGAGAGAGAGAGAGGTCTTGAGGGCGAGAGACATACAGTTAATACAAGAGAGAGAGGTCTCTGAGGGCGAGAGACATACAGTTAATACAGGAGAGAGAGGTCTCTGAGGGCGAGAGACATAGAGTTAATACAGGAGAGAGAGGTCTCTGAGGGCGAGAGACATACAGTTAATACAGGAGAGAGAGGTCTCTGTGGGCGAGAGACATAGGGTTAATACAGGAGAGAGAGGTCTGAGGGCGAGAGACATAGGGTTAATACAGGAGAGAGAGGTCTCTGAGGGCGAGAGACATAGAGTTAATACAGGAGAGAGAGAGAGATCTCTGAGGGCGAGAGACATACAGTTAATACAGGAGAGAGAGGTCTCTGTGGGCGAGAGACATAGGGTTAATACAGGAGAGAGAGGTCTGAGGGCGAGAGACATACAGTTGATACAGGAGAGAGAGGTCTCTGAGGGCGAGAGACATACAGTTAATACAGGAGAGAGAGAGAGGTCTTGAGGGCGAGAGACATACAGTTAATACAGGAGAGAGAGGTCTCTGAGGGCGAGAGACACAGAGTTAATACAGGAGAGAGAGGTCTCTGAGGGAGAGAGACATACAGTTAATACAGGAGAGAGAGGTCTCTGTGGGCGAGAGACATAGGGTTAATACAGCAGAGAGAGGTCTGAGGGCGAGAGACATAGGGTTAATACAGGAGAGAGAGGTCTCTGAGGGCGAGAGACATAGAGTTAATACAGGAGAGAGAGAGAGATCTCTGAGGGCGAGAGACATACAGTTAATACAGGAGAGAGAGGTCTCTGTGGGCGAGAGACATAGGGTTAATACAGCAGAGAGAGGTCTGAGGGCGAGAGACATAGGGTTAATACAGGAGAGAGAGGTCTCTGTGGGCGAGAGACATAGGGTTAATACAGGAGAGAGAGGTCTCTGTGGGCGAGAGACATACAGTTAACCCATTCTGACCTGAGATCAGATTCATACGAGGTTTCCACTGGACACACACTGGTCTGATTAAACCCATTCTGACCTGAGATCAGATTTTAAAAAGTGTCAGTCGTTCTTCGATTTTTCAAAAAATAGCAGACCTACAAGTTCGTATCGCGCCACTCGGTGGCGCGATATGAGCTTGTAGATCTGCTATTTTTCAATAGCTAAAGCATAACATGATGCCAACACCAAAATGGGTGCCCGGTCAGAATGGGTTAATACAGGAGAGAGAGGTCTCTGAGGGCGAGAGACATACAGTTGATACAGGAGAGAGAGGTCTCTGAGGGCGAGAGACATACAGTTAATACAGGAGAGAGAGAGAGGTCTTGAGGGCGAGAGACATACAGTTAATACAAGAGAGAGAGGTCTCTGAGGGCGAGAGACATACAGTTAATACAGGAGAGAGAGGTCTGAGGGCGAGAGACATACAGTTGATACAGGAGAGAGAGGTCTCTGAGGGCGAGAGACATACAGTTAATACAGGAGAGAGAGAGAGGTCTTGAGGGCGAGACACATACAGTTAATACAAGAGAGAGAGGTCTCTGAGGGCGAGAGACATACAGTTAACCCATTCTGACCTGAGATCAGATTCATACGAGGTTTCCACTGGACACACACTGGTCTGATTAAACCCATTCTGACCTGAGATCAGATTTAAAAAAGTGTCAGTCGTTCTTTGATTTTTCAAAAAATAGCAGACCTACAAGCTCGTATCGCGCCACTCGGTGGCGCGATATGAGCTTGTAGATCTGCTATTTTTCAATAGCTAAAGCATAACATGATGCCAACACCAAAATGGGTGCCCAGTCAGAATGGGTTAATACAGGAGAGAGAGGTCTCTGAGGGCGAGAGACATACAGTTGATACAGGAGAGAGAGGTCTCTGAGGGCGAGAGACATACAGTTAATACAGGAGAGAGAGAGAGGTCTTGAGGGCGAGAGACATACAGTTAATACAAGATAGAGAGGTTTCTGAGGGCGAGAGACATACAGTTAATACAGGAGAGAGAGGTCTCTGAGGGCGAGAGACATAGAGTTAATACAGGAGAGAGAGGTCTCTGAGGGCGAGAGACATACAGTTAATACAGGAGAGAGAGGTCTCTGTGGGCGAGAGACATAGGGTTAATACAGGAGAGAGAGGTCTGAGGGCGAGAGACATACAGTTGATACAGGAGAGAGAGGTCTCTGAGGGCGAGAGACATACATTTAATACAGGAGAGAGAGAGAGGTCTTGAGGGCGAGAGACATACATTTAATACAGGAGAGAGAGGTCTCTGAGGGCGAGAGACATAGAGTTAATACAGGAGAGAGAGGTCTCTGAGGGCGAGAGACATAGAGTTAATACAGGAGAGAGAGGTCTCTGAGGGCGAGAGACATACAGTTAATACAGGAGAGAGAGGTCTCTGTGGGCGAGATACATACAGTTAATACAGGAGAGAGAGATCTCTGAGGGCGAGAGACATACAGTTAATACAGGAAAGAGAGGTCTCTGTGGGCGAGAGACATAGGGTTAATACAGGAGAGAGAGGTCTCTGTGGGCGAGAGACATACAGTTACTACAGGAGAGAGAGGTCTCTGAGGGCGAGAGACATACAGTTGATACAGGAGAGAGAGGTCTCTGAGGGCGAGAGACATACAGTTAATACAGGAGAGAGAGAGAGGTCTTGAGGGCGAGAGACATACAGTTAATACAAGAGAGAGAGGTCTCTGAGGGCGAGAGACATACAGTTAATACAGGAGAGAGAGGTCTGAGGGCGAGAGACATACAGTTAACCCATTCTGACCTGAGATCAGATTCATACGAGGTTTCCACTGGACACACACTGGTCTGATTAAACTCATTCTGACCTGAGATCAGATTAAAAAAATGTCAGTCGTTCTTCAATTTTTCAAAAAATAGCAGACCTACAAGCTCGTATCGCGCCACGCGATATGAGCTTGTAGATCTGCTATTTTTCAATAGCTAAAGCATAACATGATGCCAACACCAAAATGGGTGCCCGGTCAGAATGGGTTAATACAGGAGAGAGAGGTCTCTGAGGGCGAGAGACATACAGTTAATACAGGAGAGAGAGGTCTCTGTGGGCGAGAGACATAGGGTTAATACAGGAGAGAGAGGTCTGAGGGCGAGAGACATACAGTTGATACAGGAGAGAGAGGTCTCTGAGGGCGAGAGACATACAGTTAATACAGGAGAGAGAGAGAGGTCTTGAGGGCGAGAGACATACATTTAATACAGGAGAGAGAGGTCTCTGAGGGCGAGAGACATAGAGTTAATACAGGAGAGAGAGGTCTCTGAGGGCGAGAGACATAGAGTTAATACAGGAGAGAGAGGTCTCTGAGGGCGAGAGACATACAGTTAATACAGGAGAGAGAGGTCTCTGTGGGCGAGATACATACAGTTAATACAGGAGAGAGAGAGAGATCTCTGAGGGCGAGAGACATACAGTTAATACAGGAAAGAGAGGTCTCTGTGGGCGAGAGACATAGGGTTAATACAGGAGAGAGAGGTCTCTGTGGGCGAGAGACATACAGTTACTACAGGAGAGAGAGGTCTCTGAGGGCGAGAGACATACAGTTGATACAGGAGAGAGAGGTCTCTGAGGGCGAGAGACATACAGTTAATACAGGAGAGAGAGAGAGGTCTTGAGGGCGAGAGACATACAGTTAATACAAGAGAGAGAGGTCTCTGAGGGCGAGAGACATACAGTTAATACAGGAGAGAGAGGTCTGAGGGCGAGAGACATACAGTTAACCCATTCTGACCTGAGATCAGATTCATACGAGGTTTCCACTGGACACACACTGGTCTGATTAAACTCATTCTGACCTGAGATCAGATTAAAAAAATGTCAGTCGTTCTTCGATTTTTCAAAAAATAGCAGACCTACAAGCTCGTATCGCGCCACGCGATATGAGCTTGTAGATCTGCTATTTTTCAATAGCTAAAGCATAACATGATGCCAACACCAAAATGGGTGCCCGGTCAGAATGGGTTAATACAGGAGAGAGAGGTCTCTGAGGGCGAGAGACATAGAGTTAATACAGGAGAGAGAGGTCTCTGAGGGCGAGAGACATACAGTTAATACAGGAGAGAGAGGTCTCTGTGGGCGAGAGACATAGGGTTAATACAGGAGAGAGAGGTCTGAGGGCGAGAGACATAGGGTTAATACAGGAGAGAGGTCTCTGAGGGCGAGAGACATAGAGTTAATACAGGAGAGAGAGAGAGATCTCTGAGGGCGAGAGACATACAGTTAATACAGGAGAGAGAGGTCTCTGTGGGCGAGAGACATAGGGTTAATACAGGAGAGAGAGGTCTGAGGGCGAGAGACATACAGTTGATACAGGAGAGAGAGGTCTCTGAGGGCGAGAGACATACAGTTAATACAGGAGAGAGAGGTCTTGAGGGCGAGAGACATACAGTTAATACAAGAGAGAGAGGTCTCTGAGGGCGAGAGACATACAGTTAATACAGGAGAGAGAGGTCTCTGAGGGCGAGAGACATAGAGTTAATACAGGAGAGAGAGGTCTCTGAGGGCGAGAGACATACTGTTAATACAGGAGAGAGAGGTCTCTGTGGGCGAGAGACATAGGGTGATTACAGGAGAGAGAGGTCTGAGGGCGAGAGACATACAGTTAACCCATTCTGACCTGAGATCAGATTCATACGAGGTTTCCACTGGACACACACTGGTCTGATTAAACCCATTCTGACCGGAGATCAGATTAAAAAAATGTCAGTCGTTCTTCGATTTTTCAAAAAATAGCAGACCTACAAGCTCATATCGCGCGCGATATGAGCTTGTAGATCTGCTATTTTTCAATAGCTAAAGCATAACATGTTGCCAACACCAAAATGGGTGCCCGGTCAGAATGGGTTAATACAGGAGAGAGAGGTCTCTGAGGGCGAGAGACATACAGTTGATACAGGAGAGAGAGGTCTCTGAGGGCGAGAGACATACAGTTAATACAGGAGAGAGAGAGAGGTCTTGAGGGCGAGAGACATACAGTTAATACAAGAGAGAGAGGTCTCTGAGGGCGAGAGACATACAGTTAATACAGGAGAGAGAGGTCTCTGAGGGCGAGAGACATAGAGTTAATACAGGAGAGAGAGGTCTCTGAGGGCGAGAGACATAGAGTTAATACAGGAGAGAGAGAGATCTCTGAGGGCGAGAGACATACAGTTAATACAGGAGAGAGAGGTCTCTGTGGGCGAGAGACATAGGGTTAATACAGGAGAGAGAGGTCTCTGTGGGCGAGAGACATACAGTTAACCCATTCTGACCTGAGATCAGATTCATACGAGGTTTCCACTGGACACACACTGGTCTGATTAAACCCATTCTGACCTGAGATCAGATTTTAAAAAGTGTCAGTCGTTCTTCGATTTTTCAAAAAATAGCAGACCTACAAGCTCGTATCGCGCCACTCGGTGGCGCCATATGAGCTTGTAGATCTGCTATTTTTCAATAGCTTTAGCATATCATGATGCCAACACCAAAATGGGTGCCCGGTCAGAATGAGAGAGAGAGATCTCTGAGGGCGAGAGACATACAGTTAATACAGGAGAGAGAGGTCTCTGTGGGCGAGAGACATAGGGTTAATACAGGAGAGAGAGGTCTCTGAGGGCGAGAGACATAGGGTTAATACAGGAGAGAGAGGTCTGAGGGCGAGAGACATACAGTTAACCCATTCTGACCTGAGATCAGATTCATACGAGGTTTCCACTGGTCTGATTAAACCCATTCTGACCTGAGATCAGATTAAAAAAATGTCAGTCGTTCTTCGATTTTTCAAAAAATAGCAGACCTACAAGCTCGTATCGCGACACTCGGTGGCGTGATATGAGCTTGTAGATCTGCTATTTTTCAATAGCTAAAGCATAACATGATGCCAACACCAAAATGGGTGCCCGGTCAGAATGGGTTAATACAGGAGAGAGAGGTCTCTGAGGGGGAGAGACATAGAGTTAATACAGGAGAGAGAGGTCTCTGTGGGCGAGAGACATAGGGTTAATACAGGAGAGAGAGGTCTGAGGGCGAGAGACGTACAGTTAATACAGGAGAGAGAGGTCTCTGTGGGCGAGAGACATAGGGTTAATACAGGAGAGAGAGGTCTCTGAGGGCGAGAGACATAGAGTTAATACAGGAGAGAGAGGTCTCTGAGGGCGAGAGACATACAGTTAATACAGGAGAGAGAGGTCTGAGGGCGAGAGACATAGGGTTAATACAGGAGAGAGAGGTCTGAGGGCGAGAGACATAGAGTTAACCCATTCTGACCTGAGATCAGATTCATACGAGGTTTCCACTGGACACACACTGGTCTGATTAAACCCATTCTGACCTGAGATCAGATTAAAAAAATGTCAGTCGTTCTTCGATTTTTCAAAAAATAGCAGACCTACAAGCTCGTATCGCGCCACTCGGTGGCGCGATATGAGCTTGTAGGTCTGCTATTTTTCAATAGCTAAAGCATAACATGATGCCAACACCAAAATGGGTGCCCGGTCAGAATGGGTTAATACAGGAGAGAGAGGTCTCTGAGGGCGAGAGACATACAGTTGATACAGGAGAGAGAGGTCTCTGAGGGCGAGAGACATACAGTTAATACAGGAGAGAGAGGTCTTGAGGGCGAGAGACATACAGTTAATACAAGAGAGAGAGGTCTCTGAGGGCGAGAGACATACAGTTAATACAGGAGAGAGAGGTCTCTGAGGGCGAGAGACATAGAGTTAATACAGGAGAGAGAGGTCTCTGAGGGCGAGAGACATACAGTTAATACAGGAGATAGAGGTCTCTGTGGGCGAGAGACATAGGGTTAATACAGGAGAGAGAGGTCTGAGGGCGAGAGACATAGGGTTAATACAGGAGAGAGAGGTCTTTGAGGGCGAGAGACATAGAGTTAATACAGGAGAGAGAGGTCTCTGTGGGCGAGAGACATAGGGTATAGGGTTAATACAGGAGAGAGAGGTCTCTGTGGGCGAGAGACATAGGGTATAGGGTTAATACAGGAGAGAGAGGTCTCTGTGGGCGAGAGACATAGGGTGAATACAGGAGAGAGAGGTCTGAGGGCGAGAGACATACAGTTAACCCATTCTGACCTGAGATCAGATTCATACGAGGTTTCCACTGGACACACACTGGTCTGATTAAACCCATTCTGACCTGAGATCAGATTAAAAAAATGTCAGTCGTTCTTCGATTTAAAAAGAAATAGCAGACCTACAAGCTCGTATCGCGCGCGATATGAGCTTGTAGATCTGCTATTTTTCAAAAGCTAAAGCATAACATGTTGCCAACACCAAAATGGGTGCCCGGTCAGAATGGGTTAATACAGGAGAGAGAGGTCTCTGAGGGCGAGAGACATACAGTTGATACAGGAGAGAGAGGTCTCTGAGGGCGAGAGACATACAGTTAATACAGGAGAGAGAGAGAGGTCTTGAGGGCGAGAGACATACAGTTAATACAAGAGAGAGAGGTCTCTGAGGGCGAGAGACATACAGTTAATACAGGAGAGAGAGGTCTCTGAGGGCGAGAGACATAGAGTTAATACAGGAGAGAGAGGTCTCTGAGGGCGAGAGACATACTGTTAATACAGGAGAGAGAGGTCTCTGTGGGCGAGAGACATAGGGTTAATACAGGAGAGAGAGGTCTCTGTGGGCGAGAGACATAGGGTTAATACAGGAGAGAGAGGTCTGAGGGCGAGAGACATACAGTTAATACAGGAGAGAGAGGTCTCTGTGGGCGAGAGACATAGGGTTAATACAGGAGAGAGAGGTCTCTGAGGGCGAGAGACATAGAGTTAATACAGGAGAGAGAGGTCTCTGAGGGCGAGAGACATACAGTTAATACAGGAGAGAGAGGTCTCTGTGGGCGAGAGACATAGGGTTAATACAGGAGAGAGAGGTCTGAGGGCGAGAGACATACAGTTGATACAGGAGAGAGAGGTCTCTGAGGGCGAGAGACATACAGTTAATACAGGAGAGAGGTCTTGAGGGCGAGAGACATACAGTTAATACAAGAGAGAGAGGTCTCTGAGGGCGAGAGACATACAGTTAATACAGGAGAGAGAGGTCTCTGAGGGCGAGAGACATAGAGTTAATACAGGAGAGAGAGGTCTCTGAGGGCGAGAGACATACAGTTAATACAGGAGAGAGAGGTCTCTGTGGGCGAGAGACATAGGGTTAATACAGGAGAGAGAGGTCTGAGGGCGAGAGACATAGGGTTAATACAGGAGAGAGAGGTCTCTGAGGGCGAGAGACATAGAGTTAATACAGGAGAGAGAGAGAGATCTCTGAGGGCGAGAGACATACAGTTAATACAGGAGAGAGAGGTCTCTGTGGGCGAGAGACATAGGGTTAATACAGGAGAGAGAGGTCTGAGGGCGAGAGACATACAGTTGATACAGGAGAGAGAGGTCTCTGAGGGCGAGAGACATACAGTTAATACAGGAGAGAGAGAGAGGTCTTGAGGGCGAGAGACATACAGTTAATACAGGAGAGAGAGGTCTCTGAGGGCGAGAGACATAGAGTTAATACAGGAGAGAGAGGTCTCTGAGGGAGAGAGACATACAGTTAATACAGGAGAGAGAGGTCTCTGTGGGCGAGAGACATAGGGTTAATACAGCAGAGAGAGGTCTGAGGGCGAGAGACATAGGGTTAATACAGGAGAGAGAGGTCTCTGAGGGCGAGAGACATAGAGTTAATACAGGAGAGAGAGAGAGATCTCTGAGGGCGAGAGACATACAGTTAATACAGGAGAGAGAGGTCTCTGTGGGCGAGAGACATAGGGTTAATACAGCAGAGAGAGGTCTGAGGGCGAGAGACATAGGGTTAATACAGGAGAGAGAGGTCTCTGTGGGCGAGAGACATAGGGTTAATACAGGAGAGAGAGGTCTCTGTGGGCGAGAGACATACAGTTAACCCATTCTGACCTGAGATCAGATTCATACGAGGTTTCCACTGGACACACACTGGTCTGATTAAACCCATTCTGACCTGAGATCAGATTTTAAAAAGTGTCAGTCGTTCTTCGATTTAAAAAAAATTAGCAGACCTACAAGCTCGTATCGCGCCACTCGGTGGCGCGATATGAGCTTGTAGATCTGCTATTTTTCAATAGCTAAAGCATAAAATGATGCCAACACCAAAATGGGTGCCCCGTCAGAATGGGTTAATACAGGAGAGAGAGGTCTCTGAGGGCGAGAGACATACAGTTGATACAGGAGAGAGAGGTCTCTGAGGGCGAGAGACATACAGTTAATACAGGAGAGAGAGAGAGGTCTTGAGGGCGAGAGACATACAGTTAATACAAGAGAGAGAGGTCTCTGAGGGCGAGAGACATACAGTTAATACAGGAGAGAGAGGTCTGAGGGCGAGAGACATACAGTTGATACAGGAGAGAGAGGTCTCTGAGGGCGAGAGACATACAGTTAATACAGGAGAGAGAGAGAGGTCTTGAGGGCGAGACACATACAGTTAATACAAGAGAGAGAGGTCTCTGAGGGCGAGAGACATACAGTTAATACAGGAGAGAGAGGTCTCTGAGGGCGAGAGACATAGAGTTAATACAGGAGAGAGAGGTCTCTGAGGGCGAGAGACATACAGTTAATACAGGAGAGAGAGGTCTCTGTGGGCGAGAGACATAGGGTTAATACAGGAGAGAGAGGTCTCTGAGGGCGAGAGACATAGGGTTAATACAGGAGAGAGAGGTCTGAGGGCGAGAGACATACAGTTAACCCATTCTGACCTGAGATCAGATTCATACGAGGTTTCCACTGGACACACACTGGTCTGATTAAACCCATTCTGACCTGAGATCAGATTAAAAAAATGTCAGTCGTTCTTCGATTTTTCAAAAAATAGCAGACCTACAAGCTCGTATCGCGCCACTCGGTGGCGCGATATGAGCTTGTAGATCTGCTATTTTTCAATAGCTAAAGCATAACATGATGCCAACACCAAAATGGGTGCCCGGTCAGAATGGGTTAATACAGGAGAGAGAGGTCTCTGAGGGCGAGAGACATACAGTTGATACAGGAGAGAGAGGTCTCTGAGGGCGAGAGACATACAGTTAATACAGGAGAGAGAGGTCTCTGAGGGCGAGAGACATAGAGTTAATACAGGAGAGAGAGGTCTCTGAGGGCGAGAGACATACAGTTAATACAGGAGAGAGAGGTCTCTGTGGGCGAGAGACATAGGGTTAATACAGGAGAGAGAGGTCTGAGGGCGAGAGACATAGGGTTAATACAGGAGAGAGAGGTCTCTGAGGGCGAGAGACATAGAGTTAATACAGGAGAGAGAGAGAGATCTCTGAGGGCGAGAGACATACAGTTAATACAGGAGAGAGAGGTCTCTGTGGGCGAGAGACATAGGGTTAATACAGGAGAGAGAGGTCTGAGGGCGAGAGACATACAGTTGATACAGGAGAGAGAGGTCTCTGAGGGCGAGAGACATACAGTTAATACAGGAGAGAGAGAGAGGTCTTGAGGGCGAGAGACATACAGTTAATACAGGAGAGAGAGGTCTCTGAGGGCGAGAGACATAGAGTTAATACAGGAGAGAGAGGTCTCTGAGGGAGAGAGACATACAGTTAATACAGGAGAGAGAGGTCTCTGTGGGCGAGAGACATAGGGTTAATACAGCAGAGAGAGGTCTGAGGGCGAGAGACATAGGGTTAATACAGGAGAGAGAGGTCTCTGAGGGCGAGAGACATAGAGTTAATACAGGAGAGAGAGAGAGATCTCTGAGGGCGAGAGACATACAGTTAATACAGGAGAGAGAGGTCTCTGTGGGCGAGAGACATAGGGTTAATACAGGAGAGAGAGGTCTCTGTGGGCGAGAGACATAGGGTTAATACAGGAGAGAGAGGTCTCTGTGGGCGAGAGACATACAGTTAATACAGGAGAGAGAGGTCTCTGAGGGCGAGAGACATACAGTTGATACAGGAGAGAGAGGTCTCTGAGGGCGAGAGACATACAGTTAATACAGGAGAGAGAGAGAGGTCTTGAGGGCGAGAGACATACAGTTAATACAAGAGAGAGAGGTCTCTGAGGGCGAGAGACATACAGTTAATACAGGAGAGAGAGGTCTGAGGGCGAGAGACATACAGTTGATACAGGAGAGAGAGGTCTCTGAGGGCGAGAGACATACAGTTAATATAGGAGAGAGAGAGAGGTCTTGAGGGCAAGACACATACAGTTAATACAAGAGAGAGAGGTCTCTGAGGGCGAGAGACATACAGTTAATACAGGAGAGAGAGGTCTCTGAGGGCGAGAGACATAGAGTTAATACAGGAGAGAGAGGTCTCTGAGGGCGAGAGACATACAGTTAATACAGGAGAGAGAGGTCTCTGTGGGCGAGATACATAGGGTTAATACAGGAGAGAGAGGTCTCTGAGGGCGAGAGACATAGGGTTAATACAGGAGAGAGAGGTCTGAGGGCGAGAGACATACAGTTAACCCATTCTGACCTGAGATCAGATTCATACGAGGTTTCCACTGGACACACACTGGTCTGATTAAACCCATTCTGACCTGAGATCAGATTAAAAAAATGTCAGTCGTTCTTCGATTTTTCAAAAAATAGCAGACCTACAAGCTCGTATCGCGCCACTCGGTGGCGCGATATGAGCTTGTAGATCTGCTATTTTTCAATAGCTAAAGCATAACATGATGCCAACACCAAAATGGGTGCCCGGTCAGAATGGGTTAATACAGGAGAGAGAGGTCTCTGAGGGCGAGAGACATACAGTTGATACAGGAGAGAGAGGTCTCTGAGGGCGAGAGACATACAGTTAATACAGGAGAGAGAGAGAGGTCTTGAGGGCGAGAGACATACAGTTAATACAAGAGAGAGAGGTCTCTGAGGGCGAGAGACATACAGTTAATACAGGAGAGAGAGGTCTCTGAGGGCGAGAGACATAGAGTTAATACAGGAGAGAGAGGTCTCTGAGGGCGAGAGACATACAGTTAATACAGGAGAGAGAGGTCTCTGTGGGCGAGAGACATAGGGTTAATACAGGAGAGAGAGGTCTGAGGGCGAGAGACATAGGGTTAATACAGGAGAGAGAGGTCTCTGAGGGCGAGAGACATAGAGTTAATACAGGAGAGAGAGAGAGATCTCTGAGGGCGAGAGACATACAGTTAATACAGGAGAGAGAGGTCTCTGTGGGCGAGAGACATAGGGTTAATACAGGAGAGAGAGGTCTGAGGGCGAGAGACATACAGTTGATACAGGAGAGAGAGGTCTCTGAGGGCGAGAGACATACAGTTAATACAGGAGAGAGAGAGAGGTCTTGAGGGCGAGAGACATACAGTTAATACAGGAGAGAGAGGTCTCTGAGGGCGAGAGACATAGAGTTAATACAGGAGAGAGAGGTCTCTGAGGGAGAGAGACATACAGTTAATACAGGAGAGAGAGGTCTCTGTGGGCGAGAGACATAGGGTTAATACAGCAGAGAGAGGTCTGAGGGCGAGAGACATAGGGTTAATACAGGAGAGAGAGGTCTCTGAGGGCGAGAGACATAGAGTTAATACAGGAGAGAGAGAGAGATCTCTGAGGGCGAGAGACATACAGTTAATACAGGAGAGAGAGGTCTCTGTGGGCGAGAGACATAGGGTTAATACAGCAGAGAGAGGTCTGAGGGCGAGAGACATAGGGTTAATACAGGAGAGAGAGGTCTCTGTGGGCGAGAGACATAGGGTTAATACAGGAGAGAGAGGTCTCTGTGGGCGAGAGACATACAGTTAACCCATTCTGACCTGAGATCAGATTCATACGAGGTTTCCACTGGACACACACTGGTCTGATTAAACCCATTCTGACCTGAGATCAGATTTTAAAAAGTGTCAGTCGTTCTTCGATTTTTCAAAAAATAGCAGACCTACAAGTTCGTATCGCGCCACTCGGTGGCGCGATATGAGCTTGTGGATCTGCTATTTTTCAATAGCTAAAGCATAACATGATGCCAACACCAAAATGGGTGCCCGGTCAGAATGGGTTAATACAGGAGAGAGAGGTCTCTGAGGGCGAGAGACATACAGTTGATACAGGAGAGAGAGGTCTCTGAGGGCGAGAGACATACAGTTAATACAGGAGAGAGAGAGAGGTCTTGAGGGCGAGAGACATACAGTTAATACAAGAGAGAGAGGTCTCTGAGGGCGAGAGACATACAGTTAATACAGGAGAGAGAGGTCTGAGGGCGAGAGACATACAGTTGATACAGGAGAGAGAGGTCTCTGAGGGCGAGAGACATACAGTTAATACAGGAGAGAGAGAGAGGTCTTGAGGGCGAGACACATACAGTTAATACAAGAGAGAGAGGTCTCTGAGGGCGAGAGACATACAGTTAACCCATTCTGACCTGAGATCAGATTCATACGAGGTTTCCACTGGACACACACTGGTCTGATTAAACCCATTCTGACCTGAGATCAGATTTAAAAAAGTGTCAGTCGTTCTTCGATTTTTCAAAAAATAGCAGACCTACAAGCTCGTATCGCGCCACTCGGTGGCGCGATATGAGCTTGTAGATCTGCTATTTTTCAATAGCTAAAGCATAACATGATGCCAACACCAAAATGGGTGCCCGGTCAGAATGGGTTAATACAGGAGAGAGAGGTCTCTGAGGGCGAGAGACATACAGTTGATACAGGAGAGAGAGGTCTCTGAGGGCGAGAGACATACAGTTAATACAGGAGAGAGAGAGAGGTCTTGAGTGCGAGAGACATACAGTTAATACAAGAGAGAGAGGTCTCTGAGGGCGAGAGACATACAGTTAATACAGGAGAGAGAGGTCTGAGGGCGAGAGACATACAGTTGATACAGGAGAGAGAGGTCTCTGAGGGCGAGAGACATACAGTTAATACAGGAGAGAGAGAGAGGTCTTGAGGGCGAGACACATACAGTTAATACAAGAGAGAGAGGTCTCTGAGGGCGAGAGACATACAGTTAATACAGGAGAGAGAGGTCTCTGAGGGCGAGAGACATAGAGTTAATACAGGAGAGAGAGGTCTCTGAGGGCGAGAGACATACAGTTAATACAGGAGAGAGAGGTCTCTGTGGGCGAGAGACATAGGGTTAATACAGGAGAGAGAGGTCTCTGAGGGCGAGAGACATAGGGTTAATACAGGAGAGAGAGGTCTGAGGGCGAGAGACATACAGTTAACCCATTCTGACCTGAGATCAGATTCATACGAGGTTTCCACTGGACACACACTGGTCTGATTAAACCCATTCTGACCTGAGATCAGATTAAAAAAATGTCAGTCGTTCTTCGATTTTTCAAAAAATAGCAGACCTACAAGCTCGTATCGCGCCACTCGGTGGCGCGATATGAGCTTGTAGATCTGCTATTTTTCAATAGCTAAAGCATAACATGATGCCAACACCAAAATGGGTGCCCGGTCAGAATGGGTTAATACAGGAGAGAGAGGTCTCTGAGGGCGAGAGACATACAGTTGATACAGGAGAGAGAGGTCTCTGAGGGCGAGAGACATACAGTTAATACAGGAGAGAGAGAGAGGTCTTGAGGGCGAGAGACATACAGTTAATACAAGAGAGAGAGGTCTCTGAGGGCGAGAGACATACAGTTAATACAGGAGAGAGAGGTCTCTGAGGGCGAGAGACATAGAGTTAATACAGGAGAGAGAGGTCTCTGAGGGCGAGAGACATACAGTTAATACAGGAGAGAGAGGTCTCTGTGGGCGAGAGACATAGGGTTAATACAGGAGAGAGAGGTCTGAGGGCGAGAGACATAGGGTTAATACAGGAGAGAGAGGTCTCTGAGGGCGAGAGACATAGAGTTAATACAGGAGAGAGAGAGAGATCTCTGAGGGCGAGAGACATACAGTTAATACAGGAGAGAGAGGTCTCTGTGGGCGAGAGACATAGGGTTAATACAGGAGAGAGAGGTCTGAGGGCGAGAGACATACAGTTGATACAGGAGAGAGAGGTCTCTGAGGGCGAGAGACATACAGTTAATACAGGAGAGAGAGAGAGGTCTTGAGGGCGAGAGACATACAGTTAATACAGGAGAGAGAGGTCTCTGAGGGCGAGAGACACAGAGTTAATACAGGAGAGAGAGGTCTCTGAGGGAGAGAGACATACAGTTAATACAGGAGAGAGAGGTCTCTGTGGGCGAGAGACATAGGGTTAATACAGCAGAGAGAGGTCTGAGGGCGAGAGACATAGGGTTAATACAGGAGAGAGAGGTCTCTGAGGGCGAGAGACATAGAGTTAATACAGGAGAGAGAGAGAGATCTCTGAGGGCGAGAGACATACAGTTAATACAGGAGAGAGAGGTCTCTGTGGGCGAGAGACATAGGGTTAATACAGCAGAGAGAGGTCTGAGGGCGAGAGACATAGGGTTAATACAGGAGAGAGAGGTCTCTGTGGGCGAGAGACATAGGGTTAATACAGGAGAGAGAGGTCTCTGTGGGCGAGAGACATACAGTTAACCCATTCTGACCTGAGATCAGATTCATACGAGGTTTCCACTGGACACACACTGGTCTGATTAAACCCATTCTGACCTGAGATCAGATTTTAAAAAGTGTCAGTCGTTCTTCGATTTTTCAAAAAATAGCAGACCTACAAGTTCGTATCGCGCCACTCGGTGGCGCGATATGAGCTTGTAGATCTGCTATTTTTCAATAGCTAAAGCATAACATGATGCCAACACCAAAATGGGTGCCCGGTCAGAATGGGTTAATACAGGAGAGAGAGGTCTCTGAGGGCGAGAGACATACAGTTGATACAGGAGAGAGAGGTCTCTGAGGGCGAGAGACATACAGTTAATACAGGAGAGAGAGAGAGGTCTTGAGGGCGAGAGACATACAGTTAATACAAGAGAGAGAGGTCTCTGAGGGCGAGAGACATACAGTTAATACAGGAGAGAGAGGTCTGAGGGCGAGAGACATACAGTTGATACAGGAGAGAGAGGTCTCTGAGGGCGAGAGACATACAGTTAATACAGGAGAGAGAGAGAGGTCTTGAGGGCGAGACACATACAGTTAATACAAGAGAGAGAGGTCTCTGAGGGCGAGAGACATACAGTTAACCCATTCTGACCTGAGATCAGATTCATACGAGGTTTCCACTGGACACACACTGGTCTGATTAAACCCATTCTGACCTGAGATCAGATTTAAAAAAGTGTCAGTCGTTCTTTGATTTTTCAAAAAATAGCAGACCTACAAGCTCGTATCGCGCCACTCGGTGGCGCGATATGAGCTTGTAGATCTGCTATTTTTCAATAGCTAAAGCATAACATGATGCCAACACCAAAATGGGTGCCCAGTCAGAATGGGTTAATACAGGAGAGAGAGGTCTCTGAGGGCGAGAGACATACAGTTGATACAGGAGAGAGAGGTCTCTGAGGGCGAGAGACATACAGTTAATACAGGAGAGAGAGAGAGGTCTTGAGGGCGAGAGACATACAGTTAATACAAGATAGAGAGGTTTCTGAGGGCGAGAGACATACAGTTAATACAGGAGAGAGAGGTCTCTGAGGGCGAGAGACATAGAGTTAATACAGGAGAGAGAGGTCTCTGAGGGCGAGAGACATACAGTTAATACAGGAGAGAGAGGTCTCTGTGGGCGAGAGACATAGGGTTAATACAGGAGAGAGAGGTCTGAGGGCGAGAGACATACAGTTGATACAGGAGAGAGAGGTCTCTGAGGGCGAGAGACATACATTTAATACAGGAGAGAGAGAGAGGTCTTGAGGGCGAGAGACATACATTTAATACAGGAGAGAGAGGTCTCTGAGGGCGAGAGACATAGAGTTAATACAGGAGAGAGAGGTCTCTGAGGGCGAGAGACATAGAGTTAATACAGGAGAGAGAGGTCTCTGAGGGCGAGAGACATACAGTTAATACAGGAGAGAGAGGTCTCTGTGGGCGAGATACATACAGTTAATACAGGAGAGAGAGATCTCTGAGGGCGAGAGACATACAGTTAATACAGGAAAGAGAGGTCTCTGTGGGCGAGAGACATAGGGTTAATACAGGAGAGAGAGGTCTCTGTGGGCGAGAGACATACAGTTACTACAGGAGAGAGAGGTCTCTGAGGGCGAGAGACATACAGTTGATACAGGAGAGAGAGGTCTCTGAGGGCGAGAGACATACAGTTAATACAGGAGAGAGAGAGAGGTCTTGAGGGCGAGAGACATACAGTTAATACAAGAGAGAGAGGTCTCTGAGGGCGAGAGACATACAGTTAATACAGGAGAGAGAGGTCTGAGGGCGAGAGACATACAGTTAACCCATTCTGACCTGAGATCAGATTCATACGAGGTTTCCACTGGACACACACTGGTCTGATTAAACTCATTCTGACCTGAGATCAGATTAAAAAAATGTCAGTCGTTCTTCAATTTTTCAAAAAATAGCAGACCTACAAGCTCGTATCGCGCCACGCGATATGAGCTTGTAGATCTGCTATTTTTCAATAGCTAAAGCATAACATGATGCCAACACCAAAATGGGTGCCCGGTCAGAATGGGTTAATACAGGAGAGAGAGGTCTCTGAGGGCGAGAGACATACAGTTAATACAGGAGAGAGAGGTCTCTGTGGGCGAGAGACATAGGGTTAATACAGGAGAGAGAGGTCTGAGGGCGAGAGACATACAGTTGATACAGGAGAGAGAGGTCTCTGAGGGCGAGAGACATACAGTTAATACAGGAGAGAGAGAGAGGTCTTGAGGGCGAGAGACATACATTTAATACAGGAGAGAGAGGTCTCTGAGGGCGAGAGACATAGAGTTAATACAGGAGAGAGAGGTCTCTGAGGGCGAGAGACATAGAGTTAATACAGGAGAGAGAGGTCTCTGAGGGCGAGAGACATACAGTTAATACAGGAGAGAGAGGTCTCTGTGGGCGAGATACATACAGTTAATACAGGAGAGAGAGAGAGATCTCTGAGGGCGAGAGACATACAGTTAATACAGGAAAGAGAGGTCTCTGTGGGCGAGAGACATAGGGTTAATACAGGAGAGAGAGGTCTCTGTGGGCGAGAGACATACAGTTACTACAGGAGAGAGAGGTCTCTGAGGGCGAGAGACATACAGTTGATACAGGAGAGAGAGGTCTCTGAGGGCGAGAGACATACAGTTAATACAGGAGAGAGAGAGAGGTCTTGAGGGCGAGAGACATACAGTTAATACAAGAGAGAGAGGTCTCTGAGGGCGAGAGACATACAGTTAATACAGGAGAGAGAGGTCTGAGGGCGAGAGACATACAGTTAACCCATTCTGACCTGAGATCAGATTCATACGAGGTTTCCACTGGACACACACTGGTCTGATTAAACTCATTCTGACCTGAGATCAGATTAAAAAAATGTCAGTCGTTCTTCGATTTTTCAAAAAATAGCAGACCTACAAGCTCGTATCGCGCCACGCGATATGAGCTTGTAGATCTGCTATTTTTCAATAGCTAAAGCATAACATGATGCCAACACCAAAATGGGTGCCCGGTCAGAATGGGTTAATACAGGAGAGAGAGGTCTCTGAGGGCGAGAGACATAGAGTTAATACAGGAGAGAGAGGTCTCTGAGGGCGAGAGACATACAGTTAATACAGGAGAGAGAGGTCTCTGTGGGCGAGAGACATAGGGTTAATACAGGAGAGAGAGGTCTGAGGGCGAGAGACATAGGGTTAATACAGGAGAGAGGTCTCTGAGGGCGAGAGACATAGAGTTAATACAGGAGAGAGAGAGAGATCTCTGAGGGCGAGAGACATACAGTTAATACAGGAGAGAGAGGTCTCTGTGGGCGAGAGACATAGGGTTAATACAGGAGAGAGAGGTCTGAGGGCGAGAGACATACAGTTGATACAGGAGAGAGAGGTCTCTGAGGGCGAGAGACATACAGTTAATACAGGAGAGAGAGGTCTTGAGGGCGAGAGACATACAGTTAATACAAGAGAGAGAGGTCTCTGAGGGCGAGAGACATACAGTTAATACAGGAGAGAGAGGTCTCTGAGGGCGAGAGACATAGAGTTAATACAGGAGAGAGAGGTCTCTGAGGGCGAGAGACATACTGTTAATACAGGAGAGAGAGGTCTCTGTGGGCGAGAGACATAGGGTGATTACAGGAGAGAGAGGTCTGAGGGCGAGAGACATACAGTTAACCCATTCTGACCTGAGATCAGATTCATACGAGGTTTCCACTGGACACACACTGGTCTGATTAAACCCATTCTGACCGGAGATCAGATTAAAAAAATGTCAGTCGTTCTTCGATTTTTCAAAAAATAGCAGACCTACAAGCTCATATCGCGCGCGATATGAGCTTGTAGATCTGCTATTTTTCAATAGCTAAAGCATAACATGTTGCCAACACCAAAATGGGTGCCCGGTCAGAATGGGTTAATACAGGAGAGAGAGGTCTCTGAGGGCGAGAGACATACAGTTGATACAGGAGAGAGAGGTCTCTGAGGGCGAGAGACATACAGTTAATACAGGAGAGAGAGAGAGGTCTTGAGGGCGAGAGACATACAGTTAATACAAGAGAGAGAGGTCTCTGAGGGCGAGAGACATACAGTTAATACAGGAGAGAGAGGTCTCTGAGGGCGAGAGACATAGAGTTAATACAGGAGAGAGAGGTCTCTGAGGGCGAGAGACATAGAGTTAATACAGGAGAGAGAGAGATCTCTGAGGGCGAGAGACATACAGTTAATACAGGAGAGAGAGGTCTCTGTGGGCGAGAGACATAGGGTTAATACAGGAGAGAGAGGTCTCTGTGGGCGAGAGACATACAGTTAACCCATTCTGACCTGAGATCAGATTCATACGAGGTTTCCACTGGACACACACTGGTCTGATTAAACCCATTCTGACCTGAGATCAGATTTTAAAAAGTGTCAGTCGTTCTTCGATTTTTCAAAAAATAGCAGACCTACAAGCTCGTATCGCGCCACTCGGTGGCGCCATATGAGCTTGTAGATCTGCTATTTTTCAATAGCTTTAGCATATCATGATGCCAACACCAAAATGGGTGCCCGGTCAGAATGAGAGAGAGAGATCTCTGAGGGCGAGAGACATACAGTTAATACAGGAGAGAGAGGTCTCTGTGGGCGAGAGACATAGGGTTAATACAGGAGAGAGAGGTCTCTGAGGGCGAGAGACATAGGGTTAATACAGGAGAGAGAGGTCTGAGGGCGAGAGACATACAGTTAACCCATTCTGACCTGAGATCAGATTCATACGAGGTTTCCACTGGTCTGATTAAACCCATTCTGACCTGAGATCAGATTAAAAAAATGTCAGTCGTTCTTCGATTTTTCAAAAAATAGCAGACCTACAAGCTCGTATCGCGACACTCGGTGGCGTGATATGAGCTTGTAGATCTGCTATTTTTCAATAGCTAAAGCATAACATGATGCCAACACCAAAATGGGTGCCCGGTCAGAATGGGTTAATACAGGAGAGAGAGGTCTCTGAGGGGGAGAGACATAGAGTTAATACAGGAGAGAGAGGTCTCTGTGGGCGAGAGACATAGGGTTAATACAGGAGAGAGAGGTCTGAGGGCGAGAGACGTACAGTTAATACAGGAGAGAGAGGTCTCTGTGGGCGAGAGACATAGGGTTAATACAGGAGAGAGAGGTCTCTGAGGGCGAGAGACATAGAGTTAATACAGGAGAGAGAGGTCTCTGAGGGCGAGAGACATACAGTTAATACAGGAGAGAGAGGTCTGAGGGCGAGAGACATAGGGTTAATACAGGAGAGAGAGGTCTGAGGGCGAGAGACATAGAGTTAACCCATTCTGACCTGAGATCAGATTCATACGAGGTTTCCACTGGACACACACTGGTCTGATTAAACCCATTCTGACCTGAGATCAGATTAAAAAAATGTCAGTCGTTCTTCGATTTTTCAAAAAATAGCAGACCTACAAGCTCGTATCGCGCCACTCGGTGGCGCGATATGAGCTTGTAGGTCTGCTATTTTTCAATAGCTAAAGCATAACATGATGCCAACACCAAAATGGGTGCCCGGTCAGAATGGGTTAATACAGGAGAGAGAGGTCTCTGAGGGCGAGAGACATACAGTTGATACAGGAGAGAGAGGTCTCTGAGGGCGAGAGACATACAGTTAATACAGGAGAGAGAGGTCTTGAGGGCGAGAGACATACAGTTAATACAAGAGAGAGAGGTCTCTGAGGGCGAGAGACATACAGTTAATACAGGAGAGAGAGGTCTCTGAGGGCGAGAGACATAGAGTTAATACAGGAGAGAGAGGTCTCTGAGGGCGAGAGACATACAGTTAATACAGGAGATAGAGGTCTCTGTGGGCGAGAGACATAGGGTTAATACAGGAGAGAGAGGTCTGAGGGCGAGAGACATAGGGTTAATACAGGAGAGAGAGGTCTTTGAGGGCGAGAGACATAGAGTTAATACAGGAGAGAGAGGTCTCTGTGGGCGAGAGACATAGGGTATAGGGTTAATACAGGAGAGAGAGGTCTCTGTGGGCGAGAGACATAGGGTATAGGGTTAATACAGGAGAGAGAGGTCTCTGTGGGCGAGAGACATAGGGTGAATACAGGAGAGAGAGGTCTGAGGGCGAGAGACATACAGTTAACCCATTCTGACCTGAGATCAGATTCATACGAGGTTTCCACTGGACACACACTGGTCTGATTAAACCCATTCTGACCTGAGATCAGATTAAAAAAATGTCAGTCGTTCTTCGATTTAAAAAGAAATAGCAGACCTACAAGCTCGTATCGCGCGCGATATGAGCTTGTAGATCTGCTATTTTTCAAAAGCTAAAGCATAACATGTTGCCAACACCAAAATGGGTGCCCGGTCAGAATGGGTTAATACAGGAGAGAGAGGTCTCTGAGGGCGAGAGACATACAGTTGATACAGGAGAGAGAGGTCTCTGAGGGCGAGAGACATACAGTTAATACAGGAGAGAGAGAGAGGTCTTGAGGGCGAGAGACATACAGTTAATACAAGAGAGAGAGGTCTCTGAGGGCGAGAGACATACAGTTAATACAGGAGAGAGAGGTCTCTGAGGGCGAGAGACATAGAGTTAATACAGGAGAGAGAGGTCTCTGAGGGCGAGAGACATACTGTTAATACAGGAGAGAGAGGTCTCTGTGGGCGAGAGACATAGGGTTAATACAGGAGAGAGAGGTCTCTGTGGGCGAGAGACATAGGGTTAATACAGGAGAGAGAGGTCTGAGGGCGAGAGACATACAGTTAATACAGGAGAGAGAGGTCTCTGTGGGCGAGAGACATAGGGTTAATACAGGAGAGAGAGGTCTCTGAGGGCGAGAGACATAGAGTTAATACAGGAGAGAGAGGTCTCTGAGGGCGAGAGACATACAGTTAATACAGGAGAGAGAGGTCTGAGGGCGAGAGACATAGGGTTAATACAGGAGAGAGAGGTCTGAGGGCGAGAGACATAGAGTTAACCCATTCTGACCTGAGATCAGATTCATACGAGGTTTCCACTGGACACACACTGGTCTGATTAAACCCATTCTGACCTGAGATCAGATTAAAAAAATGTCAGTCGTTCTTCGATTTTTCAAAAAATAGCAGACCTACAAGCTCGTATCGCGCCACTCGGTGGCGCGATATGAGCTTGTAGGTCTGCTATTTTTCAATAGCTAAAGCATAACATGATGCCAACACCAAAATGGGTGCCCGGTCAGAATGGGTTAATACAGGAGAGAGAGGTCTCTGAGGGCGAGAGACATACAGTTGATACAGGAGAGAGAGGTCTCTGAGGGCGAGAGACATACAGTTAATACAGGAGAGAGAGGTCTTGAGGGCGAGAGACATACAGTTAATACAAGAGAGAGAGGTCTCTGAGGGCGAGAGACATACAGTTAATACAGGAGAGAGAGGTCTCTGAGGGCGAGAGACATAGAGTTAATACAGGAGAGAGAGGTCTCTGAGGGCGAGAGACATACAGTTAATACAGGAGATAGAGGTCTCTGTGGGCGAGAGACATAGGGTTAATACAGGAGAGAGAGGTCTGAGGGCGAGAGACATAGGGTTAATACAGGAGAGAGAGGTCTTTGAGGGCGAGAGACATAGAGTTAATACAGGAGAGAGAGAGATCTCTGAGGGCGAGAGACATACAGTTAATACAGGAGAGAGAGGTCTCTGTGGGCGAGAGACATAGGGTATAGGGTTAATACAGGAGAGAGAGGTCTCTGTGGGCGAGAGACATAGGGTATAGGGTTAATACAGGAGAGAGAGGTCTCTGTGGGCGAGAGACATAGGGTGAATACAGGAGAGAGAGGTCTGAGGGCGAGAGACATACAGTTAACCCATTCTGACCTGAGATCAGATTCATACGAGGTTTCCACTGGACACACACTGGTCTGATTAAACCCATTCTGACCTGAGATCAGATTAAAAAAATGTCAGTCGTTCTTCGATTTAAAAAGAAATAGCAGACCTACAAGCTCGTATCGCGCGCGATATGAGCTTGTAGATCTGCTATTTTTCAATAGCTAAAGCATAACATGTTGCCAACACCAAAATGGGTGCCCGGTCAGAATGGGTTAATACAGGAGAGAGAGGTCTCTGAGGGCGAGAGACATACAGTTGATACAGGAGAGAGAGGTCTGTGAGGGCGAGAGACATACAGTTAATACAGGAGAGAGAGAGAGGTCTTGAGGGCGAGAGACATACAGTTAATACAAGAGAGAGAGGTCTCTGAGGGCGAGAGACATACAGTTAATACAGGAGAGAGAGGTCTCTGAGGGCGAGAGACATAGAGTTAATACAGGAGAGAGAGGTCTCTGAGGGCGAGAGACATACTGTTAATACAGGAGAGAGAGGTCTCTGTGGGCGAGAGACATAGGGTTAATACAGGAGAGAGAGGTCTCTGTGGGCGAGAGACATACAGTTAACCCATTCTGACCTGAGATCAGATTCATACGAGGTTTCCACTGGACACACACTGGTCTGATTAAACCCATTCTGACCTGAGATCAGATTTTAAAAAGTGTCAGTCGTTCTTCGATTTTTAAAAAATTAGCAGACCTACAAGCTCGTATCGCGCCACTCGGTGGCGCCATATGAGCTTGTAGATCTGCTATTTTTCAATAGCTAAAGCATAACATGATGCCAACACCAAAATGGGTGCCCGGTCAGAATGGGTTAATACAGGAGAGAGAGGTCTCTGAGGGCGAGAGACATACAGTTGATACAGGAGAGAGAGGTCTCTGAGGGCGAGAGACATACAGTTAATACAGGAGAGAGAGGTCTCTGTGGGCGAGAGACATACAGTTAACCCATTCTGACCTGAGATCAGATTCATACGAGGTTTCCACTGGACACACACTGGTCTGATTAAACCCATTCTGACCTGAGATCAGATTTTAAAAAGTGTCAGTCGTTCTTCGATTTTTCAAAAAATAGCAGACCTACAAGCTCGTATCGCGCCACTCGGTGGCGCCATATGAGCTTGTAGATCTGCTATTTTTCAATAGCTAAAGCATATCATGATGCCAACACCAAAATGGGTGCCCGGTCAGAATGAGAGAGAGAGATCTCTGAGGGCGAGAGACATACAGTTAATACAGGAGAGAGAGGTCTCTGTGGGCGAGAGACATAGGGTTAATACAGGAGAGAGAGGTCTCTGAGGGCGAGATACATAGGGTTAATACAGGAGAGAGAGGTCTGAGGGCGAGAGACATACAGTTATCCCATTCTGACCTGAGATCAGATTCATACGAGGTTTCCACTGGTCTGATTAAACCCATTCTGACCTGAGATCAGATTAAAAAAATGTCAGTCGTTCTTCGATTTTTCAAAAAATAGCAGACCTACAAGCTCGTATCGCGACACTCGGTGGCGTGATATGAGCTTGTAGATCTGCTATTTTTCAATAGCTAAAGCATAACATGATGCCAACACCAAAATGGGTGCCCGGTCAGAATGGGTTAATACAGGAGAGAGAGGTCTCTGAGGGCGAGAGACATACAGTTGATACAGGAGAGAGAGGTCTCTGAGGGCGAGAGACATACAGTTAATACAGGAGAGAGAGGTCTCTGAGGGCGAGAGACATAGAGTTAATACAGGAGAGAGAGGTCTCTGAGGGCGAGAGACATACAGTTAATACAGGAGAGAGAGGTCTGAGGGCGAGAGACATAGGGTTAATACAGGAGAGAGAGGTCTCTGAGGGCGAGAGACATAGAGTTAATACAGGAGAGAGAGAGATCTCTGAGGGCGAGAGACATACAGTTAATACAGGAGAGAGGTCTCTGTGGGCGAGAGACATAGGGTTAATACAGGAGAGAGAGGTCTCTGAGGGCGAGAGACATAGAGTTAATACAGGAGAGAGAGGTCTCTGAGGGCGAGAGACAAAGAGTTAATACATCAGAGAGAGGTCTCTGAGGGCGAGAGACATACAGTTAATACAGGAGAGAGAGGTCTCTGAGGGCGAGAGACATACAGTTGATACAGGAGAGAGAGGTCTCTGAGGGCGAGAGACATACAGTTAATACAGGAGAGAGAGAGAGGTCTTGAGGGCGAGAGACATACAGTTAATACAAGAGAGAGAGGTCTCTGAGGGCGAGAGACATACAGTTAATACAGGAGAGAGAGGTCTCTGAGGGCGAGAGACATAGAGTTAATACAGGAGAGAGAGGTCTCTGCGGGCGAGAGACATAGGGTTAATACAGGAGAGAGAGGTCTGAGGGCGAGAGACATACAGTTAATACAGGAGAGAGAGAGGTCTCTGTGGGCGAGAGACATAGGGTTAATACAGGAGAGAGAGGTCTCTGAGGGCGAGAGACATAGAGTTAATACAGGAGAGAGAGGTCTCTGAGGGCGAGAGACATACAGTTAATACAGGAGAGAGAGGTCTGAGGGCGAGAGACATAGGGTTAATACAGGAGACAGAGGTCTGAGGGCGAGAGACATAGAGTTAACCCATTCTGACCTGAGATCAGATTCATACGAGGTTTCCACTGGACACACACTGGTCTGATTAAACCCATTCTGACCTGAGATCAGATTAAAAAAATGTCAGTCGTTCTTCGATTTTTCAAAAAAATAGCAGACCTACAAGCTCGTATCGCGCCACTCGGTGGCGCGATATGAGCTTGTAGGTCTGCTATTTTTCAATAGCTAAAGCATAACATGATGCCAACACCAAAATGGGTGCCCGGTCAGAATGGGTTAATACAGGAGAGAGAGGTCTCTGAGGGCGAGAGACATACAGTTGATACAGGAGAGAGAGGTCTCTGAGGGCGAGAGACATACAGTTAATACAGGAGAGAGAGGTCTTGAGGGCGAGAGACATACAGTTAATACAAGAGAGAGAGGTCTCTGAGGGCGAGAGACATACAGTTAATACAGGAGAGAGAGGTCTCTGAGGGCGAGAGACATAGAGTTAATACAGGAGAGAGAGGTCTCTGAGGGCGAGAGACATAGAGTTAATACAGGAGAGAGAGGTCTCTGAGGGCGAGAGACATACAGTTAATACAGGAGATAGAGGTCTCTGTGGGCGAGAGACATAGGGTTAATACAGGAGAGAGAGGTCTGAGGGCGAGAGACATAGGGTTAATACAGGAGAGAGAGGTCTCTGAGGGCGAGAGACATACAGTTAATACAGGAGAGAGGTCTCTGTGGGCGAGAGACATAGGGTTAATACAGGAGAGAGAGGTCTCTGAGGGCGAGAGACATAGAGTTAATACAGGAGAGAGAGGTCTCTGAGGGCGAGAGACATAGAGTTAATACATCAGAGAGAGGTCTCTGAGGGCGAGAGACATACAGTTGATACAGGAGAGAGAGGTCTCTGAGGGCGAGAGACATACAGTTAATACAGGAGAGAGAGAGAGGTCTTGGGGGCGAGAGACATACAGTTAATACAAGAGAGAGAGGTCTCTGTGGGCGAGAGACATAGGGTTAATACAGGAGAGAGAGGTCTCTGACGGCGAGAGACATAGAGTTAATACAGGAGAGAGAGGTCTCTGAGGGCGAGAGACATAGAGTTAATACATCAGAGAGAGGTCTCTGAGGGCGAGAGACATACAGTTAATACAGGAGAGAGAGGTCTCTGAGGGCGAGAGACATACAGTTGATACAGGAGAGAGAGGTCTCTGAGGGCGAGAGACATACAGTTAATACAGGAGAGAGAGAGAGGTCTTGGGGGCGAGAGACATACAGTTAATACAAGAGAGAGAGGTCTCTGAGGGCGAGAGACATACAGTTAATACAGGAGAGAGAGGTCTCTGAGGGCGAGAGACATAGAGTTAATACAGGAGAGAGAGGTCTCTGTGGGCGAGAGACATAGGGTTAATACAGGAGAGAGAGATCTGAGGGCGAGAGACATACAGTTAATACAGGAGAGAG
This sequence comes from Protomyctophum parallelum, assembly GCF_964188405.1. NCBI lineage: Eukaryota > Metazoa > Chordata > Actinopteri > Myctophiformes > Myctophidae > Protomyctophum > Protomyctophum parallelum. The sequence continues at coordinate 49,847,531 of NC_139711.1, forward strand.
AGGTCTCTGTGGGCGAGAGACATAGGGTTAATACAGGAGAGAGAGGTCTCTGAGGGCGAGAGACATAGAGTTAATACAGGAGAGAGAGGTCTCTGAGGGCGAGAGACATACAGTTAATACAGGAGAGAGAGGTCTGAGGGCGAGAGACATAGGGTTAATACAGGAGAGAGAGGTCTGAGGGCGAGAGACATAGAGTTAACCCATTCTGACCTGAGATCAGATTCATACGAGGTTTCCACTGGACACACACTGGTCTGATTAAACCCATTCTGACCTGAGATCAGATTAAAAAAATGTCAGTCGTTCTTCGATTTTTCAAAAAATAGCAGACCTACAAGCTCGTATCGCGCCACTCGGTGGCGCCATATGAGCTTGTAGATCTGCTATTTTTCAATAGCTAAAGCATATCATGATGCCAACACCAAAATGGGTGCCCGGTCAGAATGAGAGAGAGAGATCTCTGAGGGCGAGAGACATACAGTTAATACAGGAGAGAGAGGTCTCTGTGGGCGAGAGACATAGGGTTAATACAGGAGAGAGAGGTCTCTGAGGGCGAGATACATAGGGTTAATACAGGAGAGAGAGGTCTGAGGGCGAGAGACATACAGTTATCCCATTCTGACCTGAGATCAGATTCATACGAGGTTTCCACTGGTCTGATTAAACCCATTCTGACCTGAGATCAGATTAAAAAAATGTCAGTCGTTCTTCGATTTTTCAAAAAATAGCAGACCTACAAGCTCGTATCGCGACACTCGGTGGCGTGATATGAGCTTGTAGATCTGCTATTTTTCAATAGCTAAAGCATAACATGATGCCAACACCAAAATGGGTGCCCGGTCAGAATGGGTTAATACAGGAGAGAGAGGTCTCTGAGGGCGAGAGACATACAGTTGATACAGGAGAGAGAGGTCTCTGAGGGCGAGAGACATACAGTTAATACAGGAGAGAGAGGTCTCTGAGGGCGAGAGACATAGAGTTAATACAGGAGAGAGAGGTCTCTGAGGGCGAGAGACATACAGTTAATACAGGAGAGAGAGGTCTGAGGGCGAGAGACATAGGGTTAATACAGGAGAGAGAGGTCTCTGAGGGCGAGAGACATAGAGTTAATACAGGAGAGAGAGAGATCTCTGAGGGCGAGAGACATACAGTTAATACAGGAGAGAGGTCTCTGTGGGCGAGAGACATAGGGTTAATACAGGAGAGAGAGGTCTCTGAGGGCGAGAGACATAGAGTTAATACAGGAGAGAGAGGTCTCTGAGGGCGAGAGACAAAGAGTTAATACATCAGAGAGAGGTCTCTGAGGGCGAGAGACATACAGTTAATACAGGAGAGAGAGGTCTCTGAGGGCGAGAGACATACAGTTGATACAGGAGAGAGAGGTCTCTGAGGGCGAGAGACATACAGTTAATACAGGAGAGAGAGAGAGGTCTTGAGGGCGAGAGACATACAGTTAATACAAGAGAGAGAGGTCTCTGAGGGCGAGAGACATACAGTTAATACAGGAGAGAGAGGTCTCTGAGGGCGAGAGACATAGAGTTAATACAGGAGAGAGAGGTCTCTGTGGGCGAGAGACATAGGGTTAATACAGGAGAGAGAGGTCTGAGGGCGAGAGACATACAGTTAATACAGGAGAGAGAGAGGTCTCTGTGGGCGAGAGACATAGGGTTAATACAGGAGACAGAGGTCTGAGGGCGAGAGACATAGAGTTAACCCATTCTGACCTGAGATCAGATTCATACGAGGTTTCCACTGGACACACACTGGTCTGATTAAACCCATTCTGACCTGAGATCAGATTAAAAAAATGTCAGTCGTTCTTCGATTTTTCAAAAAATAGCAGACCTACAAGCTCGTATCGCGCCACTCGGTGGCGCGATATGAGCTTGTAGGTCTGCTATTTTTCAATAGCTAAAGCATAACATGATGCCAACACCAAAATGGGTGCCCGGTCAGAATGGGTTAATACAGGAGAGAGAGGTCTCTGAGGGCGAGAGACATACAGTTGATACAGGAGAGAGAGGTCTCTGAGGGCGAGAGACATACAGTTAATACAGGAGAGAGAGGTCTTGAGGGCGAGAGACATAGAGTTAATACATCAGAGAGAGGTCTCTGAGGGCGAGAGACATACAGTTGATACAGGAGAGAGAGGTCTCTGAGGGCGAGAGACATACAGTTAATACAGGAGAGAGAGAGAGGTCTTGGGGGCGAGAGACATACAGTTAATACAAGAGAGAGAGGTCTCTGTGGGCGAGAGACATAGGGTTAATACAGGAGAGAGAGGTCTCTGACGGCGAGAGACATAGAGTTAATACAGGAGAGAGAGGTCTCTGAGGGCGAGAGACATAGAGTTAATACATCAGAGAGAGGTCTCTGAGGGCGAGAGACATACAGTTAATACAGGAGAGAGAGGTATCTGAGGGCGAGAGACATACAGTTGATACAGGAGAGAGAGGTCTCTGAGGGCGAGAGACATACAGTTAATACAGGAGAGAGAGAGAGGTCTTGGGGGCGAGAGACATACAGTTAATACAAGAGAGAGAGGTCTCTGAGGGCGAGAGACATACAGTTAATACAGGAGAGAGAGGTCTCTGAGGGCGAGAGACATAGAGTTAATACAGGAGAGAGAGGTCTCTGTGGGCGAGAGACATAGGGTTAATACAGGAGAGAGAGATCTGAGGGCGAGAGACATACAGTTAATACAGGAGAGAGAGGTCTCTGTGGGCGAGAGACATAGGGTTAATACAGGAGAGAGAGGTCTCTGAGGGCGAGAGACATAGAGTTAATACAGGAGAGAGAGGTCTCTGAGGGCGAGAGACATACAGTTAATACAGGAGAGAGAGGTCTGAGGGCGAGAGACATAGGGTTAATACAGGAGAGAGAGGTCTGAGGGCGAGAGACATAGAGTTAACCCATTCTGACCTGAGATCAGATTCATACGAGGTTTCCACTGGACACACACTGGTCTGATTAAACCCATTCTGACCTGAGATCAGATTAAAAAAATGTCAGTCGTTCTTCGATTTTTCAAAAAATAGCAGACCTACAAGCTCGTATCGCGCCACTCGGTGGCGCCATATGAGCTTGTAGATCTGCTATTTTTCAATAGCTAAAGCATATCATGATGCCAACACCAAAATGGGTGCCCGGTCAGAATGAGAGAGAGAGATCTCTGAGGGCGAGAGACATACAGTTAATACAGGAGAGAGAGGTCTCTGTGGGCGAGAGACATAGGGTTAATACAGGAGAGAGAGGTCTCTGAGGGCGAGATACATAGGGTTAATACAGGAGAGAGAGGTCTGAGGGCGAGAGACATACAGTTATCCCATTCTGACCTGAGATCAGATTCATACGAGGTTTCCACTGGTCTGATTAAACCCATTCTGACCTGAGATCAGATTAAAAAAATGTCAGTCGTTCTTCGATTTTTCAAAAAATAGCAGACCTACAAGCTCGTATCGCGACACTCGGTGGCGTGATATGAGCTTGTAGATCTGCTATTTTTCAATAGCTAAAGCATAACATGATGCCAACACCAAAATGGGTGCCCGGTCAGAATGGGTTAATACAGGAGAGAGAGGTCTCTGAGGGCGAGAGACATACAGTTGATACAGGAGAGAGAGGTCTCTGAGGGCGAGAGACATACAGTTAATACAGGAGAGAGAGGTCTCTGAGGGCGAGAGACATAGAGTTAATACAGGAGAGAGAGGTCTCTGAGGGCGAGAGACATACAGTTAATACAGGAGAGAGAGGTCTGAGGGCGAGAGACATAGGGTTAATACAGGAGAGAGAGGTCTCTGAGGGCGAGAGACATAGAGTTAATACAGGAGAGAGAGAGATCTCTGAGGGCGAGAGACATACAGTTAATACAGGAGAGAGGTCTCTGTGGGCGAGAGACATAGGGTTAATACAGGAGAGAGAGGTCTCTGAGGGCGAGAGACATAGAGTTAATACAGGAGAGAGAGGTCTCTGAGGGCGAGAGACAAAGAGTTAATACATCAGAGAGAGGTCTCTGAGGGCGAGAGACATACAGTTAATACAGGAGAGAGAGGTCTCTGAGGGCGAGAGACATACAGTTGATACAGGAGAGAGAGGTCTCTGAGGGCGAGAGACATACAGTTAATACAGGAGAGAGAGAGAGGTCTTGAGGGCGAGAGACATACAGTTAATACAAGAGAGAGAGGTCTCTGAGGGCGAGAGACATACAGTTAATACAGGAGAGAGAGGTCTCTGAGGGCGAGAGACATAGAGTTAATACAGGAGAGAGAGGTCTCTGTGGGCGAGAGACATAGGGTTAATACAGGAGAGAGAGGTCTGAGGGCGAGAGACATACAGTTAATACAGGAGAGAGAGAGGTCTCTGTGGGCGAGAGACATAGGGTTAATACAGGAGACAGAGGTCTGAGGGCGAGAGACATAGAGTTAACCAATTCTGACCTGAGATCAGATTCATACGAGGTTTCCACTGGACACACACTGGTCTGATTAAACCCATTCTGACCTGAGATCAGATTAAAAAAATGTCAGTCGTTCTTCGATTTTTCAAAAAATAGCAGACCTACAAGCTCGTATCGCGCCGCTCGGTGGCGCGATATGAGCTTGTAGGTCTGCTATTTTTCAATAGCTAAAGCATAACATGATGCCAACACCAAAATGGGTGCCCGGTCAGAATGGGTTAATACAGGAGAGAGAGGTCTCTGAGGGCGAGAGACATACAGTTGATACAGGAGAGAGAGGTCTCTGAGGGCGAGAGACATACAGTTAATACAGGAGAGAGAGGTCTTGAGGGCGAGAGACATACAGTTAATACAAGAGAGAGAGGTCTCTGAGGGCGAGAGACATACAGTTAATACAGGAGAGAGAGGTCTCTGAGGGCGAGAGACATAGAGTTAATACAGGAGAGAGAGGTCTCTGAGGGCGAGAGACATACTGTTAATACAGGAGAGAGAGGTCTCTGTGGGCGAGAGACATACAGTTAACCCATTCTGACCTGAGATCAGATTCATACGAGGTTTCCACTGGACACACACTGGTCTGATTAAACCCATTCTGACCTGAGATCAGATTTTAAAAAGTGTCAGTCGTTCTTCGATTTTTCAAAAATTAGCAGACCTACAAGCTCGTATCGCGCCACTCGGTGGCGCCATATGAGCTTGTAGATCTGCTATTTTTCAATAGCTAAAGCATATCATGATGCCAACACCAAAATGGGTGCCCGGTCAGAATGAGAGAGAGAGATCTCTGAGGGCGAGAGACATACAGTTAATACAGGAGAGAGAGGTCTCTGTGGGCGAGAGACATAGGGTTAATACAGGAGAGAGAGGTCTCTTAGGGCGAGAGACATAGGGTTAATACAGGAGAGAGAGGTCTGAGGGCGAGAGACATACAGTTAACCCATTCTGACCTGAGATCAGATTCATACGAGGTTTCCACTGGTCTGATTAAACCCATTCTGACCTGAGATCAGATTAAAAAAATGTCAGTCGTTCTTCGATTTTTCAAAAAATAGCAGACCTACAAGCTCGTATCGCGACACTCGGTGGCGTGATATGAGCTTGTAGATCTGCTATTTTTCAATAGCTAAAGCATAACATGATGCCAACACCAAAATGGGTGCCCGGTCAGAATGGGTTAATACAGGAGAGAGAGGTCTCTGAGGGCGAGAGACATACAGTTGATACAGGAGAGAGAGGTCTCTGAGGGCTAGAGACATACAGTTAATACAGGAGAGAGAGGTCTCTGTGGGCGAGAGACATACAGTTAACCCATTCTGACCTGAGATCAGATTCATACGAGGTTTCCACTGGACACACACTGGTCTGATTAAACCCATTCTGACCTGAGATCAGATTTTAAAAAGTGTCAGTCGTTCTTCGATTTTTCAAAAAATAGCAGACCTACAAGCTCGTATCGCGCCACTCGGTGGCGCCATATGAGCTTGTAGATCTGCTATTTTTCAATAGCTAAAGCATATCATGATGCCAACACCAAAATGGGTGCCCGGTCAGAATGAGAGAGAGAGATCTCTGAGGGCGAGAGACATACAGTTAATACAGGAGAGAGAGGTCTCTGTGGGCGAGAGACATAGGGTTAATACAGGAGAGAGAGGTCTCTGAGGGCGAGAGACATAGGGTTAATACAGGAGAGAGAGGTCTGAGGGCGAGAGACATACAGTTATCCCATTCTGACCTGAGATCAGATTCATACGAGGTTTCCACTGGTCTGATTAAACCCATTCTGACATGAGATCAGATTAAAAAAATGTCAGTCGTTCTTCGATTTTTCAAAAAATAGCAGACCTACAAGCTCGTATCGCGACACTCGGTGGCGTGATATGAGCTTGTAGATCTGCTATTTTTCAATAGCTAAAGCATAACATGATGCCAACACCAAAATGGGTGCCCGGTCAGAATGGGTTAATACAGGAGAGAGAGGTCTCTGAGGGCGAGAGACATACAGTTGATACAGGAGAGAGAGGTCTCTGAGGGCGAGAGACATACAGTTAATACAGGAGAGAGAGGTCTCTGAGGGCGAGAGACATAGAGTTAATACAGGAGAGAGAGGTCTCTGAGGGCGAGAGACATACAGTTAATACAGGAGAGAGAGGTCTGAGGGCGAGAGACATAGGGTTAATACAGGAGAGAGAGGTCTCTGAGGGCGAGAGACATAGAGTTAATACAGGAGAGAGAGAGATCTCTGAGGGCGAGAGACATACAGTTAATACAGGAGAGAGGTCTCTGTGGGCGAGAGACATAGGGTTAATACAGGAGAGAGAGGTCTCTGAGGGCGAGAGACATAGAGTTAATACAGGAGAGAGAGGTCTCTGAGGGCGAGAGACAAAGAGTTAATACATCAGAGAGAGGTCTCTGAGGGCGAGAGACATACAGTTAATACAGGAGAGAGAGGTCTCTGAGGGCGAGAGACATACAGTTGATACAGGAGAGAGAGGTCTCTGAGGGCGAGAGACATACAGTTAATACAGGAGAGAGAGAGAGGTCTTGAGGGCGAGAGACATACAGTTAATACAAGAGAGAGAGGTCTCTGAGGGCGAGAGACATACAGTTAATACAGGAGAGAGAGGTCTCTGAGGGCGAGAGACATAGAGTTAATACAGGAGAGAGAGGTCTCTGTGGGCGAGAGACATAGGGTTAATACAGGAGAGAGAGGTCTGAGGGCGAGAGACATACAGTTAATACAGGAGAGAGAGAGGTCTCTGTGGGCGAGAGACATAGGGTTAATACAGGAGAGAGAGGTCTCTGAGGGCGAGAGACATAGAGTTAATACAGGAGAGAGAGGTCTCTGAGGGCGAGAGACATACAGTTAATACAGGAGAGAGAGGTCTGAGGGCGAGAGACATAGGGTTAATACAGGAGACAGAGGTCTGAGGGCGAGAGACATAGAGTTAACCCATTCTGACCTGAGATCAGATTCATACGAGGTTTCCACTGGACACACACTGGTCTGATTAAACCCATTCTGACCTGAGATCAGATTAAAAAAATGTCAGTCGTTCTTCGATTTTTCAAAAAATAGCAGACCTACAAGCTCGTATCGCGCCACTCGGTGGCGCGATATGAGCTTGTAGGTCTGCTATTTTTCAATAGCTAAAGCATAACATGATGCCAACACCAAAATGGGTGCCCGGTCAGAATGGGTTAATACAGGAGAGAGAGGTCTCTGAGGGCGAGAGACATACAGTTGATACAGGAGAGAGAGGTCTCTGAGGGCGAGAGACATACAGTTAATACAGGAGAGAGAGGTCTTGAGGGCGAGAGACATACAGTTAATACAAGAGAGAGAGGTCTCTGAGGGCGAGAGACATACAGTTAATACAGGAGAGAGAGGTCTCTGAGGGCGAGAGACATAGAGTTAATACAGGAGAGAGAGGTCTCTGAGGGCGAGAGACATAGAGTTAATACAGGAGAGAGAGGTCTCTGAGGGCGAGAGACATACAGTTAATACAGGAGATAGAGGTCTCTGTGGGCGAGAGACATAGGGTTAATACAGGAGAGAGAGGTCTGAGGGCGAGAGACATAGGGTTAATACAGGAGAGAGAGGTCTCTGAGGGCGAGAGACATACAGTTAATACAGGAGAGAGGTCTCTGTGGGCGAGAGACATAGGGTTAATACAGGAGAGAGAGGTCTCTGAGGGCGAGAGACATAGAGTTAATACAGGAGAGAGAGGTCTCTGAGGGCGAGAGACATAGAGTTAATACATCAGAGAGAGGTCTCTGAGGGCGAGAGACATACAGTTGATACAGGAGAGAGAGGTCTCTGAGGGCGAGAGACATACAGTTAATACAGGAGAGAGAGAGAGGTCTTGGGGGCGAGAGACATACAGTTAATACAAGAGAGAGAGGTCTCTGTGGGCGAGAGACATAGGGTTAATACAGGAGAGAGAGGTCTCTGACGGCGAGAGACATAGAGTTAATACAGGAGAGAGAGGTCTCTGAGGGCGAGAGACATAGAGTTAATACATCAGAGAGAGGTCTCTGAGGGCGAGAGACATACAGTTAATACAGGAGAGAGAGGTCTCTGAGGGCGAGAGACATACAGTTGATACAGGAGAGAGAGGTCTCTGAGGGCGAGAGACATACAGTTAATACAGGAGAGAGAGAGAGGTCTTGGGGGCGAGAGACATACAGTTAATACAAGAGAGAGAGGTCTCTGAGGGCGAGAGACATACAGTTAATACAGGAGAGAGAGGTCTCTGAGGGCGAGAGACATAGAGTTAATACAGGAGAGAGAGGTCTCTGTGGGCGAGAGACATAGGGTTAATACAGGAGAGAGAGATCTGAGGGCGAGAGACATACAGTTAATACAGGAGAGAGAGGTCTCTGTGGGCGAGAGACATAGGGTTAATACAGGAGAGAGAGGTCTCTGAGGGCGAGAGACATAGAGTTAATACAGGAGAGAGAGGTCTCTGAGGGCGAGAGACATACAGTTAATACAGGAGATAGAGGTCTCTGTGGGCGAGAGACATAGGGTTAATACAGGAGAGAGAGGTCTGAGGGCGAGAGACATAGGGTTAATACAGGAGAGAGAGGTCTCTGAGGGCGAGAGACATACAGTTAATACAGGAGAGAGGTCTCTGTGGGCGAGAGACATAGGGTTAATACAGGAGAGAGAGGTCTCTGAGGGCGAGAGACATAGAGTTAATACAGGAGAGAGAGGTCTCTGAGGGCGAGAGACATAGAGTTAATACATCAGAGAGAGGTCTCTGAGGGCGAGAGACATACAGTTGATACAGGAGAGAGAGGTCTCTGAGGGCGAGAGACATACAGTTAATACAGGAGAGAGAGAGAGGTCTTGGGGGCGAGAGACATACAGTTAATACAAGAGAGAGAGGTCTCTGTGGGCGAGAGACATAGGGTTAATACAGGAGAGAGAGGTCTCTGACGGCGAGAGACATAGAGTTAATACAGGAGAGAGAGGTCTCTGAGGGCGAGAGACATAGAGTTAATACATCAGAGAGAGGTCTCTGAGGGCGAGAGACATACAGTTAATACAGGAGAGAGAGGTCTCTGAGGGCGAGAGACATACAGTTGATACAGGAGAGAGAGGTCTCTGAGGGCGAGAGACATACAGTTAATACAGGAGAGAGAGAGAGGTCTTGGGGGCGAGAGACATACAGTTAATACAAGAGAGAGAGGTCTCTGAGGGCGAGAGACATACAGTTAATACAGGAGAGAGAGGTCTCTGAGGGCGAGAGACATAGAGTTAATACAGGAGAGAGAGGTCTCTGTGGGCGAGAGACATAGGGTTAATACAGGAGAGAGAGATCTGAGGGCGAGAGACATACAGTTAATACAGGAGAGAGAGGTCTCTGTGGGCGAGAGACATAGGGTTAATACAGGAGAGAGAGGTCTCTGAGGGCGAGAGACATAGAGTTAATACAGGAGAGAGAGGTCTCTGAGGGCGAGAGACATACAGTTAATACAGGAGAGAGAGGTCTGAGGGCGAGAGACATAGGGTTAATACAGGAGAGAGAGGTCTGAGGGCGAGAGACATAGAGTTAACCCATTCTGACCTGAGATCAGATTCATACGAGGTTTCCACTGGACACACACTGGTCTGATTAAACCCATTCTGACCTGAGATCAGATTAAAAAAATGTCAGTCGTTCTTCGATTTTTCAAAAAATAGCAGACCTACAAGCTCGTATCGCGCCACTCGGTGGCGCCATATGAGCTTGTAGATCTGCTATTTTTCAATAGCTAAAGCATATCATGATGCCAACACCAAAATGGGTGCCCGGTCAGAATGAGAAAGAGAGATCTCTGAGGGCGAGAGACATACAGTTAATACAGGAGAGAGAGGTCTCTGTGGGCGAGAGACATAGGGTATAGGGTTAATACAGGAGAGAGCGGTCTCTGTGGGCGAGAGACATAGGGTATAGGGTTAATACAGGAGAGAGAGGTCTCTGTGGGCGAGAGACATAGGGTGAATACAGGAGAGAGAGGTCTGAGGGCGAGAGACATACAGTTAACCCATTCTGACCTGAGATCAGATTCATACGAGGTTTCCACTGGACACACACTGGTCTGATTAAACCCATTCTGACCTGAGATCAGATTAAAAAAATGTCAGTCGTTCTTCGATTTTTCAAAAAATAGCAGACCTACAAGCTCGTATCGCGCGCGATATGAGCTTGTAGATCTGCTATTTTTCAATAGCTAAAGCATAACATGTTGCCAACACCAAAATGGGTGCCCGGTCAGAATGGGTTAATACAGGAGAGAGAGGTCTCTGAGGGCGAGAGACATACAGTTGATACAGGAGAGAGAGGTCTCTGAGGGCGAGAGACATACAGTTAATACAGGAGAGAGAGAGAGGTCTTGAGGGCGAGAGACATACAGTTAATACAAGAGAGAGAGGTCTCTGAGGGCGAGAGACATACAGTTAATACAGGAGAGAGAGGTCTCTGAGGGCGAGAGACATAGAGTTAATACAGGAGAGAGAGGTCTCTGAGGGCGAGAGACATACTGTTAATACAGGAGAGAGAGGTCTCTGTGGGCGAGAGACATAGGGTTAATACAGGAGAGAGAGGTCTCTGTGGGCGAGAGACATACAGTTCACCCATTCTGTCCTGAGATCAGATTCATACGAGGTTTCCACTGGACACACACTGGTCTGATTAAACCCATTCTGACCTGAGATCAGATTTTTAAAAGTGTCAGTCGTTCTTCGATTTTTCAAAAAATAGCAGACCTACAAGCTCGTATCGCGCCACTCGGTGGCGCCATATGAGCTTGTAGATCTGCTATTTTTCAATAGCTAAAGCATATCATGATGCCAACACCAAAATGGGTGCCCGGTCAGAATGAGAGAGAGAGATCTCTGAGGGCGAGAGACATACAGTTAATACAGGAGAGAGAGGTCTCTGTAGGCGAGAGACATAGGGTTAATACAGGAGAGAGAGGTCTCTGAGGGCGAGAGACATAGGGTTAATACAGGAGAGAGAGGTCTGAGGGCGAGAGACATACAGTTAACCCATTCTGACCTGAGATCAGATTCATACGAGGTTTCCACTGGTCTGATTAAACCCATTCTGACCTGAGATCAGATTAAAAAAATGTCAGTCGTTCTTCGATTTTTCAAAAAATAGCAGACCTACAAGCTCGTATCGCGACACTCGGTGGCGTGATATGAGCTTGTAGATCTGCTATTTTTCAATAGCTAAAGCATAACATGATGCCAACACCAAAATGGGTGCCCGGTCAGAATGGGTTAATACAGGAGAGAGAGGTCTCTGAGGGCGAGAGACATACAGTTAATACAGGAGAGAGAGAGAGGTCTTGAGGGCGAGAGACATACAGTTAATACAAGAGAGAGAGGTCTCTGAGGGCGAGAGACATACAGTTAATACGGGAGAGAGAGGTCTCTGAGGGCGAGAGACATAGAGTTAATACAGGAGAGAGAGGTCTCTGAGGGCGAGAGACATACTGTTAATACAGGAGAGCGAGGTCTGAGGGCGAGAGACATACAGTTAATACAGGAGAGAGAGGTCTCTGAGGGCGAGAGACATAGAGTTAATACAGGAGAGAGAGGTCTCTGAGGGCGAGAGACATACAGTTAATACAGGAGAGAGAGGTCTCTGTGGGCGAGAGACATAGGGTTAATACAGGAGAGAGAGGTCTGAGGGCGAGAGACATAGGGTTAATACAGGAGAGAGGTCTCTGAGGGCGAGAGACATAGAGTTAATACAGGAGAGAGAGAGAGATCTCTGAGGGCGAGAGACATACAGTTAATACAGGAGAGAGAGGTCTCTGTGGGCGAGAGACATAGGGTTAATACAGGAGAGAGAGGTCTGAGGGCGAGAGACATACAGTTGATACAGGAGAGAGAGGTCTCTGAGGGCGAGAGACATACAGTTAATACAGGAGAGAGAGAGAGGTCTTGAGGGCGAGAGACATACAGTTAATACAAGAGAGAGAGGTCTCTGTGGGCGAGAGACATAGGGTGAATACAGGAGAGAGAGGTCTGAGGGCGAGAGACATACAGTTAACCCATTCTGACCTGAGATCAGATTCATACGAGGTTTCCACTGGACACACACTGGTCTGATTAAACCCATTCTGACCTGAGATCAGATTAAAAAAATGTCAGTCGTTCTTCGATTTTTCAAAAAATAGCAGACCTACAAGCTCGTATCGCGCGCGATATGAGCTTGTAGATCTGCTATTTTTCAATAGCTAAAGCATAACATGTTGCCAACACCAAAATGGGTGCCCGGTCAGAATGGGTTAATACAGGAGAGAGAGGTCTCTGAGGGCGAGAGACATACAGTTGATACAGGAGAGAGAGGTCTCTGAGGGCGAGAGACATACAGTTAATACAGGAGAGAGAGAGAGGTCTTGAGGGCGAGAGACATACAGTTAATACAAGAGAGAGAGGTCTCTGAGGGCGAGAGACATACAGTTAATACAGGAGAGAGAGGTCTCTGAGGGCGAGAGACATAGAGTTAATACAGGAGAGAGAGGTCTCTGAGGGCGAGAGACATACTGTTAATACAGGAGAGAGAGGTCTCTGTGGGCGAGAGACATAGGGTTAATACAGGAGAGAGAGGTCTCTGTGGGCGAGAGACATACAGTTCACCCATTCTGTCCTGAGATCAGATTCATACGAGGTTTCCACTGGACACACACTGGTCTGATTAAACCCATTCTGACCTGAGATCAGATTTTTAAAAGTGTCAGTCGTTCTTCGATTTTTCAAAAAATAGCAGACCTACAAGCTCGTATCGCGCCACTCGGTGGCGCCATATGAGCTTGTAGATCTGCTATTTTTCAATAGCTAAAGCATATCATGATGCCAACACCAAAATGGGTGCCCGGTCAGAATGAGAGAGAGAGATCTCTGAGGGCGAGAGACATACAGTTAATACAGGAGAGAGAGGTCTCTGTAGGCGAGAGACATAGGGTTAATACAGGAGAGAGAGGTCTCTGAGGGCGAGAGACATAGGGTTAATACAGGAGAGAGAGGTCTGAGGGCGAGAGACATACAGTTAACCCATTCTGACCTGAGATCAGATTCATACGAGGTTTCCACTGGTCTGATTAAACCCATTCTGACCTGAGATCAGATTAAAAAAATGTCAGTCGTTCTTCGATTTTTCAAAAAATAGCAGACCTACAAGCTCGTATCGCGACACTCGGTGGCGTGATATGAGCTTGTAGATCTGCTATTTTTCAATAGCTAAAGCATAACATGATGCCAACACCAAAATGGGTGCCCGGTCAGAATGGGTTAATACAGGAGAGAGAGGTCTCTGAGGGCGAGAGACATACAGTTAATACAGGAGAGAGAGAGAGGTCTTGAGGGCGAGAGACATACAGTTAATACAAGAGAGAGAGGTCTCTGAGGGCGAGAGACATACAGTTAATACGGGAGAGAGAGGTCTCTGAGGGCGAGAGACATAGAGTTAATACAGGAGAGAGAGGTCTCTGAGGGCGAGAGACATACTGTTAATACAGGAGAGCGAGGTCTGAGGGCGAGAGACATACAGTTAATACAGGAGAGAGAGGTCTCTGAGGGCGAGAGACATAGAGTTAATACAGGAGAGAGAGGTCTCTGAGGGCGAGAGACATACAGTTAATACAGGAGAGAGAGGTCTCTGTGGGCGAGAGACATAGGGTTAATACAGGAGAGAGAGGTCTGAGGGCGAGAGACATAGGGTTAATACAGGAGAGAGGTCTCTGAGGGCGAGAGACATAGAGTTAATACAGGAGAGAGAGAGAGATCTCTGAGGGCGAGAGACATACAGTTAATACAGGAGAGAGAGGTCTCTGTGGGCGAGAGACATAGGGTTAATACAGGAGAGAGAGGTCTGAGGGCGAGAGACATACAGTTGATACAGGAGAGAGAGGTCTCTGAGGGCGAGAGACATACAGTTAATACAGGAGAGAGAGAGAGGTCTTGAGGGCGAGAGACATACAGTTAATACAAGAGAGAGAGGTCTCTGAGGGCGAGAGACATACAGTTAATACAGGAGAGAGAGGTCTCTGAGGGCGAGAGACATAGAGTTAATACAGGAGAGAGAGGTCTCTGAGGGCGAGAGACATACTGTTAATACAGGAGAGAGAGGTCTCTGTGGGCGAGAGACATAGGGTGATTACAGGAGAGAGAGGTCTGAGGGCGAGAGACATACAGTTAACCCATTCTGACCTGAGATCAGATTCATACGAGGTTTCCACTGGACACACACTGGTCTGATTAAACCCATTCTGACCTGAGATCAGATTAAACAAATGTCAGTCGTTCTTCGATTTTTCAAAAAATAGCAGACCTACAAGCTCGTATCGCGCGCGATATGAGCTTGTAGATCTGCTATTTTTCAATAGCTAAAGCATAACATGTTGCCAACACCAAAATGGGTGCCTGGTCAGAATGGGTTAATACAGGAGAGAGAGGTCTCTGAGGGCGAGAGACATACAGTTGATACAGGAGAGAGAGGTCTCTGAGGGCGAGAGACATACAGTTAATACAGGAGAGAGAGAGAGGTCTTGAGGGCGAGAGACATACAGTTAATACAAGAGAGAGAGGTCTCTGAGGGCGAGAGACATACAGTTAATACAGGAGAGAGAGGTCTCTGAGGGCGAGAGACATAGAGTTAATACAGGAGAGAGAGGTCTCTGAGGGCGAGAGACATACTGTTAATACAGGAGAGAGAGGTCTCTGTGGGCGAGAGACATAGGGTTAATACAGGAGAGAGAGGTCTCTGTGGGCGAGAGACATACAGTTAACCCATTCTGTCCTGAGATCAGATTCATACGAGGTTTCCACTGGACACACACTGGTCTGATCAAACCCATTCTGACCTGAGATCAGAAAAAAAAAGTGTCAGTCGTTCTTCGATTTTTCAAAAAATAGCAGACCTACAAGCTCGTATCGCGCCACTCGGTGGCGCCATATGAGCTTGTAGATCTGCTATTTTTCAATAGCTAAAGCATATCATGATGCCAACACCAAAATGGGTGCCCGGTCAGAATGAGAGAGAGAGATCTCTGAGGGCGAGAGACATACAGTTAATACAGGAGAGAGAGGTCTCTGTGGGCGAGAGACATAGGGTTAATACAGGAGAGAGAGGTCTCTGAGGTCGAGAGACATAGGGTTAATACAGGAGAGAGAGGTCTGAGGGCGAGAGACATACAGTTAACCCATTCTGACCTGAGATCAGATTCATACGAGGTTTCCACTGGTCTGATTAAACCCATTCTGACCTGAGATCAGATTAAAAAAATGTCAGTCGTTCTTCGATTTTTCAAAAAATAGCAGACCTACAAGCTCGTATCGCGACACTCGGTGGCGTGATATGAGCTTGTAGATCTGCTATTTTTCAATAGCTAAAGCATAACATGATGCCAACACCAAAATGGGTGCCCGGTCAGAATGGGTTAATACAGGAGAGAGAGGTCTCTGAGGGCGAGAGACATACAGTTGATACAGGAGAGAGAGGTCTCTGAGGGCGAGAGACATACAGTTAATACAGGAGAGAGAGGTCTCTGTGGGCGAGAGACATACAGTTAACCCATTCTGACCTGAGATCAGATTCATACGAGGTTTCCACTGGACACACACTGGTCTGATTAAACCCATTCTGACCTGAGATCAGATTTTAAAAAGTGTCAGTCGTTCTTCGATTTTTCAAAAAATAGCAGACCTACAAGCTCGTATCGCGCCACTCGGTGGCGCCATATGAGCTTGTAGATCTGCTATTTTTCAATAGCTAAAGCATATCATGATGCCAACACCAAAATGGGTGCCCGGTCAGAATGAGAGAGAGAGATCTCTGAGGGCGAGAGACATACAGTTAATACAGGAGAGAGAGGTCTCTGTGGGCGAGAGACATAGGGTTAATACAGGAGAGAGAGGTCTCTGAGGGCGAGAGACATAGGGTTAATACAGGAGAGAGAGGTCTGAGGGCGAGAGACATACAGTTAACCCATTCTGACCTGAGATCAGATTCATACGAGGTTTCCACTGGTCTGATTAAACCCATTCTGACCTGAGATCAGATTAAAAAAATGTCAGTCGTTCTTCGATTTTTCAAAAAATAGCAGACCTACAAGCTCGTATCGCGACACTCGGTGGCGTGATATGAGCTTGTAGATCTGCTATTTTTCAATAGCTAAAGCATAACATGATGCCAACACCAAAATGAATGCCCGGTCAGAATGGGTTAATACAGGAGAGAGAGGTCTCTGAGGGCGAGAGACATACAGTTGATACAGGAGAGAGAGGTCTCTGAGGGCGAGAGACATACAGTTAATACAGGAGAGCGAGAGAGGTCTTGAGGGCGAGAGACATACAGTTAATACAAGAGAGAGAGGTCTCTGAGGGCGAGAGACATACAGTTAATACGGGAGAGAGAGGTCTCTGAGGGCGAGAGACATAGAGTTAATACAGGAGAGAGAGGTCTCTGAGGGCGAGAGACATACTGTTAATACAGGAGAGAGAGGTCTGAGGGCGAGAGACATAAAGTTAACCCATTCTGACCTGAGATCAGATTCATACGAGGTTTCCACTGGACACACACTGGTCTGATTAAACTCATTCTGACCTGAGATCAGATTAAAAAAATGTCAGTCGTTCTTCGATTTTTCAAAAAATAGCAGACCTACAAGCTCGTATCGCGCCACGCGATATGAGCTTGTAGATCTGCTATTTTTCAATAGCTAAAGCATAACATGATGCCAACACCAAAATGGGTGCCCGGTCAGAATGGGTTAATACAGGAGAGAGAGGTCTCTGAGGGCGAGAGACATAGAGTTAATACAGGAGAGAGAGGTCTCTGAGGGCGAGAGACATACAGTTAATACAGGAGAGAGAGGTCTCTGTGGGCGAGAGACATAGGGTTAATACAGGAGAGAGAGGTCTGAGGGCGAGAGACATAGGGTTAATACAGGAGAGAGGTCTCTGAGGGCGAGAGACATAGAGTTAATACAGGAGTGAGAGAGAGATCTCTGAGGGCGAGAGACATACAGTTAATACAGGAGAGAGAGGTCTCTGTGGGCGAGAGACATAGGGTTAATACAGGAGAGAGAGGTCTGAGGGCGAGAGACATACAGTTGATACAGGAGAGAGAGGTCTCTGAGGGCGAGAGACATACAGTTAATACAGGAGAGAGAGAGAGGTCTTGAGGGCGAGAGACATACAGTTAATACAAGAGAGAGAGGTCTCTGAGGGCGAGAGACATACAGTTAATACAGGAGAGAGAGGTCTCTGAGGGCGAGAGACATAGAGTTAATACAGGAGAGAGAGGTCTCTGAGGGCGAGAGACATACTGTTAATACAGGAGAGAGAGGTCTCTGTGGGCGAGAGACATAGGGTGATTACAGGAGAGAGAGGTCTGAGGGCGAGAGACATACAGTTAATACAGGAGAGAGAGGTCTCTGAGGGCGAGAGTGCATACAGTTGATACAGGAGAGAGAGGTCTCTGAGGGCGAGAGACATACAGTTAATACAGGAGAGAGAGGTCTCTGTGGGCGAGAGACATACAGTTAACCCATTCTGACCTGAGATCAGATTCATACGAGGTTTCCACTGGACACACACTGGTCTGATTAAACCCATTCTGACCTGAGATCAGATTTTTAAAAGTGTCAGTCGTTCTTCGATTTTTCAAAAAATAGCAGACCTACAAGCTCGTATCGCGCCACTCGGTGGCGCCATATGAGCTTGTAGATCTGCTATTTTTCAATAGCTAAAGCATATCATGATGCCAACACCAAAATGGGTGCCCGGTCAGAATGAGAGAGAGAGATCTCTGAGGGCGAGAGACATACAGTTAATACAGGAGAGAGAGGTCTCTGTGGGCGAGAGACATAGGGTTAATACAGGAGAGAGAGGTCTCTGAGGGCGAGAGACATAGGGTTAATACAGAGAGAGAGGTCTGAGGGCGAGAGACATACAGTTAACCCATTCTGACCTGAGATCAGATTCATACGAGGTTTCCACTGGTCTGATTAAACCCATTCTGACCTGAGATCAGATTAAAAAAATGTCAGTCGTTGTTCGATTTTTCAAAAAATAGCAGACCTACAAGCTCGTATCGCGACACTCGGTGGCGTGATATGAGCTTGTAGATCTGCTATTTTTCAATAGCTAAAGCATAACATGATGCCAACACCAAAATGGGTGCCCGGTCAGAATGGGTTAATACAGGAGAGAGAGGTCTCTGAGGGCGAGAGACATACAGTTGATACAGGAGAGAGAGGTCTCTGAGGGCGAGAGACATACAGTTAATACAGGAGAGAGAGAGAGGTCTTGAGGGCGAGAGACATACAGTTAATACAAGAGAGAGAGGTCTCTGAGGGCGAGAGACATACAGTTAATACGGGAGAGAGAGGTCTCTGAGGGCGAGAGACATAGAGTTAATACAGGAGAGAGAGGTCTCTGAGGGCGAGAGACATACTGTTAATACAGGAGAGAGAGGTCTGAGGGCGAGAGACATACAGTTAACCCATTCTGACCTGAGATCAGATTCATACGAGGTTTCCACTGGACACACACTGGTCTGATTAAACTCATTCTGACCTGAGATCAGATTAAAAAAATGTCAGTCGTTCTTCGATTTTTCAAAAAATAGCAGACCTACAAGCTCGTATCGCGCCACGCGATATGAGCTTGTAGATCTGCTATTTTTCAATAGCTAAAGCATAACATGATGCCAACACCAAAATGGGTGCCCGGTCAGAATGGGTTAATACAGGAGAGAGAGGTCTCTGAGGGCGAGAGACATAGAGTTAATACAGGAGAGAGAGGTCTCTGAGGGCGAGAGACATACAGTTAATACAGGAGAGAGAGGTCTCTGTGGGCGAGAGACATAGGGTTAATACAGGAGAGAGAGGTCTGAGGGCGAGAGACATAGGGTTAATACAGGAGAGAGGTCTCTGAGGGCGAGAGACATAGAGTTAATACAGGAGAGAGAGAGAGATCTCTGAGGGCGAGAGACATACAGTTAATACAGGAGAGAGAGGTCTCTGTGGGCGAGAGACATAGGGTTAATACAGGAGAGAGAGGTCTGAGGGCGAGATACATACAGTTGATACAGGAGAGAGAGGTCTCTGAGGGCGAGAGACATACAGTTAATACAGGAGAGAGAGAGAGGTCTTGAGGGCGAGAGACATACAGTTAATACAAGAGAGAGAGGTCTCTGAGGGCGAGAGACATACAGTTAATACAGGAGAGAGAGGTCTCTGAGGGCGAGAGACATAGAGTTAATACAGGAGAGAGAGGTCTCTGAGGGCGAGAGACATACTGTTAATACAGGAGAGAGAGGTCTCTGTGGGCGAGAGACATAGGGTGATTACAGGAGAGAGAGGTCTGAGGGCGAGAGACATACAGTTAACCCATTCTGACCTGAGATCAGATTCATACGAGGTTTCCACTGGACACACACTGGTCTGATTAAACCCATTCTGACCTGAGATCAGATTAAACAAATGTCAGTCGTTCTTCGATTTTTCAAAAAATAGCAGACCTACAAGCTCGTATCGCGCGCGATATGAGCTTGTAGATCTGCTATTTTTCAATAGCTAAAGCATAACATGTTGCCAACACCAAAATGGGTGCCTGGTCAGAATGGGTTAATACAGGAGAGAGAGGTCTCTGAGGGCGAGAGACATACAGTTGATACAGGAGAGAGAGGTCTCTGAGGGCGAGAGACATACAGTTAATACAGGAGAGAGAGAGAGGTCTTGAGGGCGAGAGACATACAGTTAATACAAGAGAGAGAGGTCTCTGAGGGCGAGAGACATACAGTTAATACAGGAGAGAGAGGTCTCTGAGGGCGAGAGACATAGAGTTAATACAGGAGAGAGAGGTCTCTGAGGGCGAGAGACATACTGTTAATACAGGAGAGAGAGGTCTCTGTGGGCGAGAGACATAGGGTTAATACAGGAGAGAGAGGTCTCTGTGGGCGAGAGACATACAGTTAACCCATTCTGTCCTGAGATCAGATTCATACGAGGTTTCCACTGGACACACACTGGTCTGATCAAACCCATTCTGACCTGAGATCAGAAAAAAAAAGTGTCAGTCGTTCTTCGATTTTTCAAAAAATAGCAGACCTACAAGCTCGTATCGCGCCACTCGGTGGCGCCATATGAGCTTGTAGATCTGCTATTTTTCAATAGCTAAAGCATATCATGATGCCAACACCAAAATGGGTGCCCGGTCAGAATGAGAGAGAGAGATCTCTGAGGGCGAGAGACATACAGTTAATACAGGAGAGAGAGGTCTCTGTGGGCGAGAGACATAGGGTTAATACAGGAGAGAGAGGTCTCTGAGGTCGAGAGACATAGGGTTAATACAGGAGAGAGAGGTCTGAGGGCGAGAGACATACAGTTAACCCATTCTGACCTGAGATCAGATTCATACGAGGTTTCCACTGGTCTGATTAAACCCATTCTGACCTGAGATCAGATTAAAAAAATGTCAGTCGTTCTTCGATTTTTCAAAAAATAGCAGACCTACAAGCTCGTATCGCGACACTCGGTGGCGTGATATGAGCTTGTAGATCTGCTATTTTTCAATAGCTAAAGCATAACATGATGCCAACACCAAAATGGGTGCCCGGTCAGAATGGGTTAATACAGGAGAGAGAGGTCTCTGAGGGCGAGAGACATACAGTTGATACAGGAGAGAGAGGTCTCTGAGGGCGAGAGACATACAGTTAATACAGGAGAGCGAGAGAGGTCTTGAGGGCGAGAGACATACAGTTAATACAAGAGAGAGAGGTCTCTGAGGGCGAGAGACATACAGTTAATACGGGAGAGAGAGGTCTCTGAGGGCGAGAGACATAGAGTTAATACAGGAGAGAGAGGTCTCTGAGGGCGAGAGACATACTGTTAATACAGGAGAGAGAGGTCTGAGGGCGAGAGACATACAGTTAACCCATTCTGACCTGAGATCAGATTCATACGAGGTTTCCACTGGACACACACTGGTCTGATTAAACTCATTCTGACCTGAGATCAGATTAAAAAAATGTCAGTCGTTCTTCGATTTTTCAAAAAATAGCAGACCTACAAGCTCGTATCGCGCCACGCGATATGAGCTTGTAGATCTGCTATTTTTCAATAGCTAAAGCATAACATGATGCCAACACCAAAATGGGTGCCCGGTCAGAATGGGTTAATACAGGAGAGAGAGGTCTCTGAGGGCGAGAGACATAGAGTTAATACAGGAGAGAGAGGTCTCTGAGGGCGAGAGACATACAGTTAATACAGGAGAGAGAGGTCTCTGTGGGCGAGAGACATAGGGTTAATACAGGAGAGAGAGGTCTGAGGGCGAGAGACATAGGGTTAATACAGGAGAGAGGTCTCTGAGGGCGAGAGACATAGAGTTAATACAGGAGAGAGAGAGAGATCTCTGAGGGCGAGAGACATACAGTTAATACAGGAGAGAGAGGTCTCTGTGGGCGAGAGACATAGGGTTAATACAGGAGAGAGAGGTCTGAGGGCGAGAGACATACAGTTGATACAGGAGAGAGAGGTCTCTGAGGGCGAGAGACATACAGTTAATACAGGAGAGAGAGAGAGGTCTTGAGGGCGAGAGACATACAGTTAATACAAGAGAGAGAGGTCTCTGAGGGCGAGAGACATACAGTTAATACAGGAGAGAGGTCTCTGAGAGCGAGAGACATAGAGTTAATACAGGAGAGAGAGGTCTCTGAGGGCGAGAGACATACTGTTAATACAGGAGAGAGAGGTCTCTGTGGGCGAGAGACATAGGGTGATTACAGGAGAGAGAGGTCTGAGGGCGAGAGACATACAGTTAATACAGGAGAGAGAGGTCTCTGAGGGCGAGAGACATACAGTTGATACAGGAGAGAGAGGTCTCTGAGGGCGAGAGACATACAGTTAATACAGGAGAGAGAGGTCTCTGTGGGCGAGAGACATACAGTTAACCCATTCTGACCTGAGATCAGATTCATACGAGGTTTCCACTGGACACACACTGGTCTGATTAAACCCATTCTGACCTGAGATCAGATTTTAAAAAGTGTCAGTCGTTCTTCGATTTTTCAAAAAATAGCAGACCTACAAGCTCGTATCGCGCCACTCGGTGGCGCCATATGAGCTTGTAGATCTGCTATTTTTCAATAGCTAAAGCATATCATGATGCCAACACCAAAATGGGTGCCCGGTCAGAATGAGAGAGAGAGATCTCTGAGGGCGAGAGACATACAGTTAATACAGGAGAGAGAGGTCTCTGTGGGCGAGAGACATAGGGTTAATACAGGAGAGAGAGGTCTCTGAGGGCGAGAGACATAGGGTTAATACAGAGAGAGAGGTCTGAGGGCGAGAGACATACAGTTAACCCATTCTGACCTGAGATCAGATTCATACGAGGTTTCCACTGGTCTGATTAAACCCATTCTGACCTGAGATCAGATTAAAAAAATGTCAGTCGTTGTTCGATTTTTCAAAAAATAGCAGACCTACAAGCTCGTATCGCGACACTCGGTGGCGTGATATGAGCTTGTAGATCTGCTATTTTTCAATAGCTAAAGCATAACATGATGCCAACACCAAAATGGGTGCCCGGTCAGAATGGGTTAATACAGGAGAGAGAGGTCTCTGAGGGCGAGAGACATACAGTTGATACAGGAGAGAGAGGTCTCTGAGGGCGAGAGACATACAGTTAATACAGGAGAGAGAGAGAGGTCTTGAGGGCGAGAGACATACAGTTAATACAAGAGAGAGAGGTCTCTGAGGGCGAGAGACATACAGTTAATACGGGAGAGAGAGGTCTCTGAGGGCGAGAGACATAGAGTTAATACAGGAGAGAGAGGTCTCTGAGGGCGAGAGACATACTGTTAATACAGGAGAGAGAGGTCTGAGGGCGAGAGACATACAGTTAACCCATTCTGACCTGAGATCAGATTCATACGAGGTTTCCACTGGACACACACTGGTCTGATTAAACTCATTCTGACCTGAGATCAGATTAAAAAAATGTCAGTCGTTCTTCGATTTTTCAAAAAATAGCAGACCTACAAGCTCGTATCGCGCCACGCGATATGAGCTTGTAGATCTGCTATTTTTCAATAGCTAAAGCATAACATGATGCCAACACCAAAATGGGTGCCCGGTCAGAATGGGTTAATACAGGAGAGAGAGGTCTCTGAGGGCGAGAGACATAGAGTTAATACAGGAGAGAGAGGTCTCTGAGGGCGAGAGACATACAGTTAATACAGGAGAGAGAGGTCTCTGTGGGCGAGAGACATAGGGTTAATACAGGAGAGAGAGGTCTGAGGGCGAGAGACATAGGGTTAATACAGGAGAGAGGTCTCTGAGGGCGAGAGACATAGAGTTAATACAGGAGAGAGAGAGAGATCTCTGAGGGCGAGAGACATACAGTTAATACAGGAGAGAGAGGTCTCTGTGGGCGAGAGACATAGGGTTAATACAGGAGAGAGAGGTCTGAGGGCGAGAGACATACAGTTGATACAGGAGAGAGAGGTCTCTGAGGGCGAGAGACATACAGTTAATACAGGAGAGAGAGAGAGGTCTTGAGGGCGAGAGACATACAGTTAATACAAGAGAGAGAGGTCTCTGAGGGCGAGAGACATACAGTTAATACAGGAGAGAGAGGTCTCTGAGGGCGAGAGACATAGAGTTAATACAGGAGAGAGAGGTCTCTGAGGGCGAGAGACATACTGTTAATACAGGAGAGAGAGGTCTCTGTGGGCGAGAGACATAGGGTGATTACAGGAGAGAGAGGTCTGAGGGCGAGAGACATACAGTTAATACAGGAGAGAGAGGTCTCTGAGGGCGAGAGTGCATACAGTTGATACAGGAGAGAGAGGTCTCTGAGGGCGAGAGACATACAGTTAATACAGGAGAGAGAGGTCTCTGTGGGCGAGAGACATACAGTTAACCCATTCTGACCTGAGATCAGATTCATACGAGGTTTCCACTGGACACACACTGGTCTGATTAAACCCATTCTGACCTGAGATCAGATTTTAAAAAGTGTCAGTCGTTCTTCGATTTTTCAAAAAATAGCAGACCTACAAGCTCGTATCGCGCCACTCGGTGGCGCCATATGAGCTTGTAGATCTGCTATTTTTCAATAGCTAAAGCATATCATGATGCCAACACCAAAATGGGTGCCCGGTCAGAATGAGAGAGAGAGATCTCTGAGGGCGAGAGACATACAGTTAATACAGGAGAGAGAGGTCTCTGTGGGCGAGAGACATAGGGTTAATACAGGAGAGAGAGGTCTCTGAGGGCGAGAGACATAGGGTTAATACAGAGAGAGAGGTCTGAGGGCGAGAGACATACAGTTAACCCATTCTGACCTGAGATCAGATTCATACGAGGTTTCCACTGGTCTGATTAAACCCATTCTGACCTGAGATCAGATTAAAAAAATGTCAGTCGTTGTTCGATTTTTCAAAAAATAGCAGACCTACAAGCTCGTATCGCGACACTCGGTGGCGTGATATGAGCTTGTAGATCTGCTATTTTTCAATAGCTAAAGCATAACATGATGCCAACACCAAAATGGGTGCCCGGTCAGAATGGGTTAATACAGGAGAGAGAGGTCTCTGAGGGCGAGAGACATACAGTTGATACAGGAGAGAGAGGTCTCTGAGGGCGAGAGACATACAGTTAATACAGGAGAGAGAGAGAGGTCTTGAGGGCGAGAGACATACAGTTAATACAAGAGAGAGAGGTCTCTGAGGGCGAGAGACATACAGTTAATACGGGAGAGAGAGGTCTCTGAGGGCGAGAGACATAGAGTTAATACAGGAGAGAGAGGTCTCTGAGGGCGAGAGACATACTGTTAATACAGGAGAGAGAGGTCTGAGGGCGAGAGACATACAGTTAACCCATTCTGACCTGAGATCAGATTCATACGAGGTTTCCACTGGACACACACTGGTCTGATTAAACTCATTCTGACCTGAGATCAGATTAAAAAAATGTCAGTCGTTCTTCGATTTTTCAAAAAATAGCAGACCTACAAGCTCGTATCGCGCCACGCGATATGAGCTTGTAGATCTGCTATTTTTCAATAGCTAAAGCATAACATGATGCCAACACCAAAATGGGTGCCCGGTCAGAATGGGTTAATACAGGAGAGAGAGGTCTCTGAGGGCGAGAGACATAGAGTTAATACAGGAGAGAGAGGTCTCTGAGGGCGAGAGACATACAGTTAATACAGGAGAGAGAGGTCTCTGTGGGCGAGAGACATAGGGTTAATACAGGAGAGAGAGGTCTGAGGGCGAGAGACATAGGGTTAATACAGGAGAGAGGTCTCTGAGGGCGAGAGACATAGAGTTAATACAGGAGAGAGAGAGAGAGATCTCTGAGGGCGAGAGACATACAGTTAATACAGGAGAGAGAGGTCTCTGTGGGCGAGAGACATAGGGTTAATACAGGAGAGAGAGGTCTGAGGGCGAGAGACATACAGTTGATACAGGAGAGAGAGGTCTCTGAGGGCGAGAGACATACAGTTAATACAGGAGAGAGAGAGAGGTCTTGAGGGTGAGAGACATACAGTTAATACAAGAGAGAGAGGTCTCTGAGGGCGAGAGACATACAGTTAATACAGGAGAGAGAGGTCTCTGAGGGCGAGAGACATAGAGTTAATACAGGAGAGAGAGGTCTCTGAGGGCGAGAGACATAGAGTTAATACAGGAGAGAGAGGTCTCTGTGGGCGAGAGACATAGGGTGATTACAGGAGAGAGAGGTCTGAGGGCGAGAGACATACAGTTAACCCATTCTGACCTGAGATCAGATTCATACGAGGTTTCCACTGGACACACACTGGTCTGATTAAACCCATTCTGACCTGAGATCAGATTAAAAAAATGTCAGTCGTTCTTCGATTTTTCAAAAAATAGCAGACCTACAAGCTCGTATCGCGACACTCGGTGGCGTGATATGAGCTTGTAGATCTGCTATTTTTCAATAGCTAAAGCATAACATGATGCCAACACCAAAATGGGTGCCCGGTCAGAATGGGTTAATACAGGAGAGAGAGGTCTCTGAGGGCGAGAGACATACAGTTGATACAGGAGAGAGAGGTCTCTGAGGGCGAGAGACATACAGTTAATACAGGAGAGAGAGGTCTCTGTGGGCGAGAGACATACAGTTAACCCATTCTGACCTGAGATCAGATTCATACGAGGTTTCCACTGGACACACACTGGTCTGATTAAACCCATTCTGACCTGAGATCAGATTTTAAAAAGTGTCAGTCGTTCTTCGATTTTTCAAAAAATAGCAGACCTACAAGCTCGTATCGCGCCACTCGGTGGCGCCATATGAGCTTGTAGATCTGCTATTTTTCAATAGCTAAAGCATATCATGATGCCAACACCAAAATGGGTGCCCGGTCAGAATGAGAGAGAGAGATCTCTGAGGGCGAGAGACATACAGTTAATACAGGAGAGAGAGGTCTCTGTGGGCGAGAGACATAGGGTTAATACAGGAGAGAGAGGTCTCTGAGGGCGAGAGACATAGGGTTAATACAGGAGAGAGAGGTCTGAGGGCGAGAGACATACAGTTAACCCATTCTGACCTGAGATCAGATTCATACGAGGTTTCCACTGGTCTGATTAAACCCATTCTGACCTGAGATCAGATTAAAAAAATGTCAGTCGTTCTTCGATTTTTCAAAAAATAGCAGACCTACAAGCTCGTATCGCGACACTCGGTGGCGTGATATGAGCTTGTAGATCTGCTATTTTTCAATAGCTAAAGCATAACATGATGCCAACACCAAAATGGGTGCCCGGTCAGAATGGGTTAATACAGGAGAGAGAGGTCTCTGAGGGCGAGAGACATACAGTTGATACAGGAGAGAGAGGTCTCTGAGGGCGAGAGACATACAGTTAATACAGGAGAGAGAGAGAGGTCTTGAGGGCGAGAGACATACAGTTAATACAAGAGAGAGAGGTCTCTGAGGGCGAGAGACATACAGTTAATACGGGAGAGAGAGGTCTCTGAGGGCGAGAGACATAGAGTTAATACAGGAGAGAGAGGTCTCTGAGGGCGAGAGACATACTGTTAATACAGGAGAGAGAGGTCTGAGGGCGAGAGACATACAGTTAACCCATTCTGACCTGAGATCAGATTCATACGAGGTTTCCACTGGACACACACTGGTCTGATTAAACTCATTCTGACCTGAGATCAGATTAAAAAAATGTCAGTCGTTCTTCGATTTTTCAAAAAATAGCAGACCTACAAGCTCGTATCGCGCCACGCGATATGAGCTTGTAGATCTGCTATTTTTCAATAGCTAAAGCATAACATGATGCCAACACCAAAATGGGTGCCCGGTCAGAATGGGTTAATACAGGAGAGAGAGGTCTCTGAGGGCGAGAGACATAGAGTTAATACAGGAGAGAGAGGTCTCTGAGGGCGAGAGACATACAGTTAATACAGGAGAGAGAGGTCTCTGTGGGCGAGAGACATAGGGTTAATACAGGAGAGAGAGGTCTGAGGGCGAGAGACATAGGGTTAATACAGGAGAGAGGTCTCTGAGGGCGAGAGACATAGAGTTAATACAGGAGAGAGAGAGATCTCTGAGGGCGAGAGACATACAGTTAATACAGGAGAGAGAGGTCTCTGTGGGCGAGAGACATAGGGTTAATACAGGAGAGAGAGGTCTGAGGGCGAGAGACATACAGTTGATACAGGAGAGAGAGGTCTCTGAGGGCGAGAGACATACAGTTAATACAGGAGAGAGAGAGAGAGGTCTTGAGGGCGAGAGACATACAGTTAATACAAGAGAGAGAGGTCTCTGAGGGCGAGAGACATACAGTTAATACAGGAGAGAGAGGTCTCTGAGGGCGAGAGACATAGAGTTAATACAGGAGAGAGAGGTCTCTGAGGGCGAGAGACATACTGTTAATACAGGAGAGAGAGGTCTCTGTGGGCGAGAGACATAGGGTGATTACAGGAGAGAGAGGTCTGAGGGCGAGAGACATACAGTTGATACAGGAGAGAGAGGTCTCTGAGGGCGAGAGACATACAGTTAATACAGGAGAGAGAGGTCTCTGTGGGCGAGAGACATACAGTTAACCCATTCTGACCTGAGATCAGATTCATACGAGGTTTCCACTGGACACACACTGGTCTGATTAAACCCATTCTGACCTGAGATCAGATTTTAAAAAGTGTCAGTCGTTCTTCGATTTTTCAAAAAATAGCAGACCTACAAGCTCGTATCGCGCCACTCGGTGGCGCCATATGAGCTTGTAGATCTGCTATTTTTCAATAGCTAAAGCATATCATGATGCCAACACCAAAATGGGTGCCCGGTCAGAATGAGAGAGTGAGATCTCTGAGGGCGAGAGACATACAGTTAATACAGGAGAGAGAGGTCTCTGTGGGCGAGAGACATAGGGTTAATACAGGAGAGAGAGGTCTCTGAGGGCGAGAGACATAGGGTTAATACAGGAGAGAGAGGTCTGAGGGCGAGAGACATACAGTTAACCCATTCTGACCTGAGATCAGATTCATACGAGGTTTCCACTGGTCTGATTAAACCCATTCTGACCTGAGATCAGATTAAAAAAATGTCAGTCGTTCTTCGATTTTTCAAAAAATAGCAGACCTACAAGCTCGTATCGCGACACTCGGTGGCGTGATATGAGCTTGTAGATCTGCTATTTTTCAATAGCTAAAGCATAACATGATGCCAACACCAAAATGGGTTAATACAGGAGAGAGAGGTCTCTGAGGGCGAGAGACATACAGTTGATACAGGAGAGAGAGGTCTCTGAGGGCGAGAGACATACAGTTAATACAGGAGAGAGAGAGAGGTCTTGAGGGCGAGAGACATACAGTTAATACAAGAGAGAGAGGTCTCTGAGGGCGAGAGACATACAGTTAATACGGGAGAGAGAGGTCTCTGAGGGCGAGAGACATAGAGTTAATACAGGAGAGAGAGGTCTCTGAGGGCGAGAGACATACTGTTAACCCATTCTGACCTGAGATCAGATTCATACGAGGTTTCCACTGGACACACACTGGTCTGATTAAACTCATTCTGACCTGAGATCAGATTAAAAAAATGTCAGTCGTTCTTCGATTTTTCAAAAAATAGCAGACCTACAAGCTCGTATCGCGCCACGCGATATGAGCTTGTAGATCTGCTATTTTTCAATAGCTAAAGCATAACATGATGCCAACACCAAAATGGGTGCCCGGTCAGAATGGGTTAATACAGGAGAGAGAGGTCTCTGAGGGCGAGAGACATAGAGTTAATACAGGAGAGAGAGGTCTCTGAGGGCGAGAGACATACAGTTAATACAGGAGAGAGAGGTCTCTGTGGGCGAGAGACATAGGGTTAATACAGGAGAGAGAGGTCTGAGGGCGAGAGACATAGGGTTAATACAGGAGAGAGATCTCTGAGGGCGAGAGACATACAGTTAATACAGGAGAGAGAGGTCTCTGTGGGCGAGAGACATAGGGTTAATACAGGAGAGAGAGGTCTCTGAGGGCGAGAGACATAGGGTTAATACAGGAGAGAGAGGTCTGAGGGCGAGAGACATACAGTTAACCCATTCTGACCTGAGATCAGATTCATACGAGGTTTCCACTGGTCTGATTAAACCCATTCTGACCTGAGATCAGATTAAAAAAATGTCAGTCGTTCTTCGATTTTTCAAAAAATAGCAGACCTACAAGCTCGTATCGCGACACTCGGTGGCGTGATATGAGCTTGTAGATCTGCTATTTTTCAATAGCTAAAGCATAACATGATGCCAACACCAAAATGGGTGCCCGGTCAGAATGGGTTAATACAGGAGAGAGAGGTCTCTGAGGGCGAGAGACATACAGTTGATACAGGAGAGAGAGGTCTCTGAGGGCGAGAGACATACAGTTAATACAGGAGAGAGAGAGAGGTCTTGAGGGCGAGAGACATACAGTTAATACAAGAGAGAGAGGTCTCTGAGGGCGAGAGACATACAGTTAATACGGGAGAGAGAGGTCTCTGAGGGCGAGAGACATAGAGTTAATACAGGAGAGAGAGGTCTCTGAGGGCGAGAGACATACAGTTAACCCATTCTGACCTGAGATCAGATTCATACGAGGTTTCCACTGGACACACACTGGTCTGATTAAACTCATTCTGACCTGAGATCAGATTAAAAAAATGTCAGTCGTTCTTCGATTTTTCAAAAAATAGCAGACCTACAAGCTCGTATCGCGCCACGCGATATGAGCTTGTAGATCTGCTATTTTTCAATAGCTAAAGCATAACATGATGCCAACACCAAAATGGGTGCCCGGTCAGAATGGGTTAATACAGGAGAGAGAGGTCTCTGAGGGCGAGAGACATAGAGTTAATACAGGAGAGAGAGGTCTCTGAGGGCGAGAGACATACAGTTAATACAGGAGAGAGAGGTCTCTGTGGGCGAGAGACATAGGGTTAATACAGGAGAGAGAGGTCTGAGGGCGAGAGACATAGGGTTAATACAGGAGAGAGGTCTCTGAGGGCGAGAGACATAGAGTTAATACAGGAGAGAGAGAGATCTCTGAGGGCGAGAGACATACAGTTAATACAGGAGAGAGAGGTCTCTGTGGGCGAGAGACATAGGGTTAATACAGGAGAGAGAGGTCTGAGGGCGAGAGACATACAGTTGATACAGGAGAGAGAGGTCTCTGAGGGCGAGAGACATACAGTTAATACAGGAGAGAGAGAGAGGTCTTGAGGGCGAGAGACATACAGTTAATACAAGAGAGAGAGGTCTCTGAGGGCGAGAGACATACAGTTAATACAGGAGAGAGAGGTCTCTGAGGGCGAGAGACATAGAGTTAATACAGGAGAGAGAGGTCTCTGAGGGCGAGAGACATACTGTTAATACAGGAGAGAGAGGTCTCTGTGGGCGAGAGACATAGGGTGATTACAGGAGAGAGAGGTCTGAGGGCGAGAGACATACATTTAACCCATTCTGACCTGAGATCAGATTCATACGAGGTTTCCACTGGACACACACTGGTCTGATTAAACCCATTCTGACCTGAGATCAGATTAAAAAAATGTCAGTCGTTCTTCGATTTTTCAAAAAATAGCAGACCTACAAGCTCGTATCGCGACACTCGGTGGCGTGATATGAGCTTGTAGATCTGCTATTTTTCAATAGCTAAAGCATAACATGATGCCAACACCAAAATGGGTGCCCGGTCAGAATGGGTTAATACAGGAGAGAGAGGTCTCTGAGGGCGAGAGACATACAGTTGATACAGGAGAGAGAGGTCTCTGAGGGCGAGAGACATACAGTTAATACAGGAGAGAGAGAGAGGTCTTGAGGGCGAGAGACATACAGTTAATACAAGAGAGAGAGGTCTCTGAGGGCGAGAGACATACAGTTAATACGGGAGAGAGAGGTCTCTGAGGGCGAGAGACATAGAGTTAATACAGGAGAGAGAGGTCTCTGAGGGCGAGAGACATACTGTTAATACAGGAGAGAGAGGTCTGAGGGCGAGAGACATACAGTTAACCCATTCTGACCTGAGATCAGATTCATACGAGGTTTCCACTGGACACACACTGGTCTGATTAAACTCATTCTGACCTGAGATCAGATTAAAAAAATGTCAGTCGTTCTTCGATTAAAAAAAAAATAGCAGACCTACAAGCTCGTATCGCGCCACGCGATATGAGCTTGTAGATCTGCTGTTTTTCAATAGCTAAAGCATAACATGATGCCAACACCAAAATGGGTGCCCGGTCAGAATGGGTTAATACAGGAGAGAGAGGTCTCTGAGGGCGAGAGACATAGAGTTAATACAGGAGAGAGAGGTCTCTGAGGGCGAGAGACATACAGTTAATACAGGAGAGAGAGGTCTCTGTGGGCGAGAGACATAGGGTTAATACAGGAGAGAGAGGTCTGAGGGCGAGAGACATAGGGTTAATACAGGAGAGAGGTCTCTGAGGGCGAGAGACATAGAGTTAATACAGGAGAGAGAGAGAGATCTCTGAGGGCGAGAGACATACAGTTAATACAGGAGAGAGAGGTCTCTGTGGGCGAGAGACATAGGGTTAATACAGGAGAGAGAGGTCTGAGGGCGAGAGACATACAGTTGATACAGGAGAGAGAGGTCTCTGAGGGCGAGAGACATACAGTTAATACAGGAGAGAGAGAGAGGTCTTGAGGGCGAGAGACATACAGTTAATACAAGAGAGAGAGGTCTCTGAGGGCGAGAGACATACAGTTAATACAGGAGAGAGAGGTCTCTGAGGGCGAGAGACATAGAGTTAATACAGGAGAGAGAGGTCTCTGAGGGCGAGAGACATACTGTTAATACAGGAGAGAGAGGTCTCTGTGGGCGAGAGACATAGGGTGATTACAGGAGAGAGAGGTCTGAGGGCGAGAGACATACAGTTAACCCATTCTGACCTGAGATCAGATTCATACGAGGTTTCCACTGGACACACACTGGTCTGATTAAACCCATTCTGACCTGAGATCAGATTAAAAAAATGTCAGTCGTTCTTCGATTTTTCAAAAAATAGCAGACCTACAAGCTCGTATCGCGACACTCGGTGGCGTGATATGAGCTTGTAGATCTGCTATTTTTCAATAGCTAAAGCATAACATGATGCCAACACCAAAATGGGTGCCCGGTCAGAATGGGTTAATACAGGAGAGAGAGGTCTCTGAGGGCGAGAGACATACAGTTGATACAGGAGAGAGAGGTCTCTGAGGGCGAGAGACATACAGTTAACCCATTCTGACCTGAGATCAGATTCATACGAGGTTTCCACTGGACACACACTGGTCTGATTAAACCCATTCTGACCTGAGATCAGATTTTAAAAAGTGTCAGTCGTTCTTCGAATTTTCAAAAAATAGCAGACCTACAAGCTCGTATCGCGCCACTCGGTGGCGCCATATGAGCTTGTAGATCTGCTATTTTTCAATAGCTAAAGCATATCATGATGCCAACACCAAAATGGGTGCCCGGTCAGAATGAGAGAGAGAGATCTCTGAGGGCGAGAGACATACAGTTAATACAGGAGAGAGAGGTCTCTGTGGGCGAGAGACATAGGGTTAATACAGGAGAGAGAGGTCTCTGAGGGCGAGAGACATAGGGTTAATACAGGAGAGAGAGGTCTGAGGGCGAGAGACATACAGTTAACCCATTCTGACCTGAGATCAGATTCATACGAGGTTTCCACTGGTCTGATTAAACCCATTCTGACCTGAGATCAGATTAAAAAAATGTCAGTCGTTCTATTCGATTTTTCAAAAAATAGCAGACCTACAAGCTCGTATCGCGACACTCGGTGGCGTGATATGAGCTTGTAGATCTGCTATTTTTCAATAGCTAAAGCATAACATGATGCCAACACCAAAATGGGTGCCCGGTCAGAATGGGTTAATACAGGAGAGAGAGGTCTCTGAGGGCGAGAGACATACAGTTGATACAGGAGAGAGAGGTCTCTGAGGGCGAGAGACATACAGTTAATACAGGAGAGAGAGAGAGGTCTTGAGGGCGAGAGACATACAGTTAATACAAGAGAGAGAGGTCTCTGAGGGCGAGAGACATACAGTTAATACGGGAGAGAGAGGTCTCTGAGGGCGAGAGACATAGAGTTAATACAGGAGAGAGAGGTCTCTGAGGGCGAGAGACATACTGTTAATACAGGAGAGAGAGGTCTGAGGGCGAGAGACATACAGTTAACCCATTCTGACCTGAGATCAGATTCATACGAGGTTTCCACTGGACACACACTGGTCTGATTAAACTCATTCTGACCTGAGATAAGATTAAAAAAATGTCAGTCGTTCTTCGATTTTTCAAAAAATAGCAGACCTAGATCTGCTATTTTTCAATAGCTAAAGCATAACATGATGCCAACACCAAAATGGGTGCCCGGTCAGAATGGGTTAATACAGGAGAGAGAGGTCTCTGAGGGCGAGAGACATAGAGTTAATACAGGAGAGAGAGGTCTCTGAGGGCGAGAGACATACAGTTAATACAGGAGAGAGAGGTCTCTGTGGGCGAGAGACATAGGGTTAATACAGGAGAGAGGTCTCTGAGGGCGAGAGACATAGAGTTAATACAGGAGAGAGAGAGAGAGATCTCTGAGGGCGAGAGACATACAGTTAATACAGGAGAGAGAGGTCTCTGTGGGCGAGAGACATAGGGTTAATACAGGAGAGAGAGGTCTGAGGGCGAGAGACATACAGTTGATACAGGAGAGAGAGGTCTCTGAGGGCGAGAGACATACAGTTAATACAGGAGAGAGAGAGAGGTCTTGAGGGCGAGAGACATACAGTTAATACAAGAGAGAGAGGTCTCTGAGGGCGAGAGACATACAGTTAATACAGGAGAGAGAGGTCTCTGAGGGCGAGAGACATAGAGTTAATACAGGAGAGAGAGGTCTCTGAGGGCGAGAGACATACTGTTAATACAGGAGAGAGAGGTCTCTGTGGGCGAGAGACATAGGGTGATTACAGGAGAGAGAGGTCTGAGGGCGAGAGACATACAGTTAACCCATTCTGACCTGAGATCAGATTCATACGAGGTTTCCACTGGACACACACTGGTCTGATTAAACCCATTCTGACCTGAGATCAGATTAAAAAAATGTCAGTCGTTCTTCGATTTTTCAAAAAATAGCAGACCTACAAGCTCGTATCGCGCGCGATATGAGCTTGTAGATCTGCTATTTTTCAATAGCTAAAGCATAACATGTTGCCAACACCAAAATGGGTGCCCGGTCAGAATGGGTTAATACAGGAGAGAGAGGTCTCTGAGGGCGAGAGACATACAGTTGATACAGGAGAGAGAGGTCTCTGAGGGCGAGAGACATACAGTTAATACAGGAGAGAGAGAGAGGTCTTGAGGGCGAGAGACATACAGTTAATACAAG
Source organism: Protomyctophum parallelum (assembly GCF_964188405.1). Lineage (NCBI taxonomy): Eukaryota > Metazoa > Chordata > Actinopteri > Myctophiformes > Myctophidae > Protomyctophum > Protomyctophum parallelum. Next base: position 49,882,894 of record NC_139711.1, read on the forward strand.
AGAGAGAGGTCTCTGAGGGCGAGAGACATACAGTTAATACAGGAGAGAGAGGTCTCTGAGGGCGAGAGACATAGAGTTAATACAGGAGAGAGAGGTCTCTGAGGGCGAGAGACATACAGTTAATACAGGAGAGAGAGGTCTCTGTGGGCGAGAGACATAGGGTTAATACAGGAGAGAGAGGTCTCTGTGGGCGAGAGACATACAGTTAACCCATTCTGTCCTGAGATCAGATTCATACGAGGTTTCCACTGGACACACACTGGTCTGATTAAACCCATTCTGACCTGAGATCAGATTTTAAAAAGTGTCAGTCGTTCTTCGATTTTTCAAAAAATAGCAGACCTACAAGCTCGTATCGCGCCACTCGGTGGCGCCATATGAGCTTGTAGATCTGCTATTTTTCAATAGCTAAAGCATATCATGATGCCAACACCAAAATGGGTGCCCGGTCAGAATGAGAGAGAGAGATCTCTGAGGGCGAGAGACATACAGTTAATACAGGAGAGAGAGGTCTCTGTGGGCGAGAGACATAGGGTTAATACAGGAGAGAGAGGTCTCTGAGGTCGAGAGACATAGGGTTAATACAGGAGAGAGAGGTCTGAGGGCGAGAGACATACAGTTAACCCATTCTGACCTGAGATCAGATTCATACGAGGTTTCCACTGGTCTGATTAAACCCATTCTGACCTGAGATCAGATTAAAAAAATGTCAGTCGTTCTTCGATTTTTCAAAAAATAGCAGACCTACAAGCTCGTATCGCGACACTCGGTGGCGTGATATGAGCTTGTAGATCTGCTATTTTTCAATAGCTAAAGCATAACATGATGCCAACACCAAAATGGGTGCCCGGTCAGAATGGGTTAATACAGGAGAGAGAGGTCTCTGAGGGCGAGAGACATACAGTTGATACAGGAGAGAGAGGTCTCTGAGGGCGAGAGACATACAGTTAATACAGGAGAGAGAGGTCTCTGTGGGCGAGAGACATACAGTTAACCCATTCTGACCTGAGATCAGATTCATACGAGGTTTCCACTGGACACACACTGGTCTGATTAAACCCATTCTGACCTGAGATCAGATTTTAAAAAGTGTCAGTCGTTCTTCGATTTAAAAAAAAATAGCAGACCTACAAGCTCGTATCGCGCCACTCGGTGGCGCCATATGAGCTTGTAGATCTGCTATTTTTCAATAGCTAAAGCATATCATGATGCCAACACCAAAATTGGTGCCCGGTCAGAATGAGAGAGAGAGATCGCTGAGGGCGAGAGACATACAGTTAATACAGGAGAGAGAGGTCTCTGTGGGCGAGAGACATAGGGTTAATACAGGAGAGAGAGGTCTCTGAGGGCGAGAGACATAGGGTTAATACAGGAGAGAGAGGTCTGAGGGCGAGAGACATACAGTTAACCCATTCTGACCTGAGATCAGATTCATACGAGGTTTCCACTGGTCTGATTAAACCCATTCTGACCTGAGATCAGATTAAAAAAATGTCAGTCGTTCTTCGATTTTTCAAAAAATAGCAGACCTACAAGCTCGTATCGCGACACTCGGTGGCGTGATATGAGCTTGTAGATCTGCTATTTTTCAATAGCTAAAGCATAACATGATGCCAACACCAAAATGGGTGCCCGGTCAGAATTGGTTAATACAGGAGAGAGAGGTCTCTGAGGGCGAGAGACATACAGTTGATACAGGAGAGAGAGGTCTCTGAGGGCGAGAGACATACAGTTAATACAGGAGAGAGAGAGAGGTCTTGAGGGCGAGAGACATACAGTTAATACAAGAGAGAGAGGTCTCTGAGGGCGAGAGACATACAGTTAATACAGGAGAGAGAGGTCTCTGAGGGCGAGAGACATACTGTTAATACAGGAGAGAGAGGTCTGAGGGCGAGAGACATACTGTTAATACAGGAGAGAGAGGTCTGAGGGCGAGAGACATACAGTTAACCCATTCTGACCTGAGATCAGATTCATACGAGGTTTCCACTGGACACACACTGGTCTGATTAAACTCATTCTGACCTGAGATCAGATTTAAAAAATGTCAGTCGTTCTTCGATTTTTCAAAAAATAGCAGACCTACAAGCTCGTATCGCGCCACGCGATATGAGCTTGTAGATCTGCTATTTTTCAATAGCTAAAGCATAACATGATGCCAACACCAAAATGGGTGCCCGGTCAGAATGGGTTAATACAGGAGAGAGAGGTCTCTGAGGGCGAGAGACATAGAGTTAATACAGGAGAGAGAGGTCTCTGAGGGCGAGAGACATACAGTTAATACAGGAGAGAGAGGTCTCTGTGGGCGAGAGACATAGGGTTAATACAGGAGAGAGAGGTCTGAGGGCGAGAGACATAGGGTTAATACAGGAGAGAGGTCTCTGAGGGCGAGAGACATAGAGTTAATACAGGAGAGAGAGAGAGATCTCTGAGGGCGAGAGACATACAGTTAATACAGGAGAGAGAGGTCTCTGTGGGCGAGAGACATAGGGTTAATACAGGAGAGAGAGGTCTGAGGGCGAGAGACATACAGTTGATACAGGAGAGAGAGGTCTCTGAGGGCGAGAGACATACAGTTAATACAGGAGAGAGAGAGAGGTCTTGAGGGCGAGAGACATACAGTTAATACAAGAGAGAGAGGTCTCTGAGGGCGAGAGACATACAGTTAATACAGGAGAGAGAGGTCTCTGAGGGCGAGAGACATAGAGTTAATACAGGAGAGAGAGGTCTCTGAGGGCGAGAGACATAGAGTTAATACAGGAGAGAGAGGTCTCTGAGGGCGAGAGACATACTGTTAATACAGGAGAGAGAGGTCTCTGTGGGCGAGAGACATACAGTTAACCCATTCTGTCCTGAGATCAGATTCATACGAGGTTTCCACTGGACACACACTGGTCTGATTAAACCCATTCTGACCTGAGATCAGATTTTAAAAAGTGTCAGTCGTTCTTCGATTTTTCAAAAAATAGCAGACCTACAAGCTCGTATCGCGCCACCCGGTGGCGCCATATGAGCTTGTAGATCTGCTATTTTTCAATAGCTAAAGCATATCATGATGCCAACACCAAAATGGGTGCCCGGTCAGAATGAGAGAGAGAGATCTCTGAGGGCGAGAGACATACAGTTAATACAGGAGAGAGAGGTCTCTGTGGGCGAGAGACATAGGGTTAATACAGGAGAGAGAGGTCTCTGAGGGCGAGAGACATAGGGTTAATACAGGAGAGAGAGGTCTGAGGGCGAGAGACATACAGTTAACCCATTCTGACCTGAGATCAGATTCATACGAGGTTTCCACTGGTCTGATTAAACCCATTCTGACCTGAGATCAGATAAAAAAAATGTCAGTCGTTCTTCGATTTTTCAAAAAATAGCAGACCTACAAGCTCGTATCGCGACACTCGGTGGCGTGATATGAGCTTGTAGATCTGCTATTTTTCAATAGCTAAAGCATAACATGATGCCAACACCAAAATGGGTGCCCGGTCAGAATGGGTTAATACAGGAGAGAGAGGTCTCTGAGGGCGAGAGACATAGAGTTAATACAGGAGAGAGAGGTCTCTGTGGGCGAGAGACATAGGGTTAATACAGGAGAGAGAGGTCTGAGGGCGAGAGACATACAGTTAATACAGGAGAGAGAGGTCTCTGTGGGCGAGAGACATAGGGTTAATACAGGAGAGAGAGGTCTCTGAGGGCGAGAGACATAGAGTTAATACAGGAGAGAGAGGTCTCTGAGGGCGAGAGACATACAGTTAATACAGGAGAGAGAGGTCTGAGGGCGAGAGACATAGAGTTAACCCATTCTGACCTGAGATCAGATTCATACGAGGTTTCCACTGGACACACACTGGTCTGATTAAACCCATTCTGACCTGAGATCAGATTAAAAAAATGTCAGTCGTTCTTCGATTTTTCAAAAAATAGCAGACCTACAAGCTCGTATCGCGCCACTCGGTGGCGCCATATGAGCTTGTAGATCTGCTATTTTTCAATAGCTAAAGCATATCATGATGCCAACACCAAAATGGGTGCCCGGTCAGAATGAGAGAGAGAGATCTCTGAGGGCGAGAGACATACAGTTAATACAGGAGAGAGAGGTCTCTGTGGGCGAGAGACATAGGGTATAGGGTTAATACAGGAGAGAGAGGTCTCTGTGGGCGAGAGACATAGGGTATAGGGTTAATACAGGAGAGAGAGGTCTCTGTGGGCGAGAGACATAGGGTGAATACAGGAGAGAGAGGTCTGAGGGCGAGAGACATACAGTTAATACAGGAGAGAGAGGTCTCTGAGGGCGAGAGACATACAGTTGATACAGGAGAGAGAGGTCTCTGAGGGCGAGAGACATACAGTTAATACAGGAGAGAGAGAGAGGTCTTGAGGGCGAGAGACATACAGTTAATACAAGAGAGAGAGGTCTCTGAGGGCGAGAGACATACAGTTAATACAGGAGAGAGAGGTCTCTGAGGGCGAGAGACATAGAGTTAATACAGGAGAGAGAGGTCTCTGAGGGCGAGAGACATACTGTTAATACAGGAGAGAGAGGTCTCTGTGGGCGAGAGACATAGGGTTAATACAGGAGAGAGAGGTCTCTGTGGGCGAGAGACATACAGTTAACCCATTCTGACCTGAGATCAGATTCATACGAGGTTTCCACTGGACACACACTGGTCTGATTAAACCCATTCTGACCTGAGATCAGATTTTTAAAAGTGTCAGTCGTTCTTCGATTTTTCAAAAAATAGCAGACCTACAAGCTCGTATCGCGCCACTCGGTGGCGCCATATGAGCTTGTAGATCTGCTATTTTTCAATAGCTAAAGCATATCATGATGCCAACACCAAAATGGGTGCCCGGTCAGAATGAGAGAGAGAGATCTCTGAGGGCGAGAGACATACAGTTAATACAGGAGAGAGAGGTCTCTGTGGGCGAGAGACATAGGGTTAATACAGGAGAGAGAGGTCTCTGAGGGCGAGAGACATAGGGTTAATACAGGAGAGAGAGGTCTGAGGGCGAGAGACATACAGTTAACCCATTCTGACCTGAGATCAGATTCATACGAGGTTTCCACTGGTCTGATTAAACCCATTCTGACCTGAGATCAGATTAAAAAAATGTCAGTCGTTCTTCGATTTTTCAAAAAATAGCAGACCTACAAGCTCGTATCGCGACACTCGGTGGCGTGATATGAGCTTGTAGATCTGCTATTTTTCAATAGCTAAAGCATAACATGATGCCAACACCAAAATGGGTGCCCGGTCAGAATGGGTTAATACAGGAGAGAGAGGTCTCTGAGGGCGAGAGACATAGAGTTAATACAGGAGAGAGAGGTCTCTGTGGGCGAGAGACATAGGGTTAATACAGGAGAGAGAGGTCTGAGGGCGAGAGACATACAGTTAATACAGTAGAGAGAGGTCTCTGTGGGCGAGAGACATAGGGTTAATACAGGAGAGAGAGGTCTCTGAGGGCGAGAGACATAGAGTTAATACAGGAGAGAGAGGTCTCTGAGGGCGAGAGACATACAGTTAATACAGGAGAGAGAGGTCTGAGGGCGAGAGACATAGGGTTAATACAGGAGAGAGAGGTCTGAGGGCGAGAGACATAGAGTTAACCCATTCTGACCTGAGATCAGATTCATACGAGGTTTCCACTGGACACACACTGGTCTGATTAAACCCATTCTGACCTGAGATCAGATTTAAAAAATGTCAGTCGTTCTTCGATTTTTCAAAAAATAGCAGACCTACAAGCTCGTATCGCGCCACTCGGTGGCGCCATATGAGCTTGTAGATCTGCTATTTTTCAATAGCTAAAGCATATCATGATGCCAACACCAAAATGGGTGCCCGGTCAGAATGAGAGAGAGAGATCTCTGAGGGCGAGAGACATACAGTTAATACAGGAGAGAGAGGTCTCTGTGGGCGAGAGACATAGGGTTAATACAGGAGAGAGAGGTCTCTGAGGGCGAGAGACATAGGGTTAATACAGGAGAGAGAGGTCTGAGGGCGAGAGACATACAGTTAACCCATTCTGACCTGAGATCAGATTCATACGAGGTTTCCACTGGTCTGATTAAACCCATTCTGACCTGAGATCAGATTAAAAAAATGTCAGTCGTTCTTCGATTTTTCAAAAAATAGCAGACCTACAAGCTCGTATCGCGACACTCGGTGGCGTGATATGAGCTTGTAGATCTGCTATTTTTCAATAGCTAAAGCATAACATGATGCCAACACCAAAATGGGTGCCCGGTCAGAATGGGTTAATACAGGAGAGAGAGGTCTCTGAGGGCGAGAGACATAGAGTTAATACAGGAGAGAGAGGTCTCTGTGGGCGAGAGACATAGGGTTAATACAGGAGAGAGAGGTCTGAGGGCGAGAGACATACAGTTAATACAGTAGAGAGAGGTCTCTGTGGGCGAGAGACATAGGGTTAATACAGGAGAGAGAGGTCTCTGAGGGCGAGAGACATAGAGTTAATACAGGAGAGAGAGGTCTCTGAGGGCGAGAGACATACAGTTAATACAGGAGAGAGAGGTCTGAGGGCGAGAGACATAGGGTTAATACAGGAGAGAGAGGTCTGAGGGCGAGAGACATAGAGTTAACCCATTCTGACCTGAGATCAGATTCATACGAGGTTTCCACTGGACACACACTGGTCTGATTAAACCCATTCTGACCTGAGATCAGATTTAAAAAATGTCAGTCGTTCTTCGATTTTTCAAAAAATAGCAGACCTACAAGCTCGTATCGCGCCACTCGGTGGCGCCATATGAGCTTGTAGATCTGCTATTTTTCAATAGCTAAAGCATATCATGATGCCAACACCAAAATGGGTGCCCGGTCAGAATGAGAGAGAGAGATCTCTGAGGGCGAGAGACATACAGTTAATACAGGAGAGAGAGGTCTCTGTGGGCGAGAGACATAGGGTATAGGGTTAATACAGGAGAGAGAGGTCTCTGTGGGCGAGAGACATAGGGTATAGGGTTAATACAGGAGAGAGAGGTCTCTGTGGGCGAGAGACATAGGGTGAATACAGGAGAGAGAGGTCTGAGGGCGAGAGACATACAGTTAATACAGGAGAGAGAGGTCTCTGAGGGCGAGAGACATACAGTTGATACAGGAGAGAGAGGTCTCTGAGGGCGAGAGACATACAGTTAATACAGGAGAGAGAGAGAGGTCTTGAGGGCGAGAGACATACAGTTAATACAAGAGAGAGAGGTCTCTGAGGGCGAGAGACATACAGTTAATACAGGAGAGAGAGGTCTCTGAGGGCGAGAGACATAGAGTTAATACAGGAGAGAGAGGTCTCTGAGGGCGAGAGACATACTGTTAATACAGGAGAGAGAGGTCTCTGTGGGCGAGAGACATAGGGTTAATACAGGAGAGAGAGGTCTCTGTGGGCGAGAGACATACAGTTAACCCATTCTGACCTGAGATCAGATTCATACGAGGTTTCCACTGGACACACACTGGTCTGATTAAACCCATTCTGACCTGAGATCAGATTTTTAAAAGTGTCAGTCGTTCTTCGATTTTTCAAAAAATAGCAGACCTACAAGCTCGTATCGCGCCACTCGGTGGCGCCATATGAGCTTGTAGATCTGCTATTTTTCAATAGCTAAAGCATATCATGATGCCAACACCAAAATGGGTGCCCGGTCAGAATGAGAGAGAGAGATCTCTGAGGGCGAGAGACATACAGTTAATACAGGAGAGAGAGGTCTCTGTGGGCGAGAGACATAGGGTTAATACAGGAGAGAGTGGTCTCTGAGGGCGAGAGACATAGGGTTAATACAGGAGAGAGAGGTCTGAGGGCGAGAGACATACAGTTAACCCATTCTGACCTGAGATCAGATTCATACGAGGTTTCCACTGGTCTGATTAAACCCATTCTGACCTGAGATCAGATTAAAAAAATGTCAGTCGTTCTTCGATTTAAAAAAAAATAGCAGACCTACAAGCTCGTATCGCGCCACTCGGTGGCGCCATATGAGCTTGTAGATCTGCTATTTTTCAATAGCTAAAGCATATCATGATGCCAACACCAAAATGGGTGCCCGGTCAGAATGAGAGAGAGAGATCTCTGAGGGCGAGAGACATACAGTTAATACAGGAGAGAGAGGTCTCTGTGGGCGAGAGACATAGGGTTAATACAGGAGAGAGAGGTCTCTGAGGGCGAGAGACATAGGGTTAATACAGGAGAGAGAGGTCTGAGGGCGAGAGACATACAGTTAACCCATTCTGACCTGAGATCAAGTTCATACGAGGTTTCCACTGGTCTGATTAAACCCATTCTGACCTGAGATCAGATTAAAAAAATGTCAGTCGTTCTTCGATTTTTCAAAAAATAGCAGACCTACAAGCTCGTATCGCGACACTCGGTGGCGTGATATGAGCTTGTAGATCTGCTATTTTTCAATAGCTAAAGCATAACATGATGCCAACACCAAAATGGGTGCCCGGTCAGAATGGGTTAATACAGGAGAGAGAGGTCTCTGAGGGCGAGAGACATACAGTTGATACAGGAGAGAGAGGTCTCTGAGGGCGAGAGACATACTGTTAATACAGGAGAGAGAGGTCTGAGGGCGAGAGACATAGAGTTAACCCATTCTGACCTGAGATCAGATTCATACGAGGTTTCCACTGGACACACACTGGTCTGATTAAACCCATTCTGACCTGAGATCAGATTTAAAAAATGTCAGTCGTTCTTCGATTTTTCAAAAAATAGCAGACCTACAAGCTCGTATCGCGCCACTCGGTGGCGCCATATGAGCTTGTAGATCTGCTATTTTTCAATAGCTAAAGCATATCATGATGCCAACACCAAAATGGGTGCCCGGTCAGAATGAGAGAGAGAGATCTCTGAGGGCGAGAGACATACAGTTAATACAGGAGAGAGAGGTCTCTGTGGGCGAGAGACATAGGGTATAGGGTTAATACAGGAGAGAGAGGTCTCTGTGGGCGAGAGACATAGGGTATAGGGTTAATACAGGAGAGAGAGGTCTCTGTGGGCGAGAGACATAGGGTGAATACAGGAGAGAGAGGTCTGAGGGCGAGAGACATACAGTTAATACAGGAGAGAGAGGTCTCTGAGGGCGAGAGACATACAGTTGATACAGGAGAGAGAGGTCTCTGAGGGCGAGAGACATACAGTTAATACAGGAGAGAGAGAGAGGTCTTGAGGGCGAGAGACATACAGTTAATACAAGAGAGAGAGGTCTCTGAGGGCGAGAGACATACAGTTAATACAGGAGAGAGAGGTCTCTGAGGGCGAGAGACATAGAGTTAATACAGGAGAGAGAGGTCTCTGAGGGCGAGAGACATACTGTTAATACAGGAGAGAGAGGTCTCTGTGGGCGAGAGACATAGGGTTAATACAGGAGAGAGAGGTCTCTGTGGGCGAGAGACATACAGTTAACCCATTCTGACCTGAGATCAGATTCATACGAGGTTTCCACTGGACACACACTGGTCTGATTAAACCCATTCTGACCTGAGATCAGATTTTTAAAAGTGTCAGTCGTTCTTCGATTTTTCAAAAAATAGCAGACCTACAAGCTCGTATCGCGCCACTCGGTGGCGCCATATGAGCTTGTAGATCTGCTATTTTTCAATAGCTAAAGCATATCATGATGCCAACACCAAAATGGGTGCCCGGTCAGAATGAGAGAGAGAGATCTCTGAGGGCGAGAGACATACAGTTAATACAGGAGAGAGAGGTCTGAGGGCGAGAGACATAGGGTTAATACAGGAGAGAGAGGTCTGAGGGCGAGAGACATAGAGTTAACCCATTCTGACCTGAGATCAGATTCATACGAGGTTTCCACTGGACACACACTGGTCTGATTAAACCCATTCTGACCTGAGATCAGATTTAAAAAATGTCAGTCGTTCTTCGATTTTTCAAAAAATAGCAGACCTACAAGCTCGTATCGCGCCACTCGGTGGCGCCATATGAGCTTGTAGATCTGCTATTTTTCAATAGCTAAAGCATATCATGATGCCAACACCAAAATGGGTGCCCGGTCAGAATGAGAGAGAGAGATCTCTGAGGGCGAGAGACATACAGTTAATACAGGAGAGAGAGGTCTCTGTGGGCGAGAGACATAGGGTATAGGGTTAATACAGGAGAGAGAGGTCTCTGTGGGCGAGAGACATAGGGTATAGGGTTAATACAGGAGAGAGAGGTCTCTGTGGGCGAGAGACATAGGGTGAATACAGGAGAGAGAGGTCTGAGGGCGAGAGACATACAGTTAATACAGGAGAGAGAGGTCTCTGAGGGCGAGAGACATACAGTTGATACAGGAGAGAGAGGTCTCTGAGGGCGAGAGACATACAGTTAATACAGGAGAGAGAGAGAGGTCTTGAGGGCGAGAGACATACAGTTAATACAAGAGAGAGAGGTCTCTGAGGGCGAGAGACATACAGTTAATACAGGAGAGAGAGGTCTCTGAGGGCGAGAGACATAGAGTTAATACAGGAGAGAGAGGTCTCTGAGGGCGAGAGACATACTGTTAATACAGGAGAGAGAGGTCTCTGTGGGCGAGAGACATAGGGTTAATACAGGAGAGAGAGGTCTCTGTGGGCGAGAGACATACAGTTAACCCATTCTGACCTGAGATCAGATTCATACGAGGTTTCCACTGGACACACACTGGTCTGATTAAACCCATTCTGACCTGAGATCAGATTTTTAAAAGTGTCAGTCGTTCTTCGATTTTTCAAAAAATAGCAGACCTACAAGCTCGTATCGCGCCACTCGGTGGCGCCATATGAGCTTGTAGATCTGCTATTTTTCAATAGCTAAAGCATATCATGATGCCAACACCAAAATGGGTGCCCGGTCAGAATGAGAGAGAGAGATCTCTGAGGGCGAGAGACATACAGTTAATACAGGAGAGAGAGGTCTCTGTGGGCGAGAGACATAGGGTTAATACAGGAGAGAGTGGTCTCTGAGGGCGAGAGACATAGGGTTAATACAGGAGAGAGAGGTCTGAGGGCGAGAGACATACAGTTAACCCATTCTGACCTGAGATCAGATTCATACGAGGTTTCCACTGGTCTGATTAAACCCATTCTGACCTGAGATCAGATTAAAAAAATGTCAGTCGTTCTTCGATTTAAAAAAAAATAGCAGACCTACAAGCTCGTATCGCGCCACTCGGTGGCGCCATATGAGCTTGTAGATCTGCTATTTTTCAATAGCTAAAGCATATCATGATGCCAACACCAAAATGGGTGCCCGGTCAGAATGAGAGAGAGAGATCTCTGAGGGCGAGAGACATACAGTTAATACAGGAGAGAGAGGTCTCTGTGGGCGAGAGACATAGGGTTAATACAGGAGAGAGAGGTCTCTGAGGGCGAGAGACATAGGGTTAATACAGGAGAGAGAGGTCTGAGGGCGAGAGACATACAGTTAACCCATTCTGACCTGAGATCAAGTTCATACGAGGTTTCCACTGGTCTGATTAAACCCATTCTGACCTGAGATCAGATTAAAAAAATGTCAGTCGTTCTTCGATTTTTCAAAAAATAGCAGACCTACAAGCTCGTATCGCGACACTCGGTGGCGTGATATGAGCTTGTAGATCTGCTATTTTTCAATAGCTAAAGCATAACATGATGCCAACACCAAAATGGGTGCCCGGTCAGAATGGGTTAATACAGGAGAGAGAGGTCTCTGAGGGCGAGAGACATACAGTTGATACAGGAGAGAGAGGTCTCTGAGGGCGAGAGACATACTGTTAATACAGGAGAGAGAGGTCTGAGGGCGAGAGACATAGAGTTAACCCATTCTGACCTGAGATCAGATTCATACGAGGTTTCCACTGGACACACACTGGTCTGATTAAACCCATTCTGACCTGAGATCAGATTTAAAAAATGTCAGTCGTTCTTCGATTTTTCAAAAAATAGCAGACCTACAAGCTCGTATCGCGCCACTCGGTGGCGCCATATGAGCTTGTAGATCTGCTATTTTTCAATAGCTAAAGCATATCATGATGCCAACACCAAAATGGGTGCCCGGTCAGAATGAGAGAGAGAGATCTCTGAGGGCGAGAGACATACAGTTAATACAGGAGAGAGAGGTCTCTGTGGGCGAGAGACATAGGGTATAGGGTTAATACAGGAGAGAGAGGTCTCTGTGGGCGAGAGACATAGGGTATAGGGTTAATACAGGAGAGAGAGGTCTCTGTGGGCGAGAGACATAGGGTGAATACAGGAGAGAGAGGTCTGAGGGCGAGAGACATACAGTTAATACAGGAGAGAGAGGTCTCTGAGGGCGAGAGACATACAGTTGATACAGGAGAGAGAGGTCTCTGAGGGCGAGAGACATACAGTTAATACAGGAGAGAGAGAGAGGTCTTGAGGGCGAGAGACATACAGTTAATACAAGAGAGAGAGGTCTCTGAGGGCGAGAGACATACAGTTAATACAGGAGAGAGAGGTCTCTGAGGGCGAGAGACATAGAGTTAATACAGGAGAGAGAGGTCTCTGAGGGCGAGAGACATACTGTTAATACAGGAGAGAGAGGTCTCTGTGGGCGAGAGACATAGGGTTAATACAGGAGAGAGAGGTCTCTGTGGGCGAGAGACATACAGTTAACCCATTCTGACCTGAGATCAGATTCATACGAGGTTTCCACTGGACACACACTGGTCTGATTAAACCCATTCTGACCTGAGATCAGATTTTTAAAAGTGTCAGTCGTTCTTCGATTTTTCAAAAAATAGCAGACCTACAAGCTCGTATCGCGCCACTCGGTGGCGCCATATGAGCTTGTAGATCTGCTATTTTTCAATAGCTAAAGCATATCATGATGCCAACACCAAAATGGGTGCCCGGTCAGAATGAGAGAGAGAGATCTCTGAGGGCGAGAGACATACAGTTAATACAGGAGAGAGAGGTCTCTGTGGGCGAGAGACATAGGGTTAATACAGGAGAGAGTGGTCTCTGAGGGCGAGAGACATAGGGTTAATACAGGAGAGAGAGGTCTGAGGGCGAGAGACATACAGTTAACCCATTCTGACCTGAGATCAGATTCATACGAGGTTTCCACTGGTCTGATTAAACCCATTCTGACCTGAGATCAGATTAAAAAAATGTCAGTCGTTCTTCGATTTAAAAAAAAATAGCAGACCTACAAGCTCGTATCGCGCCACTCGGTGGCGCCATATGAGCTTGTAGATCTGCTATTTTTCAATAGCTAAAGCATATCATGATGCCAACACCAAAATGGGTGCCCGGTCAGAATGAGAGAGAGAGATCTCTGAGGGCGAGAGACATACAGTTAATACAGGAGAGAGAGGTCTCTGTGGGCGAGAGACATAGGGTTAATACAGGAGAGAGAGGTCTCTGAGGGCGAGAGACATAGGGTTAATACAGGAGAGAGAGGTCTGAGGGCGAGAGACATACAGTTAACCCATTCTGACCTGAGATCAAGTTCATACGAGGTTTCCACTGGTCTGATTAAACCCATTCTGACCTGAGATCAGATTAAAAAAATGTCAGTCGTTCTTCGATTTTTCAAAAAATAGCAGACCTACAAGCTCGTATCGCGACACTCGGTGGCGTGATATGAGCTTGTAGATCTGCTATTTTTCAATAGCTAAAGCATAACATGATGCCAACACCAAAATGGGTGCCCGGTCAGAATGGGTTAATACAGGAGAGAGAGGTCTCTGAGGGCGAGAGACATACAGTTGATACAGGAGAGAGAGGTCTCTGAGGGCGAGAGACATACTGTTAATACAGGAGAGAGAGGTCTGAGGGCGAGAGACATAGAGTTAACCCATTCTGACCTGAGATCAGATTCATACGAGGTTTCCACTGGACACACACTGGTCTGATTAAACCCATTCTGACCTGAGATCAGATTTAAAAAATGTCAGTCGTTCTTCGATTTTTCAAAAAATAGCAGACCTACAAGCTCGTATCGCGCCACTCGGTGGCGCCATATGAGCTTGTAGATCTGCTATTTTTCAATAGCTAAAGCATATCATGATGCCAACACCAAAATGGGTGCCCGGTCAGAATGAGAGAGAGAGATCTCTGAGGGCGAGAGACATACAGTTAATACAGGAGAGAGAGGTCTCTGTGGGCGAGAGACATAGGGTTAATACAGGAGAGAGAGGTCTCTGAGGGCGAGAGACATAGGGTTAATACAGGAGAGAGAGGTCTGAGGGCGAGAGACATACAGTTAACCCATTCTGACCTGAGATCAGATTCATACGAGGTTTCCACTGGTCTGATTAAACCCATTCTGACCTGAGATCAGATTAAAAAAATGTCAGTCGTTCTTCGATTTTTCAAAAAATAGCAGACCTACAAGCTCGTATCGCGACACTCGGTGGCGTGATATGAGCTTGTAGATCTGCTATTTTTCAATAGCTAAAGCATAACATGATGCCAACACCAAAATGGGTGCCCGGTCAGAATGGGTTAATACAGGAGAGAGAGGTCTCTGAGGGCGAGAGACATAGAGTTAATACAGGAGAGAGAGGTCTCTGTGGGCGAGAGACATAGGGTTAATACAGGAGAGAGAGGTCTGAGGGCGAGAGACATACAGTTAATACAGTAGAGAGAGGTCTCTGTGGGCGAGAGACATAGGGTTAATACAGGAGAGAGAGGTCTCTGAGGGCGAGAGACATAGAGTTAATACAGGAGAGAGAGGTCTCTGAGGGCGAGAGACATACAGTTAATACAGGAGAGAGAGGTCTGAGGGCGAGAGACATAGGGTTAATACAGGAGAGAGAGGTCTGAGGGCGAGAGACATAGAGTTAACCCATTCTGACCTGAGATCAGATTCATACGAGGTTTCCACTGGACACACACTGGTCTGATTAAACCCATTCTGACCTGAGATCAGATTTAAAAAATGTCAGTCGTTCTTCGATTTTTCAAAAAATAGCAGACCTACAAGCTCGTATCGCGCCACTCGGTGGCGCCATATGAGCTTGTAGATCTGCTATTTTTCAATAGCTAAAGCATATCATGATGCCAACACCAAAATGGGTGCCCGGTCAGAATGAGAGAGAGAGATCTCTGAGGGCGAGAGACATACAGTTAATACAGGAGAGAGAGGTCTCTGTGGGCGAGAGACATAGGGTATAGGGTTAATACAGGAGAGAGAGGTCTCTGTGGGCGAGAGACATAGGGTATAGGGTTAATACAGGAGAGAGAGGTCTCTGTGGGCGAGAGACATAGGGTCAATACAGGAGAGAGAGGTCTGAGGGCGAGAGACATACAGTTAATACAGGAGAGAGAGGTCTCTGAGGGCGAGAGACATACAGTTGATACAGGAGAGAGAGGTCTCTGAGGGCGAGAGACATACAGTTAATACAGGAGAGAGAGAGAGGTCTTGAGGGCGAGAGACATACAGTTAATACAAGAGAGAGAGGTCTCTGAGGGCGAGAGACATACAGTTAATACAGGAGAGAGAGGTCTCTGAGGGCGAGAGACATAGAGTTAATACAGGAGAGAGAGGTCTCTGAGGGCGAGAGACATACTGTTAATACAGGAGAGAGAGGTCTCTGTGGGCGAGAGACATAGGGTTAATACAGGAGAGAGAGGTCTCTGTGGGCGAGAGACATACAGTTAACCCATTCTGACCTGAGATCAGATTCATACGAGGTTTCCACTGGACACACACTGGTCTGATTAAACCCATTCTGACCTGAGATCAGATTTTTAAAAGTGTCAGTCGTTCTTCGATTTTTCAAAAAATAGCAGACCTACAAGCTCGTATCGCGCCACTCGGTGGCGCCATATGAGCTTGTAGATCTGCTATTTTTCAATAGCTAAAGCATATCATGATGCCAACACCAAAATGGGTGCCCGGTCAGAATGAGAGAGAGAGATCTCTGAGGGCGAGAGACATACAGTTAATACAGGAGAGAGAGGTCTCTGTGGGCGAGAGACATAGGGTTAATACAGGAGAGAGTGGTCTCTGAGGGCGAGAGACATAGGGTTAATACAGGAGAGAGAGGTCTGAGGGCGAGAGACATACAGTTAACCCATTCTGACCTGAGATCAGATTCATACGAGGTTTCCACTGGTCTGATTAAACCCATTCTGACCTGAGATCAGATTAAAAAAATGTCAGTCGTTCTTCGATTTAAAAAAAAATAGCAGACCTACAAGCTCGTATCGCGCCACTCGGTGGCGCCATATGAGCTTGTAGATCTGCTATTTTTCAATAGCTAAAGCATATCATGATGCCAACACCAAAATGGGTGCCCGGTCAGAATGAGAGAGAGAGATCTCTGAGGGCGAGAGACATACAGTTAATACAGGAGAGAGAGGTCTCTGTGGGCGAGAGACATAGGGTTAATACAGGAGAGAGAGGTCTCTGAGGGCGAGAGACATAGGGTTAATACAGGAGAGAGAGGTCTGAGGGCGAGAGACATACAGTTAACCCATTCTGACCTGAGATCAAGTTCATACGAGGTTTCCACTGGTCTGATTAAACCCATTCTGACCTGAGATCAGATTAAAAAAATGTCAGTCGTTCTTCGATTTTTCAAAAAATAGCAGACCTACAAGCTCGTATCGCGACACTCGGTGGCGTGATATGAGCTTGTAGATCTGCTATTTTTCAATAGCTAAAGCATAACATGATGCCAACACCAAAATGGGTGCCCGGTCAGAATGGGTTAATACAGGAGAGAGAGGTCTCTGAGGGCGAGAGACATACAGTTGATACAGGAGAGAGAGGTCTCTGAGGGCGAGAGACATACTGTTAATACAGGAGAGAGAGGTCTGAGGGCGAGAGACATAGAGTTAACCCATTCTGACCTGAGATCAGATTCATACGAGGTTTCCACTGGACACACACTGGTCTGATTAAACCCATTCTGACCTGAGATCAGATTTAAAAAATGTCAGTCGTTCTTCGATTTTTCAAAAAATAGCAGACCTACAAGCTCGTATCGCGCCACTCGGTGGCGCCATATGAGCTTGTAGATCTGCTATTTTTCAATAGCTAAAGCATATCATGATGCCAACAGCAAAATGGGTGCCCGGTCAGAATGAGAGAGAGAGATCTCTGAGGGCGAGAGACATACAGTTAATACAGGAGAGAGAGGTCTCTGTGGGCGAGAGACATAGGGTTAATACAGGAGAGAGAGGTCTCTGAGGGCGAGAGACATAGGGTTAATACAGGAGAGAGAGGTCTGAGGGCGAGAGACATACAGTTAACCCATTCTGACCTGAGATCAGATTCATACGAGGTTTCCACTGGTCTGATTAAACCCATTCTGACCTGAGATCAGATTAAAAAAATGTCAGTCGTTCTTCGATTTTTCAAAAAATAGCAGACCTACAAGCTCGTATCGCGACACTCGGTGGCGTGATATGAGCTTGTAGATCTGCTATTTTTCAATAGCTAAAGCATAACATGATGCCAACACCAAAATGGGTGCCCGGTCAGAATGGGTTAATACAGGAGAGAGAGGTCTCTGAGGGCGAGAGACATAGAGTTAATACAGGAGAGAGAGGTCTCTGTGGGCGAGAGACATAGGGTTAATACAGGAGAGAGAGGTCTGAGGGCGAGAGACATACAGTTAATACAGTAGAGAGAGGTCTCTGTGGGCGAGAGACATAGGGTTAATACAGGAGAGAGAGGTCTCTGAGGGCGAGAGACATAGAGTTAATACAGGAGAGAGAGGTCTCTGAGGGCGAGAGACATACAGTTAATACAGGAGAGAGAGGTCTGAGGGCGAGAGACATAGGGTTAATACAGGAGAGAGAGGTCTGAGGGCGAGAGACATAGAGTTAACCCATTCTGACCTGAGATCAGATTCATACGAGGTTTCCACTGGACACACACTGGTCTGATTAAACCCATTCTGACCTGAGATCAGATTTAAAAAATGTCAGTCGTTCTTCGATTTTTCAAAAAATAGCAGACCTACAAGCTCGTATCGCGCCACTCGGTGGCGCCATATGAGCTTGTAGATCTGCTATTTTTCAATAGCTAAAGCATATCATGATGCCAACACCAAAATGGGTGCCCGGTCAGAATGAGAGAGAGAGATCTCTGAGGGCGAGAGACATACAGTTAATACAGGAGAGAGAGGTCTCTGTGGGCGAGAGACATAGGGTATAGGGTTAATACAGGAGAGAGAGGTCTCTGTGGGCGAGAGACATAGGGTATAGGGTTAATACAGGAGAGAGAGGTCTCTGTGGGCGAGAGACATAGGGTGAATACAGGAGAGAGAGGTCTGAGGGCGAGAGACATACAGTTAATACAGGAGAGAGAGGTCTCTGAGGGCGAGAGACATACAGTTGATACAGGAGAGAGAGGTCTCTGAGGGCGAGAGACATACAGTTAATACAGGAGAGAGAGAGAGGTCTTGAGGGCGAGAGACATACAGTTAATACAAGAGAGAGAGGTCTCTGAGGGCGAGAGACATACAGTTAATACAGGAGAGAGAGGTCTCTGAGGGCGAGAGACATAGAGTTAATACAGGAGAGAGAGGTCTCTGAGGGCGAGAGACATACTGTTAATACAGGAGAGAGAGGTCTCTGTGGGCGAGAGACATAGGGTTAATACAGGAGAGAGAGGTCTCTGTGGGCGAGAGACATACAGTTAACCCATTCTGACCTGAGATCAGATTCATACGAGGTTTCCACTGGACACACACTGGTCTGATTAAACCCATTCTGACCTGAGATCAGATTTTTAAAAGTGTCAGTCGTTCTTCGATTTTTCAAAAAATAGCAGACCTACAAGCTCGTATCGCGCCACTCGGTGGCGCCATATGAGCTTGTAGATCTGCTATTTTTCAATAGCTAAAGCATATCATGATGCCAACACCAAAATGGGTGCCCGGTCAGAATGAGAGAGAGAGATCTCTGAGGGCGAGAGACATACAGTTAATACAGGAGAGAGAGGTCTCTGTGGGCGAGAGACATAGGGTTAATACAGGAGAGAGAGGTCTCTGAGGGCGAGAGACATAGGGTTAATACAGGAGAGAGAGGTCCGAGGGCGAGAGACATACAGTTAACCCATTCTGACCTGAGATCAGATTCATACGAGGTTTCCACTGGTCTGATTAAACCCATTCTGACCTGAGATCAGATTAAAAAAATGTCAGTCGTTCTTCGATTTTTCAAAAAATAGCAGACCTACAAGCTCGTATCGCGACACTCGGTGGCGTGATATGAGCTTGTAGATCTGCTATTTTTCAATAGCTAAAGCATAACATGATGCCAACACCAAAATGGGTGCCCGGTCAGAATGGGTTAATACAGGAGAGAGAGGTCTCTGAGGGCGAGAGACATACAGTTGATACAGGAG
The DNA here is from genome assembly GCF_964188405.1 of Protomyctophum parallelum. Taxonomy (NCBI): domain Eukaryota; kingdom Metazoa; phylum Chordata; class Actinopteri; order Myctophiformes; family Myctophidae; genus Protomyctophum; species Protomyctophum parallelum. The sequence goes on from NC_139711.1 coordinate 49,902,196, forward strand.
AGAGAGGTCTCTGAGGGCGAGAGACATACAGTTAATACAGGAGAGAGAGGTCTCTGTGGGCGAGAGACATACAGTTAACCCATTCTGACCTGAGATCAGATTCATACGAGGTTTCCACTGGACACACAATGGTCTGATTAAACCCATTCTGACCTGAGATCAGATTTTAAAAAGTGTCAGTCGTTCTTCGATTTTTCAAAAAATAGCAGACCTACAAGCTCGTATCGCGCCACTCGGTGGCGCCATATGAGCTTGTAGATCTGCTATTTTTCAATAGCTAAAGCATATCATGATGCCAACACCAAAATGGGTGCCCGGTCAGAATGAGAGAGAGAGATCTCTGAGGGCGAGAGACATACAGTTAATACAGGAGAGAGAGGTCTCTGTGGGCGAGAGACATAGGGTTAATACAGGAGAGAGAGGTCTCTGAGGGCGAGAGACATAGGGTTAATACAGGAGAGAGAGGTCTGAGGGCGAGAGACATACAGTTAACCCATTCTGACCTGAGATCAAGTTCATACGAGGTTTCCACTGGTCTGATTAAACCCATTCTGACCTGAGATCAGATTAAAAAAATGTCAGTCGTTCTTCGATTTTTCAAAAAATAGCAGACCTACAAGCTCGTATCGCGACACTCGGTGGCGTGATATGAGCTTGTAGATCTGCTATTTTTCAATAGCTAAAGCATAACATGATGCCAACACCAAAATGGGTGCCCGGTCAGAATGGGTTAATACAGGAGAGAGAGGTCTCTGAGGGCGAGAGACATACAGTTGATACAGGAGAGAGAGGTCTCTGAGGGCGAGAGACATACTGTTAATACAGGAGAGAGAGGTCTGAGGGCGAGAGACATAGAGTTAACCCATTCTGACCTGAGATCAGATTCATACGAGGTTTCCACTGGACACACACTGGTCTGATTAAACCCATTCTGACCTGAGATCAGATTTAAAAAATGTCAGTCGTTCTTCGATTTTTCAAAAAATAGCAGACCTACAAGCTCGTATCGCGCCACTCGGTGGCGCCATATGAGCTTGTAGATCTGCTATTTTTCAATAGCTAAAGCATATCATGATGCCAACACCAAAATGGGTGCCCGGTCAGAATGAGAGAGAGAGATCTCTGAGGGCGAGAGACATACAGTTAATACAGGAGAGAGAGGTCTCTGTGGGCGAGAGACATAGGGTTAATACAGGAGAGAGAGGTCTCTGAGGGCGAGAGACATAGGGTTAATACAGGAGAGAGAGGTCTGAGGGCGAGAGACATACAGTTAACCCATTCTGACCTGAGATCAGATTCATACGAGGTTTCCACTGGTCTGATTAAACCCATTCTGACCTGAGATCAGATTAAAAAAATGTCAGTCGTTCTTCGATTTTTCAAAAAATAGCAGACCTACAAGCTCGTATCGCGACACTCGGTGGCGTGATATGAGCTTGTAGATCTGCTATTTTTCAATAGCTAAAGCATAACATGATGCCAACACCAAAATGGGTGCCCGGTCAGAATGGGTTAATACAGGAGAGAGAGGTCTCTGAGGGCGAGAGACATAGAGTTAATACAGGAGAGAGAGGTCTCTGTGGGCGAGAGACATAGGGTTAATACAGGAGAGAGAGGTCTGAGGGCGAGAGACATACAGTTAATACAGTAGAGAGAGGTCTCTGTGGGCGAGAGACATAGGGTTAATACAGGAGAGAGAGGTCTCTGAGGGCGAGAGACATAGAGTTAATACAGGAGAGAGAGGTCTCTGAGGGCGAGAGACATACAGTTAATACAGGAGAGAGAGGTCTGAGGGCGAGAGACATAGGGTTAATACAGGAGAGAGAGGTCTGAGGGCGAGAGACATAGAGTTAACCCATTCTGACCTGAGATCAGATTCATACGAGGTTTCCACTGGACACACACTGGTCTGATTAAACCCATTCTGACCTGAGATCAGATTTAAAAAATGTCAGTCGTTCTTCGATTTTTCAAAAAATAGCAGACCTACAAGCTCGTATCGCGCCACTCGGTGGCGCCATATGAGCTTGTAGATCTGCTATTTTTCAATAGCTAAAGCATATCATGATGCCAACACCAAAATGGGTGCCCGGTCAGAATGAGAGAGAGAGATCTCTGAGGGCGAGAGACATACAGTTAATACAGGAGAGAGAGGTCTCTGTGGGCGAGAGACATAGGGTTAATACAGGAGAGAGAGGTCTCTGAGGGCGAGAGACATAGGGTTAATACAGGAGAGAGAGGTCTGAGGGCGAGAGACATACAGTTAACCCATTCTGACCTGAGATCAAGTTCATACGAGGTTTCCACTGGTCTGATTAAACCCATTCTGACCTGAGATCAGATTAAAAAAATGTCAGTCGTTCTTCGATTTTTCAAAAAATAGCAGACCTACAAGCTCGTATCGCGACACTCGGTGGCGTGATATGAGCTTGTAGATCTGCTATTTTTCAATAGCTAAAGCATAACATGATGCCAACACCAAAATGGGTGCCCGGTCAGAATGGGTTAATACAGGAGAGAGAGGTCTCTGAGGGCGAGAGACATACAGTTGATACAGGAGAGAGAGGTCTCTGAGGGCGAGAGACATACAGTTAATACAGGAGAGAGAGGTCTCTGAGGGCGAGAGACATAGAGTTAATACAGGAGAGAGAGGTCTCTGAGGGCGAGAGACATACAGTTAATACAGGAGAGAGAGGTCTGAGGGCGAGAGACATAGGGTTAATACAGGAGAGAGAGGTCTCTGAGGGCGAGAGACATAGAGTTAATACAGGAGAGAGAGAGATCTCTGAGGGCGAGAGACATACAGTTAATACAGGAGAGAGGTCTCTGTGGGCGAGAGACATAGGGTTAATACAGGAGAGAGAGGTCTCTGAGGGCGAGAGACATAGAGTTAATACAGGAGAGAGAGGTCTCTGAGGGCGAGAGACAAAGAGTTAATACATCAGAGAGAGGTCTCTGAGGGCGAGAGACATACAGTTAATACAGGAGAGAGAGGTCTCTGAGGGCGAGAGACATACAGTTGATACAGGAGAGAGAGGTCTCTGAGGGCGAGACATACAGTTAATACAGGAGAGAGAGAGAGGTCTTGAGGGCGAGAGACATACAGTTAATACAAGAGAGAGAGGTCTCTGAGGGCGAGAGACATACAGTTAATACAGGAGAGAGAGGTCTCTGAGGGCGAGAGACATAGAGTTAATACAGGAGAGAGAGGTCTGAGGGCGAGAGACATACAGTTAATACAGGAGAGAGAGAGGTCTCTGTGGGCGAGAGACATAGGGTTAATACAGGAGAGAGAGGTCTCTGAGGGCGAGAGACATAGAGTTAATACAGGAGAGAGAGGTCTCTGAGGGCGAGAGACATACAGTTAATACAGGAGAGAGAGGTCTGAGGGCGAGAGACATAGGGTTAATACAGGAGAGAGAGGTCTGAGGGCGAGAGACATAGAGTTAACCCATTCTGACCTGAGATCAGATTCATACGAGGTTTCCACTGGACACACACTGGTCTGATTAAACCCATTCTGACCTGAAATCAGATTAAAAAAATGTCAGTCGTTCTTCGATTTTTCAAAAAATAGCAGACCTACAAGCTCGTATCGCGCCACTCGGTGGCGCGATATGAGCTTGTAGGTCTGCTATTTTTCAATAGCTAAAGCATAACATGATGCCAACACCAAAATGGGTGCCCGGTCAGAATGGGTTAATACAGGAGAGAGAGGTCTCTGAGGGCGAGAGACATACAGTTGATACAGGAGAGAGAGGTCTCTGAGGGCGAGAGACATACAGTTAATACAGGAGAGAGAGGTCTTGAGGGCGAGAGACATACAGTTAATACAAGAGAGAGAGGTCTCTGAGGGCGAGAGACATACAGTTAATACAGGAGAGAGAGGTCTCTGAGGGCGAGAGACATAGAGTTAATACAGGAGAGAGAGGTCTCTGAGGGCGAGAGACATAGAGTTAATACAGGAGAGAGAGGTCTCTGAGGGCGAGAGACATACAGTTAATACAGGAGATAGAGGTCTCTGTGGGCGAGAGACATAGGGTTAATACAGGAGAGAGAGGTCTGAGGGCGAGAGACATAGGGTTAATACAGGAGAGAGAGGTCTCTGAGGGCGAGAGACATACAGTTAATACAGGAGAGAGGTCTCTGTGGGCGAGAGACATAGGGTTAATACAGGAGAGAGAGGTCTCTGAGGGCGAGAGACATAGAGTTAATACAGGAGAGAGAGATCTCTGAGGGCGAGAGACATACAGTTGATACAGGAGAGAGAGGTCTCTGAGGGCGAGAGACATACAGTTAATACAGGAGAGAGAGAGAGGTCTTGGGGGCGAGAGACATACAGTTAATACAAGAGAGAGAGGTCTCTGTGGGCGAGAGACATAGGGTTAATACAGGAGAGAGAGGTCTCTGACGGCGAGAGACATAGAGTTAATACAGGAGAGAGAGGTCTCTGAGGGCGAGAGACATAGAGTTAATACATCAGAGAGAGGTCTCTGAGGGCGAGAGACATACAGTTAATACAGGAGAGAGAGGTCTCTGAGGGCGAGAGACATACAGTTGATACAGGAGAGAGAGGTCTCTGAGGGCGAGAGACATACAGTTAATACAGGAGAGAGAGAGAGGTCTTGGGGGCGAGAGACATACAGTTAATACAAGAGAGAGAGGTCTCTGAGGGCGAGAGACATACAGTTAATACAGGAGAGAGAGGTCTCTGAGGGCGAGAGACATAGAGTTAATACAGGAGAGAGAGGTCTCTGTGGGCGAGAGACATAGGGTTAATACAGGAGAGAGAGGTCTGAGGGCGAGAGACATACAGTTAATACAGGAGAGAGAGGTCTCTGTGGGCGAGAGACATAGGGTTAATACAGGAGAGAGAGGTCTCTGAGGGCGAGAGACATAGAGTTAATACAGGAGAGAGAGGTCTCTGAGGGCGAGAGACATACAGTTAATACAGGAGAGAGAGGTCTGAGGGCGAGAGACATAGGGTTAATACAGGAGAGAGAGGTCTGAGGGCGAGAGACATAGAGTTAATACAGGAGAGAGAGGTCTCTGAGGGCGAGAGACATACAGTTGATACAGGAGAGAGAGGTCTCTGAGGGCGAGAGCCATACAGTTAATACAAGAGAGAGAGGTCTCTGAGGGCGAGAGACATACAGTTAATACAGGAGAGAGAGGTCTCTGAGGGCGAGAGACATAGAGTTAATACAGGAGAGAGAGGTCTCTGAGGGTGAGAGACATACAGTTAATACAGGAGATAGAGGTCTCTGTGGGCGAGAGACATAGGGTTAATACAGGAGAGAGAGGTCTGAGGGCGAGAGACATAGGGTTAATACAGGAGAGAGAGGTCTCTGAGGGCGAGAGACATAGGGTTAATACAGGAGAGAGAGAGATCTCTGAGGGCGAGAGACATACAGTTAATACAGGAGAGAGAGGTCTCTGTGGGCGAGAGACATAGGGTATAGGGTTAATACAGGAGAGAGAGGTCTCTGTGGGCGAGAGACATAGGGTATAGGGTTAATACAGGAGAGAGAGGTCTCTGTGGGCGAGAGACATAGGGTGAATACAGGAGAGAGAGGTCTGAGGGCGAGAGACATACAGTTAACCCATTCTGACCTGAGATCAGATTCATACGAGGTTTCCACTGGACACACACTGGTCTGATTAAACCCATTCTGACCTGAGATCAGATTAAAAAAATGTCAGTCGTTCTTCGATTTTTCAAAAAATAGCAGACCTACAAGCTCGTATCGCGCGCGATATGAGCTTGTAGATCTGCTATTTTTCAATAGCTAAAGCATAACATGTTGCCAACACCAAAATGGGTGCCCGGTCAGAATGGGTTAATACAGGAGAGAGAGGTCTCTGAGGGCGAGAGACATACAGTTGATACAGGAGAGAGAGGTCTCTGAGGGCGAGAGACATACAGTTAATACAGGAGAGAGAGAGAGGTCTTGAGGGCGAGAGACATACAGTTAATACAAGAGAGAGAGGTCTCTGAGGGCGAGAGACATACAGTTAATACAGGAGAGAGAGGTCTCTGAGGGCGAGAGACATAGAGTTAATACAGGAGAGAGAGGTCTCTGAGGGCGAGAGACATACTGTTAATACAGGAGAGAGAGGTCTCTGTGGGCGAGAGACATAGGGTTAATACAGCAGAGAGACGTCTGAGGGCGAGAGACATAGGGTTAATACAGGAGAGAGGTCTCTGAGGGCGAGAGACATAGAGTTAATACAGGAGAGAGAGAGATCTCTGAGGGCGAGAGACATACAGTTAATACAGGAGAGAGAGGTCTCTGTGGGCGAGAGACATAGGGTTAATACAGGAGAGAGAGGTCTCTGTGGGCGAGAGACATACAGTTAACCCATTCTGACCTGAGATCAGATTCATACGAGGTTTCCACTGGACACACACTGGTCTGATTAAAACCATTCTGACCTGAGATCAGATTTTAAAAAGTGTCAGTCGTTCTTCGATTTTTCAAAAAATAGCAGACCTACAAGCTCGTATCGCGCCACTCGGTGGCGCCATATGAGCTTGTAGATCTGCTATTTTTCAATAGCTAAAGCATATCATGATGCCAACACCAAAATGGGTGCCCGGTCAGAATGGGTTAATACAGGAGAGAGAGGTCTCTGAGGGCGAGAGACATACAGTTGATACAGGAGAGAGAGGTCTCTGAGGGCGAGAGACATACAGTTAATACAGGAGATAGAGGTCTCTGTGGGCGAGAGACATAGGGTTAATACAGGAGAGAGAGGTCTGAGGGCGAGAGACATAGGGTTAATACAGGAGAGAGAGGTCTCTGAGGGCGAGAGACATACAGTTAATACAGGAGATAGAGGTCTCTGTGGGCGAGAGACATAGGGTTAATACAGGAGAGAGAGGTCTGAGGGCGAGAGACATAGGGTTAATACAGGAGAGAGAGGTCTCTGAGGGCGAGAGACATACAGTTAATACAGGAGAGAGGTCTCTGTGGGCGAGAGACATAGGGTTAATACAGGAGAGAGAGGTCTCTGAGGGCGAGAGACATAGAGTTAATACAGGAGAGAGAGATCTCTGAGGGCGAGAGACATACAGTTGATACAGGAGAGAGAGGTCTCTGAGGGCGAGAGACATACAGTTAATACAGGAGAGAGAGAGAGGTCTTGGGGGCGAGAGACATACAGTTAATACAAGAGAGAGAGGTCTCTGTGGGCGAGAGACATAGGGTTAATACAGGAGAGAGAGGTCTCTGACGGCGAGAGACATAGAGTTAATACAGGAGAGAGAGGTCTCTGAGGGCGAGAGACATAGAGTTAATACATCAGAGAGAGGTCTCTGAGGGCGAGAGACATACAGTTAATACAGGAGAGAGAGGTCTCTGAGGGCGAGAGACATACAGTTGATACAGGAGAGAGAGGTCTCTGAGGGCGAGAGACATACAGTTAATACAGGAGAGAGAGAGAGGTCTTGGGGGCGAGAGACATACAGTTAATACAAGAGAGAGAGGTCTCTGAGGGCGAGAGACATACAGTTAATACAGGAGAGAGAGGTCTCTGAGGGCGAGAGACATAGAGTTAATACAGGAGAGAGAGGTCTCTGTGGGCGAGAGACATAGGGTTAATACAGGAGAGAGAGGTCTGAGGGCGAGAGACATACAGTTAATACAGGAGAGAGAGGTCTCTGTGGGCGAGAGACATAGGGTTAATACAGGAGAGAGAGGTCTCTGAGGGCGAGAGACATAGAGTTAATACAGGAGAGAGAGGTCTCTGAGGGCGAGAGACATACAGTTAATACAGGAGAGAGAGGTCTGAGGGCGAGAGACATAGGGTTAATACAGGAGAGAGAGGTCTGAGGGCGAGAGACATAGAGTTAACCCATTCTGACCTGAGATCAGATTCATACGAGGTTTCCACTGGACACACACTGGTCTGATTAAACCCATTCTGACCTGAGATCAGATTAAAAAAATGTCAGTCGTTCTTCGATTTTTCAAAAAATAGCAGACCTACAAGCTCGTATCGCGCCACTCGGTGGCGCGATATGAGCTTGTAGATCTGCTATTTTTCAATAGCTAAAGCATAACATGATGCCAACACCAAAATGGGTGCCCGGTCAGAATGGGTTAATACAGGAGAGAGAGGTCTCTGAGGGCGAGAGACATACAGTTGATACAGGAGAGAGAGGTCTCTGAGGGCGAGAGCCATACAGTTAATACAAGAGAGAGAGGTCTCTGAGGGCGAGAGACATACAGTTAATACAGGAGAGAGAGGTCTCTGAGGGCGAGAGACATAGAGTTAATACAGGAGAGAGAGGTCTCTGAGGGCGAGAGACATACAGTTAATACAGGAGATAGAGGTCTCTGTGGGCGAGAGACATAGGGTTAATACAGGAGAGAGAGGTCTGAGGGCGAGAGACATAGGGTTAATACAGGAGAGAGAGGTCTCTGAGGGCGAGAGACATAGGGTTAATACAGGAGAGAGAGAGATCTCTGAGGGCGAGAGACATACAGTTAATACAGGAGAGAGAGGTCTCTGTGGGCGAGAGACATAGGGTATAGGGTTAATACAGGAGAGAGAGGTCTCTGTGGGCGAGAGACATAGGGTGAATACAGGAGAGAGAGGTCTCTGTGGGCGAGAGACATAGGGTGAATACAGGAGAGAGAGGTCTGAGGGCGAGAGACATACAGTTAACCCATTCTGACCTGAGATCAGATTCATACGAGGTTTCCACTGGACACACACTGGTCTGATTAAACCCATTCTGACCTGAGATCAGATTAAAAAAATGTCAGTCGTTCTTCGATTTTTCAAAAAATAGCAGACCTACAAGCTCGTATCGCGCGCGATATGAGCTTGTAGATCTGCTATTTTTCAATAGCTAAAGCATAACAAGTTGCCAACACCAAAATGGGTGCCCGGTCAGAATGGGTTAATACAGGAGAGAGAGGTCTCTGAGGGCGAGAGACATACAGTTGATACAGGAGAGAGAGGTCTCTGAGGGCGAGAGACATACAGTTAATACAGGAGAGAGAGAGAGGTCTTGAGGGCGAGAGACATACAGTTAATACAAGAGAGAGAGGTCTCTGAGGGCGAGAGACATACAGTTAATACAGGAGAGAGAGGTCTCTGAGGGCGAGAGACATAGAGTTAATACAGGAGAGAGAGGTCTCTGAGGGCGAGAGACATACTGTTAATACAGGAGAGAGAGGTCTCTGTGGGCGAGAGACATAGGGTTAATACAGCAGAGAGACGTCTGAGGGCGAGAGACATAGGGTTAATACAGGAGAGAGGTCTCTGAGGGCGAGAGACATAGAGTTAATACAGGAGAGAGAGAGATCTCTGAGGGCGAGAGACATACAGTTAATACAGGAGAGAGAGGTCTCTGTGGGCGAGAGACATAGGGTTAATACAGGAGAGAGAGGTCTCTGTGGGCGAGAGACATACAGTTAACCCATTCTGACCTGAGATCAGATTCATACGAGGTTTCCACTGGACACACACTGGTCTGATTAAAACCATTCTGACCTGAGATCAGATTTTAAAAAGTGTCAGTCGTTCTTCGATTTTTCAAAAAATAGCAGACCTACAAGCTCGTATCGCGCCACTCGGTGGCGCCATATGAGCTTGTAGATCTGCTATTTTTCAATAGCTAAAGCATATCATGATGCCAACACCAAAATGGGTGCCCGGTCAGAATGGGTTAATACAGGAGAGAGAGGTCTCTGAGGGCGAGAGACATACAGTTGATACAGGAGAGAGAGGTCTCTGAGGGCGAGAGACATACAGTTAATACAGGAGAGAGAGAGAGGTCTTGAGGGCGAGAGACATACAGTTAATACAAGAGAGAGAGGTCTCTGAGGGCGAGAGACATACAGTTAATACAGGAGAGAGAGGTCTCTGAGGGCGAGAGACATACAGTTAATACAGGAGATAGAGGTCTCTGTGGGCGAGAGACATAGGGTTAATACAGGAGAGAGAGGTCTGAGGGCGAGAGACATAGGGTTAATACAGGAGAGAGAGGTCTCTGAGGGCGAGAGACATAGAGTTAATACAGGAGAGAGAGAGAGATCTCTGAGGGCGAGAGACATACAGTTAATACAGGAGAGAGAGGTCTCTGTGGGCGAGAGACATAGGGTTAATACAGGAGAGAGAGGTCTCTGTGGGCGAGAGACATAGGGTTAATAAAGGAGAGAGAGGTCTGAGGGCGAGAGACATACAGTTAATACAGGAGAGAGAGGTCTCTGAGGGCGAGAGACATACAGTTGATACAGGAGAGAGAGGTCTCTGAGGCCGAGAGACATACAGTTAATACAGGAGAGAGAGAGAGGTCTTGAGGGCGAGCGACATACAGTTAATACAAGAGAGAGAGGTCTCTGAGGGCGAGAGACATACAGTTAATACAGGAGAGAGAGGTCCCTGAGGGCGAGAGACATAGAGTTAATACAGGAGAGAGAGGTCTCTGAGGGCGAGAGACATACAATTAATACAGGAGAGAGAGGTCTCTGTGGGCGAGAGACATAGGGTTAATAGAGGAGAGAGAGAGGTCTGAGGGCGAGAGACATAGGGTTAATACAGGAGAGAGAGGTCTCTGAGGGCGAGAGACATAGAGTTAATACAGGAGAGAGAGAGAGATCTGTGAGGGCGAGAGACATACAGTTAATACAGGAGAGAGAGGTCTCTGAGGGCGAGAGACATACAGTTGATACAGGAGAGAGAGGTCTCTGAGGGCGAGAGACATAGAGTTAGTACAGGAGAGAGAGGTCTCTGAGGGCGAGAGACATAGAGTTAATACAGGAGAGAGAGAGATCTCTGAGGGCGAGAGACATACAGTTAATACAGGAGAGAGAGGTCTCTGAGGGCGAGAGACATACAGTTGATACAGGAGAGAGAGGTCTCTGAGGGCGAGAGACATAGAGTTAATACAGGAGAGAGAGGTCTCTGAGGGCGAGAGACATACAGTTAATACAGGAGAGAGAGGTCTCTGTGGGCGAGAGACATAGGGTTAATACAGGAGAGAGAGGTCTCTGAGGGCGAGAGACATACAGTTAATACAAGAGAGAGAGGTCTCTGAGGGCGAGAGACATACAGTTAATACAAGAGAGAGAGGTCTCTGAGGGCGAGAGACATACAGTTAATACAGGAGAGAGAGGTCTCTGAGGGCGAGAGACATACAGTTAATACAAGAGAGAGAGGTCTCTGAGGGCGAGAGGCATACAGTTAATACAGGAGAGAGAGGTCTCTGAGGGCGAGAGACATAGGGTTAATACAGGAGAGAGAGGTCTCTGAGGGCGAGAGACATACAGTTAATACAGGAGAGAGAGGTGTCTGAGGGCGAGAGACATACAGTTAATAAAGGAGAGAGAGAGAGAGAGATCTCTCAGCGGCCTGTCGGACAGCCAGAGCAACCAGAACCTGCTCAGCCCCGCCCACCGGGCGCTGTCGCCAGGCGCCTCCACCCCCGACAAGTAAGCCTCTCATTGGAGCAGACTCGGCGAAGTCCCTCAGGGATAGTGTCTTGTCTGTTTTCGCTCTACATCAACCCATTTTGACCTGAGATCAGATTCTAAAAATGTCTTCTACATCTTGACAGTTTTCTGAAAAAGCTATCTTTCTATGTCAGTCGTGACGAGGAATTTCCATCAGCTAGACTCATTTGAAGATCATTCGAATACATTTAAATTAGTCTATACAGACCGAGCTTTGAAGCTCGGAACCATGCTGTGAGAACGACAGAACTCAACACTTGACTCTGTCGTCCTGGGACCTATCCTCACCTGTCCCCCCCCACCCCACAACCCCCCCCCCGTCTCTTCCTTTGTCCATACTTGGAGATCAACAGAGCCCTTCTCATCCTGTCCCTCCCCCCCCCCCCTTCCCCTCTCACCTCCCACCCCCCTGTCTGCAAGCAAATGGTGCCTCTGGGTCCACCTTGTGGGTGGGACTAAACTGCTATATAAACTGTAACTCTGTGCTTGTATCGTTATGCTTGCCTGGGAGACCTGCCTGCGTGCTGCAGCATCCGTGTACTGCTGTGCACGTTAAATAAAGATCAACAAAGGGAACTTGCTTGCCTCTGGACAGACCTTCAAGCCTCTTGTGATTCCTCACGCGTTTAGAGTGTGTAAAACCTGCCACGTCAGTCGTTATTCGATTTTTCAAAAATAGCAGATCTACAAGCTCGTAGGCGCGCTACCGAGTGTTCTACCTCTCTCTCCAGTATAACTCTGGAGCATTGTCCAGGGTGTTTTAGAGGAGGAAAAAGAGTCTAGGACGTGTAGAGCATTGTCTAGTGTGTTTTAGAAAAGGAAGATGAGACTAGGATGCGTGGAGCATTATCCAGGGTGTTTTAGAGAAGCGACAAGAGTCTGGGACGTGTGGAGCGTTGTCCAGGGTGTTTCAGAGAAGGGAAAAGAGAGTAGGATATGTGGAGCGTTTTCCAGGGTGTTTTAGAAAAGGGAGATGAGACTAAGACGTGTGGAGCGTTGTCCAGTGTGTTTAAGGGAAGGGAGATGAGAGTAAGACGTGTGCAGCGTTGTCCAGTGTGTTTTAGAGAAGGAAAAATAGTCTAGGACGTGTGGAGCGTTGTCCAGTGAGGGCGAGAGACATACAGTTAATACAGGAGAGAGAGAGGTCTCTGAAGGCGAGAGACATAGGGTTAATACAGGAGAGAGAGGTCTTTGAGGGCGAGAGACATACAGTTACCGTATTACAGGAGAGAGAGGACTCTGAGGGCGAGAGACATACAGTTAATACAGGAGAGAGAGGTCTCTGAGGGCGAGAGACATAGAGTTAATACAGGAGAGAGAGTAGAGTTTTATTTGTTTTGGTCATTATAACAAATCAATCAAATCAATACATTTTTTTTGCAAAAGAAACAGACCAAAAAGGTGTAGGCTGAAGCCAAAGCTTATAGTGCCTACCCTTCTAAAAAAAGAAATGGCTTTCATAAGTCAAATAGTACAACAAAGCAAACAGAAGGGAGAAAAGAAAAAACAACAAAAACAAACAAACATAACATAAAACAAAAACAAAGACAGACAGGACAATACAAACAAAAACAAAACACAAAACGAGAAAACAAAACATCATATCAATGTTCTATATGTTTCTACTATTTTTGATCTATACAATTTTTTTAATTTATTTAATGTACTACAGTTTTTTAGTTCATCATCTAATCCATTCCACAGCTTGACCCCTCTGACCGATATGCACCTCTCTCTGATGTTTGTTCTAGTATTTATTTGTTTGAAAATGGAAGTGCCTCTTAGACTGTAGCGACTCTCTCTAGGCCAGAACAGAGAGGTCTCTGAGGGCGAGAGACATATAGTTAATACAGGAGAGAGAGGTCTCTGAGGGCGAGAGAGATAGGGTTAATACAGGAGAGAGACGTCTCTGAGGGCGAGAGACATACAGTTAATACAGGAGAGAGAGGTCTCTGTGGGCGAGAGACATAGGGTTAATACAGGAGAGAGAGGTCTCTGAGGGCGAGAGACATAGAGTTAATACAGGAGATAGAGAGAGATCTCTGAGGGCGAGAGACATACAGTTAATACAGGAGAGAGAGGTCTCTGAGGGCGAGAGACATAGGGTTAATACAGGAGAGAGAGAGGTCTCTGAGGGCGAGAGACATACAGTTAATACAGGAGAGAGAGAGAGGTCTTGAGGGCGAGAGACATACAGTTAATACAGGAGAGAGAGGTCTCTGAGGGCGAGAGACATAGGGTTAATACAGGAGAGAGAGGTCTCTGAGGGCGAGAGACATAGAGTTAATACAGGAGAGAGAGAGAGAGAGATCTCTGAGGGCGAGAGACGTACAGTTAATACAGGAGAGAGAGGTCTCTGAGGGCGAGAGACATACAGTTAATACAGGAGAGAGAGGTCTCTGAGGGCGAGAGACATAGAGTTAATACAGGAGAGAGAGGTCTCTGAGGGCGAGAGACATACAGTTAATACAGGAGAGAGAGAGAGGTCTTGAGGGCGAGAGACATACAGTTAATACAGGAGAGAGAGGTCTCTGAGGGCGAGAGACATAGGGTTAATACAGGAGAGAGAGGTCTCTGAGGGCGAGAGACATAGAGTTAATACAGGAGAGAGAGAGAGAGAGAGAGATCTCTGAGGGCGAGAGACGTACAGTTAATAGAGGAGAGAGAGGTCTCTGAGGGCGAGAGACATACAGTTAATACAGGAGAGAGAGGTCTCTGAGGGCGAGAGACATAGAGTTAATACAGGAGAGAGAGGTCTCTGAGGGCGAGAGACATACAGCTAATACAGGAGAGAGAGGTCTCTGAGGGCGAGAGACATACAGTTAATACAGGAGAGAGAGGTCTCTGAGGGCGAGAGACATAGAGTTAATACAGGAGAGAGAGGTATCTGAGGGCGAGAGACATACAGTTAATACAGGAGAGAGAGAGAGGTCTTGAGGGCGAGAGACATACAGTTAATACAGGAGAGAGAGGTCTCTGAGGGCGAGAGACATAGGGTTAATACAGGAGAGAGAGGTCTCTGAGGGCGAGAGACATAGAGTTAATACAGGAGAGAGAGAGAGATCTCTGAGGGCGAGAGACGTACAGTTAATAGAGGAGAGAGAGGTCTCTGAGGGCGAGAGACATACAGTTAATACAGGAGAGAGAGGTCTCTGAGGGCGAGAGACATAGAGTTAATACAGGAGAGAGAGGTCTCTGAGGGCGAGAGACATACAGCTAATACAGGAGAGAGAGGTCTCTGAGGGCGAGAGACATAGAGTTAATACAGGAGAGAGAGAGATCTCTGAGGGCGAGAGACATAGGGTTAATACAGGAGAGAGAGGTCTCTGAGGGCGAGAAATGTCCAGGGTGTTTTAGGGAAGGGAGAAGAGTCTGGGAGGTGTGGAGCATTGGCACGCACACACACGCACGCTTTTACTCTCTCTCTCTTATTCACTCTCTCTCTCTTATTCACTCTCTCTCTCTATCTATCTCTATATCTATCTCTCTCTCTTACTTAGTGGCGCGCTACGAGCTTGTACATCTGCTATTTTTCAATAGCTAGTGCATAACAGAAGGAAAAAGAGTCTAGGATGTGTGGAGCGTTGTCCAGGGTGTTTTAGGGAAGGGAGAAGAGTCTGGGAGGTGTGGAGCTTTGGCACGCACGCGCGCACGCACGCTTTTACTCTCTCTCTCTCTCTCTCTCTCTCTATCTCTCTCTATATCTATCTCTCTCTCTTACTTAGTGGCACGCTACGAGCTTGTACATCTGCTATTTTTCAATAGCTAATGCATAACAGAAGGAAAAAGAGTAGGACGTGTGGAGCGTTGTCCAGGGTGTTTTAGGGAAGGGAGAAGAGTCTGGGAGGTGTGGAGCATTGGCACGCACGCATGCACGCTTACTCTCTCTCTCTCTTATTCACTCTCTCTCTCATTCTCTCTCTCTCCACCAGCAGCAGCCTGTCGGACAGCCAGAGCAACCAGAACCTGCTCAGCCCCGCCCACCGGGCGCTGTCGCCAGGCGCCTCCACCCCGACAAGTAAACCTCTCATTGGAGCAGACTCGGCGGAGTCCCTCAGGGATAGTGTCTTGTCTGTTTTCGCTCTACATTAACCCATTTTGACCTGAGATCAGATTCTAAAAATGTCTTCTACATCCTGACAGTTTTCTGAAAAAGCTATGTTTCTATGTCAGTCGTTCTTTGATTTTTCAAAAATAGCAGACCTACAAGCTCGTAGGCGCGCTACCGAGTGTTCTACCTCTCTCTCTCCAGTATAACTCTGGAGCATTGTCCAGGGTGTTTTAGAGGAGGAGAAATAGTCTAGGACGTGTGGATGCGTTGTCTAGGGTGTTTTAAAAAAGGGAGATGAGACTAGCATGCGTGGAGCGTTGTCCAGTGTGTTTTAGGGAAGGGACAAGAGCCTGGGATGTGTGGAGAGTTGTCCAGTGTGTTTTAGGGAAGGGAGAAGACTCTGGGACGTGTGGAGCATTGTCCAGGGTTCACTTGCTGTGTACCAGAGTGCAGGTTAACAAGCAGCAAATGCAGAGTCGGACCGTTAGTCTGAGTGTGTGAAAGTGGGCCCTATATATAGGGCTGGAAAGAGATTTTCTACAAATGTAGGTGGAGCTAATAGTTCAAATGAGCTGTTGTTGATGTCTCAGTTGATAGCAATTAGTCCTAATCTCTTTGTTCAGTTTCAGAGATACAATCCGATTAATGTGCCAACTAAAACACAGACAGGACATGTATAGAAAAGTTTCAGAGTATGTGTTCACTTACTGTGTACCAGAGTGCAGGTTAACAAGCAGCAAATGCAGAGTCGGACCGTTAGTCAGAGGGTGTGTGAAAGTGGGCCCTATATATAGGGCTGGAAAGAGATTTTCTACAAATGTAGGTGGAGCTAATAAGTGTGTGTGAAAGTGTAATACTTACCTGGCAGGGGAGACACCATGATCAAGAAGGTGAAGGTGGTTCACCTGCCACAGTACTTAAACATTGATTTATCTGGCCGAGCGGTGTATGGGGCAAAGATAAAGGAGTCTGGTGGTAGTTGCTTGCCGTTGCTGTACGGAGAAGGTATTTGAAGTCATCTTCGGCATGTTGTTAACACGTGGTTAACAAGCAGCAAATGCAGAGTCAGACCGTTAGTCAGAGGGTGTGTGAAAGTGGGCCCTATATATAGGGCTGGAAAGAGATTTTCTACAAATGTAGGTGGAGCTAATAAGTGTGTGTGAAAGTGTAATACTTACCTGGCAGGGGAGACGCCATGATCAAGTAGGTGAAGGTGGTTCACCTGCCACAGTACTTAAACATTGATTTATCTGGCCGAGCGGTGTATGGGGCAAAGATAAAGGAGTCTGGTGGTAGTTGCTTGCCGTTGCTGTACGGAGAAGGACAATCCTTCGGCGTCGACCACAACAATGGCTTCAGCGCAAACCCAAAAGTAGGCGCAATGCTGTCAGATTTGAGCTCCAGGGCGAGCTTGAGATGGATCGTTTGCAGTTCTCAAGGAATGTATTGCAGGCTGAACTTGGTTTTTCAGCACAGCAGCTGGATTATATCTTCGCTCTCCCAGGAAAGAAGGTATTTGAAGTCAACTTCGGCACGTTGTTAACACGTGGTTAACAAGCAGCAAATGCAGAGTCAGACCGTTAGTCAGAGGGTGTGTGAAAGTGGGCCCTATATATGGGGCTGGAAAGAGATTTTCTACAAATGTAGGTGGAGCTAATAGTTCAAATGAGCTGTTGTTGATGTCTCAGTTGATAGCAATTAGTCCTAATCTCTTTGTTCAGTTTCAGAGATACAATCCGATTAATGTGCCAACTAAAACACAGACAGGACATGTATAGAAAAGTTTCAGAGTATGTGTTCACTTACTGTGTACCAGAGTGCAGGTTAACAAGCAGCAAATGCAGAGTCGGACCGTTAGTCAGAGGGTGTGTGAAAGTGGGCCCTATATATAGGGCTGGAAGGAGATTTTCTACAAATGTAGGTGGAGCTAATAAGTGTGTGTGAAAGTGTAATACTTACCTGGCAGGGGAGACACCATGATCAAGAAGGTGAAGGTGGTTCACCTGCCACAGTACTTAAACATTGATTTATCTGGCCGAGCGGTGTATGGGGCAAAGATAAAGGAGTCTGGTGGTAGTTGCTTGCCGTTGCTGTACGGAGAAGGTATTTGAAGTAATCTTCGGCACGTTGTTAACACGTGGTTAACAAGCAGCAAATGCAGAGTCAGACCGTTAGTCAGAGGGTGTGTGAAAGTGGGCCCTATATATGGGGCTGGAAAGAGATTTTCTACAAATGTAGGTGGAGCTAATAGTTCAAATGAGCTGTTGTTGATGTCTCAGTTGATAGCAATTAGTCCTAATCTCTTTGTTCAGTTTCAGAGATACAATCCGATTAATGTGCCAACTAAAACACAGCTGGACATGTATAGAAAAGTTTCAGAGTATGTGTTCACTTACTGTGTACCAGAGTGCAGGTTAACAAGCAGCAAATGCAGAGTCGGACCGTTAGTCAGAGGGTGTGTGAAAGTGGGCCCTATATATAGGGCTGGAAAGAGATTTTCTACAAATGTAGGTGGAGCTAATAAGTGTGTGTGAAAGTGTAATACTTACCTGGCAGGGGAGACGCCATGATCAAGAAGGTGAAGGTGGTTCACCTGCCACAGTACTTAAACATTGATTCATCTGGCCGAGCGGTGTATGGGGCAAAGATAAAGGAGTCTGGTGGTAGTTGCTTGCCGTTGCTGTACAGAGAAGGTATTTGAAGTAATCTTCGGCACGTTGTTAACACGTGGTTAACAAGCAGCAAATGCAGAGTCAGACCGTTAGTCAGAGGGTGTGTGAAAGTGGGCCCTATATATGGGGCTGGAAAGAGATTTTCTACAAATGTAGGTGGAGCTAATAAGTGTGTGTGAAAGTGTAATACTTACCTGGCAGGGGAGACGCCATGATCAAGTAGGTGAAGGTGGTTCACCTGCCACAGTACTTAAACATTGATTCATCTGGCCGAGCGGTGTATGGGGCAAAGATAAAGGAGTCTGGTGGTAGTTGCTTGCCGTTGCTGTACAGAGAAGGTATTTGAAGTAATCTTCGGCACGTTGTTAACACGTGGTTAACAAGCAGCAAATGCAGAGTCAGACCGTTAGTCAGAGGGTGTGTGAAAGTGGGCCCTATATATGGGGCTGGAAAGAGATTTTCTACAAATGTAGGTGGAGCTAATAGTTCAAATGAGCTGTTGTTGATGTCTCAGTTGATAGCAATTAGTCCTAATCTCTTTGTTCAGTTTCAGAGATACAATCCGATTAATGTGCCAACTAAAACACAGACAGGACGTGTATAGAAAAGTTTCAGAGTATGTGTTCACTTACTGTGTACCAGAGTGCAGGTTAACAAGCAGCAAATGCAGAGTCGGACCGTTAGTCAGAGGGTGTGTGAAAGTGGGCCCTATATATAGGGCTGGAAAGAGATTTTCTACAAATGTAGGTGGAGCTAATAAGTGTGTGTGAAAGTGTAATACTTACCTGGCAGGGGAGACGCCATGATCAAGAAGGTGAAGGTGGTTCACCTGCCACAGTACTTAAACATTGATTCATCTGGCCGAGCGGTGTATGGGGCAAAGATAAAGGAGTCTGGTGGTAGTTGCTTGCCGTTGCTGTACAGAGAAGGTATTTGAAGTAATCTTCGGCACGTTGTTAACACGTGGTTAACAAGCAGCAAATGCAGAGTCAGACCGTTAGTCAGAGGGTGTGTGAAAGTGGGCCCTATATATGGGGCTGGAAAGAGATTTTCTACAAATGTAGGTGGAGCTAATAAGTGTGTGTGAAAGTGTAATACTTACCTGGCAGGGGAGACGCCATGATCAAGTAGGTGAAGGTGGTTCACCTGCCACAGTACTTAAACATTGATTCATCTGGCCGAGCGGTGTATGGGGCAAAGATAAAGGAGTCTGGTGGTAGTTGCTTGCCGTTGCTGTACAGAGAAGGTATTTGAAGTAATCTTCGGCACGTTGTTAACACGTGGTTAACAAGCAGCAAATGCAGAGTCAGACCGTTAGTCAGAGGGTGTGTGAAAGTGGGCCCTATATATGGGGCTGGAAAGAGATTTTCTACAAATGTAGGTGGAGCTAATAGTTCAAATGAGCTGTTGTTGATGTCTCAGTTGATAGCAATTAGTCCTAATCTCTTTGTTCAGTTTCAGAGATACAATCCGATTAATGTGCCAACTAAAACACAGACAGGACGTGTATAGAAAAGTTTCAGAGTATGTGTTCACTTACTGTGTACCAGAGTGCAGGTTAACAAGCAGCAAATGCAGAGTCAGACCGTTAGTCAGAGGGTGTGTGAAAGTGGGCCCTATATATAGGGCTGGAAAGAGATTTTCTACAAATGTAGGTGGAGCTAATAAGTGTGTGTGAAAGTGTAATACTTACCTGGCAGGGGAGACGCCATGATCAAGTAGGTGAAGGTGGTTCACCTGCCACAGTACTTAAACATTGATTTATCTGGCCGAGCGGTGTATGGGGCAAAGATAAAGGAGTCTGGTGGTAGTTGCTTGCCGTTGCTGTACGGAGAAGTTATTTGAAGTAATCTTCGGCACGTTGTTAACACGTGGTTAACAAGCAGCAAATGCAGAGTCAGACCGTTAGTCAGAGGGTGTGTGAAAGTGGGCCCTATATATGGGGCTGGAAAGAGATTTTCTACAAATGTAGGTCGAGCTAATAGTTCAAATGAGCTGTTGTTGATGTCTCAGTTGATAGCAATTAGTCCTAATCTCTTTGTTCAGTTTCAGAGATACAATCCGATTAATGTGCCAACTAAAACACAGACAGGACGTGTATAGAAAAGTTTCAGAGTATGTGTTCACTTAGGTCGCATTCATACCAGAGAGCTTTGCTGCGATTAAAACGAATCCTGCTGCGCATTGTCAGAAAGTGCGCTTCGTTTGACAGGTGTGAAGGCTCATTCGAATCCTAATGCGCAGCAAATAACCGCATTTTACTCCGTCCAAAAACGTGGGTTTCGCTTCGCTTCGAATCGCACTTGACTACGATTCGGTGCAGGTGTGAATGCAATCCGCAGTAAATAAAGGAAATGAAGCAAACATAATGTGGCGGGTGAGGAGCTGAACACAGTTGGAGACGGTTAAGGCATATTTTACGCAGCGCAAAGATGTCCCATTACTGTGGATAGACGTGGTCGAATAAGGAGACTGAAGCCCTGATCGAAATGAGGACGTGTAGGCTACATTAATCAATTGCTTAAGAAAACACATAAAAACACTGCAGTGTATTATAGCCTACATAATATTCTGTCTGTCTGTCTGTGCGTGCCGTAAACATGGAGTGCTGTCACTGTGTGGGACTGGGGAGTTATATCAGTGCGCTCATGCAGCGCTGTGCCTCCATGCCCAAAAGAACAGTGTGTGGCGGCTGCGTGCGTAGAGAGAGAGAGAGAGAGAGAGAGAGAGAGAGAGGGGGGGTCCCAGACGGCACGACACATGCACGTTATGAGTGTAATTTTATCACCATAGATTTCACTGTGTAGGCTAGTTTATGAATGGAACACATTGATAAAGGTCCCCCCTGCTGCGTTTCCAATTGCTGCGAATGACAGTGTGAAGGCAACCCGCAGCCAATTAAATATGCAAGAACCTCAAATCCCCGCCCATACGGATCTGAGTCTACCGAAGTATTAGGTGAGAATGTGACCTTACTGTGTACCAGAGTGCAGGTTAACAAGCAGCAAATGCAGAGTCAGACCGTTAGTCAGAGGGTGTGTGAAAGTGGGCCCTATATATAGGGCTGGAAAGAGATTTTCTACAAATGTAGGTGGAGCTAATAAGTGTGTGTGAAAGTGTAATACTTACCTGGCAGGGGAGACGCCATGATCAAGTAGGTGAAGGTGGTTCACCTGCCACAGTACTTAAACATTGATTTATCTGGCCGAGCGGTGTATGGGGCAAAGATAAAGGAATCTGGTGGTAGTTGCTTGCCGTTGCTGTACGGAGAAGGTATTTGAAGTAATCTTCGGCACGTTGTTAACACGTGGTTAACAAGCAGCAAATGCAGAGTCAGACCGTTAGTCAGAGGGTGTGTGAAAGTGGGCCCTATATATGGGGCTGGAAAGAGATTTTCTACAAATGTAGGTGGAGCTAATAGTTCAAATGAGCTGTTGTTGATGTCTCAGTTGATAGCAATTAGTCCTAATCTCTTTGTTCAGTTTCAGAGATACAATCCGATTAATGTGCCAACTAAAACACAGACAGGACATGTATAGAAAAGTTTCAGAGTATGTGTTCACTTACTGTGTACCAGAGTGCAGGTTAACAAGCAGCAAATGCAGAGTCAGACTGTTAGTCAGAGGGTGTGTGAAAGTGGGCCCTATATATAGGGCTGGAAAGAGATTTTCTACAAATGTAGGTGGAGCTAATAAGTGTGTGTGAAAGTGTAATACTTACCTGGCAGGGGAGACACCATGATCAAGAAGGTGAAGGTGGTTCACCTGCCACAGTACTTAAACATTGATTTATCTGGCCGAGCGGTGTATGGGGCAAAGATAAAGGAGTCTGGTGGTAGTTGCTTGCCGTTGCTGTACGGAGGAGGAGAATCCTTCGGCGTCGACCACAACAATGGCTTCAGCGCAAACCCAGAGTAGGCACAATGCTGTCAGATTTGAGCTCCAGGGCGAGCTCGAGATGGATCGTTTGCAGTTCTCAAGGTATGTATTGCAGGCTGAACTTGGTTTTTCAGCACAGCAGCTGGATTATATCTTCGCTCTCCCAGGAAAGAAGGTATTTGAAGTCATCTTCGGCACGTTTGGATGTTTTGAGCAGTGTGTTGACAGATTTCGTCAGAGAAAAGAGAACAACCCAAGGTTGCAGAACATCAGACTCATTCCACTCTCGGAGAGAGATGCAAAAACAGTGACAGTGATAATGTATTCTGAAAAAAACAATTGAAGTCCATGCAAGCTTCCACATCAGTGGCGAATGTGCGAATGTGCGAAAATGCGACCGTTTTCGCTTTTATTTGTTCGCTCTGGTGTCGTATTTTGCAGAGATTCGCAGGCGAACTGCAACATGCAATATTTCGCATTTTCAGATCGCTTATTCGCATCGCGTCGCTAATTCGCCAGTGTGTAATGACCTTTAGTCTGAGTGTGTGTCTGAGTGTGTGTGAAAGTATAAGTTGATACAGTAAGTTGATACAGAACCCCTAGGACGGCCTCCTTCGATGTGTCTGGGTGTCCGGGTCTTTGGATTGGACACTAGGCTATATTAGTCAGCCTGTGTGATTTTGGATTGGAAATTGTAACGAGACAGAGAAGAAATTGGAACGATACAGAGAAGAAATTGGAACGATACAGAGAAGAAAAAATTGGAACGATACAGAGAACCAATAGACGGGACAAGACAAGACAAACAGATAGTACAAAAATGAAGAAAGGAAATGTATAGAAAAGGTTCGGAGATTTTTTTGGAAAGAGATTTTCTACAAATGTAGGTGGAGCTAATAGTTCAAATGAGCTGTTGTTGATGTCTCAGTTGATAGCAATTCCTTGCTATCAACTTCCTTGCTTCCTTCCTTCTTTCCTTCCACACACACACACACACACACACACACACACACACACACACTGTATATGCACACACACACACACACACACACACACACACACACACACACACACACACACACACACACACACACACACACACACACACTGTATACGCACACACACACACACACACACACACACACACACACACACACACACACACACACACACACACACACACACACACACACACACACTCCTTCCTTCCTTGCTTCCTTCCTTCCTTCCTTGCTTCCTTCCTTCCTTCTTTCCTTCCACACACACACACACACACACACACACACACACACACACACACACACACACACACACACTGTATACGCACGCACGCACCTCCCCTCTCCTACCTGCTCTCCTCTCTTTCTCCCTCCCCTCACTTACCTGCTCTCCTCTCTTTCTCCCTCCCCTCACCTACCTGCTCTCCTCTCTTTCTCCCTCATTCCTTCCTTTCTTCCTTCCTTCCTTCCTTCTTTCCTTCCACACACACACACACACACACACACACACACACACACACACACACACACACACACACACACCTTCCTTCCTTCTTTCCTTCCACACACACACACACACACACACACACACACACACACACACACACACACACACACACACACACACACACACACACACACACACACACACACACACACACACACTGTATACGCACGCACGCACCTCCCCTCACCTACCTGCTCTCCTCTCTCTCTCCCTCCCCTCACCTACCTGCTCTCCTCTCTCTCTCTCCCCTCACCTACCTGCTCTCCTCTCTTTCTCCCTCCCCTCACCTACCTGCTCTCCTCTCTCTCCCTCCCCTCACCTACCTGCTCTCCTCTCTCTCTCTCCCCTCACCTACCTGCTCTCCTCTCTTTCTCCCTCCCCTCACCTACCTGCTCTCCTCTCTCTCCCTCCCCTCACCTACCTGCTCTCCTCTCTCTCTCTCCCCTCCCCTACCTGCTCTCCTATCTTTCTCCCTCCCCTCACCTACCTGCTCTCCTCTCTTTCTCTCCCCTCTCCTACCTGCTCTCCTCTCTTTCTCCCTCCCCTCACCTACCTGCTCTCCTCTCTTTCTCCCTCCTTCCTTCCTTCACACACACACACACACACACACACACACACACACACACACACACACACACACACACACACACACACACACACACACACACACACAGTATACATCTTCAGAAACATCAACCGCCTCCGCCCCTCCCTAACTCCCCACAGTGCCGCTATCCTGGTTCACTCTCTTGTCTCTTCCCGCCTGGACTACTGTAATTCCCTTCTCTTTGGTCTCCCCCACAAACTCCTCCATGAACTCCAACTAGTCCAGAACGCTGCTGCCCGTATTGTCACCAGAACCCCTGTCATCAGTCACATCACCCCTGTTTTACACCAACTCCACTGGCTCCCCATCAAATACCGTATCGACTTGAAGGTCCTCCTCCACACATTCAAGGCCATCCATAATCTCGCCCCCCCATACCTGTCTGACCTTGTCCAGGACATGTATAGAAAAGTTTCAGAGTATGTGTTCACTTACTGTGTACCAGAGTGCAGGTCAACAAGCAGCAAATGCAGAGTCAGACCGTTAGTCCGAGTGTGTGTGAAAGTGTAAGTTGATACAGTAAGTTGATACAGAACCCCTAGGACGGCTCCTTCGATGTGTCTGGGTGTCCGGGTCTTTGGATTGGACACTAGGCTATATTAGTCAGCCTGTGTGATTTTGGATTGGAAATTGGAACGATACTGAGAAGAAATTGGACGATACAAATTGGAACGATACAGAGAACCAATAGACGGGACAAGACAAGACAAACAGATAGTACACAAATAAAGAAAGGAAATGTATAGAAAAGGTTCAGAGATTTTTTTGGAAAGAGATTTTCTACAAATGTAGGTGGAGCTAATAGTTCAAATGAGCTGTTGTTGATGTCTCAGTTGATAGCAATTCCTTGCTATCAACTTCCTTGCTTCCTTCCTTCTTTCTTTCCACACACACACACACACACACACACACACACACACACACACACACACACACACACACACACACACACACACACACACACACACTCCTTCCTTCCTTGCTTCCTTCCTTCCTTCCTTGCTTCCTTCCTTCCTTCTTTCCTTCCACACACACACACACACACACACACACACACACACACACACACACACACACACACACACACACACTGTATACACACGCACGCACCTCCCCTCTCCTACCTGCTCTCCTCTCTTTCTCCGTCCCCTCACTTACCTGCTATCTCTTTCTCCCTCCCCTCACCTACCTGCTCTCCTCTCTTTCTCCCTCCCCTCACCTACCTGCTCTCCTCTCTTTCTCCCTCATTCCTTCCTTTCTTCCTTCCTTCCTTCCTTCTTTCCTTCCACACACACACACACACACACACACAGACACACACACACACACACACACACACACACACACACACACACACACACACACACACACACACACACACACACACACACACACACACACACACCTTCCTTGCTTCCTTCCTTCTTTCCTTCCACACACACACACACACACACACACACTGTATACGCACGCACGCACCTCCCCTCACCTACCTGCTCTCCTCTCTCTCTCCCTCCCCTCACCTACCTGCTCTCCTCTCTCTCTCTCCCCTCACCTACCTGCTCTCCTCTCTTTCTCCCTCCCCTCACCTACCTGCTCTCCTCTCTTTCTCTCCCCTCTCCTACCTGCTCTCTCTTTCTCCCTCCCCTCACCTACCTGCTCTCCTCTCTTTCTCCCTCCCCTCACCTACCTGCTCTCCTCTCTTTCTCCCTCCTTCCTTCCTTCCTTCCTTCACACACACACACACACACACACACACACACACACACACACACACACACACACACACACACAACACACACACACACACACACACACACACACACACACACACACACACACACACACACACACACACACAGTATACATCTTCAGAAACATCAACCGCCTCCGCCCCTCCCTAACTCCCCACAGTGCCGCTATCCTGGTTCACTCTCTTGTCTCTTCCCGCCTGGACTACTGTAATTCCCTTCTCTTTGGTCTCCCCCACAAACTCCTCCATGAACTCCAACTAGTCCAGAACGCTGCTGCCCGTATTGTCACCAGAACCCCTGTCATCAGTCACATCACCCCTGTTTTACACCAACTCCACTGGCTCCCCATCAAATACCGTATCGACTTGAAGGTCCTCCTCCACACATTCAAGGCCATCCATAATCTCGCCCCCCCATACCTGTCTGACCTTGTCCAGGACATGTATAGAAAAGTTTCAGAGTATGTGTTCACTTACTGTGTACCAGAGTGCAGGTCAACAAGCAGCAAATGCAGAGTCAGACCGTTAGTCTGAGTGTGTGTGAAAGTGTAAGTTGATACAGTAAGTTGATACAGAACCCCTAGGACGGCTCCTTCGATGTGTTTGGGTGTCCGGGTCTTTGGATTGGACACTAGGCTATATTAGTCAGCCTGTGTGATTTTGGATTGGAAATTGGAACGATACTGAGAAGAAATTGGACGATACAAATTGGAACGATACAGAGAACCAATAGACGGGACAAGACAAGACAAACAGATAGTACACAAATAAAGAAAGGAAATGTATAGAAAAGGTTCGGAGATTTTTTTGGAAAGAGATTTTCTACAAATGTAGGTGGAGCTAATAGTTCAAATGAGCTGTTGTTGATGTCTCAGTTGATAGCAATTCCTTGCTATCAACTTCCTTGCTTCCTTCCTTCTTTCCTTCCACACACACACACACACACACACACACACACACACACACACACACACACTGTATACGCACACACACACACACACACACACACACACACACACACACACACACACACACACACACACACACACACACACACACACACACACACACTCCTTCCTTCCTTGCTTCCTTCCTTCCTTCCTTGCTTCCTTCCTTCCTTCTTTCCTTCCACACACACACACACACACACACACACACACACACACACACACACTGTATACGCACGCACGCACCTCCCCTCTCCTACCTGCTCTCCTCTCTTTCTCCCTCATTCCTTCCTTTCTTCCTTCCTTCCTTCCTTCTTTCCTTCCACACACACACACACACACACACACACACACACACACACACACACACACAGACACACACACACACACACACACACACACACACACACACACACACACACACACACACACACACACACACACACACACACACTCACTGTATACGCACGCACGCACCTCCCCTCACCTACCTGCTCTCCTCTCTCTCTCCCTCCCCTCACCTACCTGCTCTCCTCTCTTTCTCTCCCCTCACCTACCTGCTCTCCTCTCTTTCTCTCCCCTCTCCTACCTGCTCTCTCTTTCTCCCTCCCCTCACCTACCTGCTCTCCTCTCTTTCTCCCTCCCCTCACCTACCTGCTCTCCTCTCTTTCTCCCTCCTTCCTTCCTTCCTTCCTTCCTTCACACACACACACACACACACACACACACACACACACACACACACACACACACACACACACACACACACACACACACACACACACAGTATACATCTTCAGAAACATCAACCGCCTCCGCCCCTCCCTAACTCCCCACAGTGCCGCTATCCTGGTTCACTCTCTTGTCTCTTCCCGCCTGGACTACTGTAATTCCCTTCTCTTTGGTCTCCCCCACAAACTCCTCCATGAACTCCAACTAGTCCAGAACGCTGCTGCCCGTATTGTCACCAGAACCCCTGTCATCAGTCACATCACCCCTGTTTTACACCAACTCCACTGGCTCCCCATCAAATACCGTATCGACTTCAAGATCCTCCTCCACACATTCAAGGCCATCCATAATCTCGCCCCCCCATACATGTCTGACCTTGTCCAGGACATGTATAGAAAAGTTTCAGAGTATGTGTTCACTTACTGTGTACCAGAGTGCAGGTCAACAAGCAGCAAATGCAGAGTCAGACCGTTAGTCCGAGTGTGTGTGAAAGTGTAAGTTGATACAGTAAGTTGATACAGAACCCCTAGGACAGCTCCTTCGATGTGTCTGGGTGTCCGGGTCTTTGGATTGGACACTAGGCTATAATAGTCAGCCTGTGTGATTTTGGATTGGAAATTGGAACGATACAGAGAAGAAATTGGAACGATACTGAGAAGAAATTGGACGATACAAATTGGAACGATACAGAGAACCAATAGACGGGACAAGACAAGACAAACAGATAGTACAAAAATAAAGAAAGGAAATCTATAGAAAAGGTTCAGAGATTTTTTTGGAAAGAGATTTTCTACAAATGTAGGTGGAGCTAATAGTTAAAATGAGCTGTTGTTGATGTCTCAGTTGATAGCAATTCCTTGCTATCAACTTCCTTGCTTCCTTCCTTCCTTCTTTCCTTCCACACATACACACACACACACACACACACACACACACACACACACACACACACACACACACACACACACACACACACACACACCTTCCTTCCTTCCTTCCTTGCTTTCTTCCTTCCTTCCTTGCTTCCTTCCTTCCTTCTTTCCTTCCACACACACACACACACACACACACACACACACACACACACACACACACACACACACACACACACTGTATACGCACGCACCTCACCCCCCCTCCCTTACCTGCTCTCCTCTCTCTCTCCCTCCCCTAACCTACCTGCTCTCCTCTCTCTCTCCCTCCCCTCTCCTACCTGCTCTCCTCTCTCTCTCCCTCCCCTCACCTACCTGCTCTCCTCTCTCTCTCCCTCCCCTCACTTACCTGCTCTCCTCTCTTTCTCCCTCCCCTCACCTACCTGCTCTCCTCTCTTTCTCCCTCCTTCCTTCATTCCTTCCTTCACACACACAAACACACACCCACACACACACACACACCTTCCTTGCTTCCTTGCTTCCTTGCTAACCTTAACCCTAACCCTAAGGGAGATGAGTCTAGGACGTGTGGAGCGTTGTCCAGGGTGTTTTAGAGAAGGGAGAAGAGTCAGGGACATGTGGAGCATTGTCCAGGGTGTCCAGCATTGGCACGCACGCACGCTTTTACTCTCGCTCTCTTATTCACTCTCTCTTATTCACTCTCTCTCTCTCTCTCTCTCTCTCTCTCTATCTCTCTCTATATCTATTGTTGGAGGAATCCCAAATAGACGAGCTGGACAGACGAAGTACTTGGTGCAATCAAAAAGGTTTATTAGATCCACAGATCTATCATCCAGATAGATGCCATCTCACAAAGGTCAAAGGTCTCATGCACAGATAAGCAAGATCGGGCCCGGAGTTCCACCGCCAGCCCGTAGAACTGGAGAACTCCCGGTTTCTACCAGAGTATTTATGCTCAGAGTTTTACCCAAGGGACCTTCCCCTATCGGTGCTTTTATTCCTAACATGGCGTGATTTGGCCCCAAGCTCCACCTAGGCGTCCTTGGGGCTGTCATCGGCCCTCCACGCCTAACATGGAGCGAGGGACCGCCACTCCACTGAGGAGGATACCGCGCACCATACCTGGCCATGGTTACTGCTCTTGTTTTGATTATCGACCCATAGTTGTTCAATAACAGCCAGTCTGAACAGCCAGACCCCCTTGGCCAAG
The DNA here is from genome assembly GCF_964188405.1 of Protomyctophum parallelum. Lineage (NCBI taxonomy): Eukaryota > Metazoa > Chordata > Actinopteri > Myctophiformes > Myctophidae > Protomyctophum > Protomyctophum parallelum. The sequence continues at coordinate 49,931,913 of NC_139711.1, forward strand.
TCTGGTTAACTCTAAATATGGTTAACTTCAGGACAGGCCTGGGGGTTGCGTCCCCTACGAGGTTTCCCCCAGACAGACGAATTGAGAGGGAGCTCTCCGAGCTCTCGCATGATTCATGGCTGTTTGACATATCTCCATTCCATTCTGTCCTCTGTTGCCAAAGTGTTTATTTTACTCTGCAGCGCAGCCCTCTCCCTCTAACAGGAGAGATGGTTAGGAACGAAGGTTAAATAAGGCCTAACCTTGTACTATTAAATGTATTTAGCAAGGCGCCTATGAATAACAGTACATAGGGTATATAGTATATTGAAGTAGGCATAACAGTGCATAGTGTATACAGTATATTGAACATTAGGGGTACATGTTGAATTACAGTATATAGTGACCATTAGAGTACATGCTGAATTACTGTATACAGTTCAATCCTGGGGGCCTCCATACCTCAATTATTCCCCAACACTATCTCTCTGTCTTACTTAGTGGCGCGCTACGAGCTTGTACATCTGCTATTTTTCAATAGCTAATGCATAACAGAAGGAAAAAGAGTCTAGGACGTGTGGAGCGTTGTCCAGGGTGTTTTAGGGAAGTGAGAAGAGTCTGGGATGTGTGGAGCATTGGCATGCACGCACCCACGCACGCTTTTACTCCCTCTCTCTTATTCACTCTCTCTCTCATTCCCTCTCTCTCTCTCTCCACCAGCAGCAGCCTGTCGGACAGCCAGAGCAACCAGAACCTACTCAGCCCCGCCCACCGGGTGCTGTCGCCAGGCGCCTCCACCTCCGACAAGTAAGCCTCTCATTGGAGCAGACTCGGCGGAGTCCCTCAGGGATAGTGTCTTGTCTGTTTTCGCTCTACATCAACCCATTTTTTTTTTTTTTTTTAAGATATCTTTTTGCGGCTTACGCCTTTTATTGATTTTTGAAGGGACAGACAGTAGGCTGACAGGAAACGGGAGAGAGAGATGGGGGGATGACATGCAGTAAAGGCCGTGTCGGGCTCGGGAGTTGAACCCGCGGCACACTGCGCCTGGATTACCAGTCCGGTGCCCAGACCGTTACGCCACGGCCTGGGCCTACATCAACCCATTTTGACCTGAGATCAGATTCTAAAAATGTCTTCTACATCCTGACAGTTTTCTGAAAAAGCTATGTTTCTATGTCAGTCGTTCTTCGATTTAAAAAAAATAGCAGACCTACAAGCTCGTAGGCGCGCTACCGAGTGTTCTACCTCTCTCTCCAGTATAACTCTGGATCATTGTCCAGGGTGTTGTAGAGGAGGAAAAAGAGTCTAGGACGTGTTGAGCGTTGTCTAGTGTGTTTTAGAAAAGGAAGATGAGACTAGGATGCGTGGAGCATTATCCAGGGTGTTTTAGAGAAGCGACAAGAGTCTGGGATGTGTGGAGAGTTATCCAGGGTGTTTTAGAGAAGGGAGAAGAGTCTGGGACATGTGGAGCGTTGTCCAGGGTGTTTCAGAGAAGGGACAAGAGCCATGGGATGTGTGGAGAGTTGTCCAGTGTGTTTTAGAGAATTGAGAAGAGTCTGGGACGTGTGGAGCGTTGTCTAGGGTGTTTTTAGAGAAGGGACAACAGTGTAGGACGTGTGGAGCGTTGTCTAAAGGGAGATGAGACTAGCATGCGTGGAGCGTTGTCCAGTGTGTTTTAGGGAAGGGACAAGAGCCATGGGATGTGTGGAGAGTTGTCCAGTGTGTTTTAGGGAAGGGAGAAGAGTCTGGGAGGTGTGGAGCATTGGCACGCACGCACGCACGCACGCTTTTACTCTCTCTCTTTGTCGAGTTATATATGGATGTACGGAAGGTATTCAGAATTGGTGTAAGATATAAGGGGTCAAATGATGATCATCTGTGTTCCACACTGGTAACTGAAAGGGGTCTGCCTGACCTGCACATTCCATTGCATGCGGCCACTCTAGGAGGGGGTTGCTTATCTGATCCTGCTGTGAGATGGTATTTATGACTTCCACAGGCAGGAAGAAACTAAGTTACCGACAGGACATGTCTATAGGTTACTAGGAGCCATAATCTGGTTCTTTAATTCCTTTCATTGATAAATGTGTTCTAAGTAACCAATATTATACTGGGTTAGTAAAGCCTAGATAATAAATATATGTAATGATCCAACAGTTGATCTAGAGATAAGCAGCAGCTCACATGACAGGAAGTGATGGGAGCTGTTGCAAAGGCTGTCTCAGTGCACAGGCAAAGAGTCTGTGCACTTCTCATTGGCTAAAGACAGGGGCAGAAAAACTGACCCTGCTATTTGATTGGTTGCAGAAGCAACCCACTGCTTTAAGTGTACTGTTTGGTCCAGGGTTGAATTAGATTCACCAGACCATCGTGACAGAAGCAGCAGAAGGCCAGCGGTAACTATATAATGATGATATGTGCATTATTCATAACTATGTTTTAATGTGTAATATGATAATTAGATTGTAACCAAGTGTTATTGTGTTTCTTTTCTCCAATTAATAATCTTGATACGGTAGATTTAAAACCACATACCTGGTATACAAAGTGGCCAATAGCCACACTTATTCAATGAGCATAGTGGAACCATCAAAAGGTGGAACACCACACACATGCACATGACTAGTGGAACCTCGCAAAGAGGAATACCATAAATATGTTTCAATAATCACTTCTACCAGATGAGAGCAGGTTAGATAATGGACTGTAAGGGGTACTAAAGCACAATCCAGAGTACTATTATCAGCGTGTGTGGGATAGAGTTGAACAAACGTGTGAATGTTGATATATGTGATTTATGTTTAATAATTAATTAATAAAAACCCTATAAAAAGCATGTTTGAATCGTAAAACAAAGGAAAATATTGAAGCATTAAACAAACCAATGTGCGTATTAAACGTAGCTAAATCTGCTTGCATTCTGGGGGAATTCGGATCCCGGCAAATCTCACCGAAAACCGGACACTCTTATTCTCTCTCTCTCTCTCTCTCTCTCTCTCTCTCTATCTATCTCTCTCTCTCTCTCTCTCTCTCTCTCTCTCTCTCTCTTTATCTCTCTCTATGTCCATCTCTCTCTCTTACTTATCCTATCTTCTTCAGTGAGAGGGTAATGAAAACACTTTATCTTCCAGTGCTTGTGTCGGAGAACCCACCTGACAGGATCTGCTGGAAGACCACCCTGCTGCTGCCTGGAAACCACGATGGACACATCAGCCTGGAGGAATGGTTAGAAGGTCCTCTAACTTTTTAGGATGAGTCTAGGACGTGTGGAGCGTTGTCCAGGGTGTTTTAGAGAAGGGAGATGAGTCTAGGACGTGTGGAGCGTTGTCCAGGGTGTTTTAGAGAAGGGAGATTAGTCTAGGACGTGTGGAGCGTTGTCCAGTGTGTTTTAGAGAAAGGAGAAGAAATTAGGACGTGTGGAGCATTGTCACTCACGCACGCACGCTCTCTTTTTTTTCTCTCTCTCTCTCTCTCCCTCTCTCTTACTAATCTTACTAATCTTACTATCCTATCAGGTTAGAAGATCCTCTAACTTTCTAGTAGGACATGCAGAGCTTTGTCCAGGGCGTTTTAGGGAAGGGAGAAGAGTCTTGGACATGTGGAGCGGTGTCAAACACCCGGATGCACTACTGGCTAAGGTGCCACATGGTCCTTATCCGCCGGATCTGGTGTTTTGTCGACAGCACCAGGGCCGAGGATCATGTGGTGGGGAGGGAACTCCTCATGGTCCTGCTAAAATACATATTTGGCAGGGAAGACATATTTAGCAGGGAAAGCGACGTCACTGTTGCGGACTTAAAAGATGTCGTTACATATGAGGCCACTAACGCTGGTGCCCTGTGTGTGTGTGTGTGTGTGTGTGTGTGTGTGTGTGTGTGTGTGTGTGTGTGTGTGTGTGTGTGTGTGTGTGTGCGCGTGTGCGCGTGCGCGTCTGTGTCTGTGTCTGTGTGTGAGTGAACCCCATTCAAAAACTGAAATCCCACCACATGGACTCTGCCTTGTTGTGGCGTGGTGGCTTGCGTGCCTCTCTGAGTCACATCACAGTATGTGATGTGACTCAGAGAGGCCAGACTAAAGAGTCCAATAAAACCTTGAAAAGGGGGAAACTTTAATGCCTAATTGAACTACTTTCCTGGATATGGAGAAAGTCCGAATTGGTAGAGAAATTACAAAGTTACTGTGCGATTAGGGTTACTTACCCTAACCCTAACCCTTTAGAAGTTGAGTAATGATGGTGTAAATGTGTTTTTGCATACCGTGCGCTGGGAGACACATATCAGCGTGTTCGTCTTATCGATAGCTATGCATGGATGCAAAACACTTCCATTTTCGACCTTTGTGGGAGGAGCTACCGCGCGTCAAAGTCTAACCCTAAGCTTCTAAACCACACGACTGTGTGTACAGAACCACATATCAGATTGTTCGTCTTGACAATCAAAGGGCATGTATTCCCACTTACTTTTTTACCCCGATTCCAACGGTGGTGGTCTTATCTCTCTACGATTTCAGGAAGTGGTTGTAAAAGCCTACTTCCTGTCCTTAGCCCCCAGAAATCTTCTGGAAAAAAGCAAGACTATTTTCGGACTCAACACGACGAGCTGAACACGTTGATATGTGTTTCATACATAGACTGTAAAAAATATGGACAAAGCGTTTCCCGGGTTTAACATGAACGTAAAATGAAGCCTGTTAGTCCTTGTATTGTAAATCGCCATCTTTCTAGATCCGTTTTGGCCCAGCAGGCCATTGGCTGGCTCCGTTTTGGCCCAGCTGGCCATTGGCTGGCCCAGACAACGAGGCGGGACTTCCCCCCTTCTTCTCCGTTGGTTTTTATTTTGACTCGAGTGGGAGGGGAATCCCGATCATAGACTGTAACGGCAGCCACGCCCCTCAGAACATACGCGACTTTATGGTCATTTATTTTATAAATGGGACCATAATTTTCCAAAAAGAATATTATGACATTAGAAATGAGACTTTAAACTAGCAACTGGAAGCAGAAAGTATTCATGACCATTTTTATTAAGGTAATACAGTCTAGGTGATGTTGGGCCCAAATACATGGACTTCTATGGGGCTATGGATTTTTTTGGGTCCAGTGACAGCGCCACAACAGGCTATTATATGAACTTTCAGGAGTTTCAGGCTTCACAAAATATCTGTCTGACTGCCCCCCTGGTTTCATACTAGAGTTCTCATCGGGCCCGAAATTTGAAGCCCGGCCTGGCCCGGCCCTAACTGGGTCAGCCCGAAGCCCGGCCCTGCCCTAAGAAATACCATAATGTTAGGCCCGAAGCCCTATAAAGCCCGACAAAGAAAAAAAAGAACGCCACTTTAATGCATGGCCAGCGCAGCAGCATGCGCCGTCAGTGAACCACTGACGGCGCGTGCTGCTGCGCTGGCCATGCAATAAAGTGGCGTTATTTTTTTCCTTTCAGTGTGTGTCTGTGTGAGAGTGAGAACGGAGTTCAATGGACTTATCGCCGAAATAAAGGATTTATGTAGCTCACTGTTAATGTACCATTTCCATATCATTCTAATGGATTCCATTTCCAGTGGTGGTGACTGGTGAGTAGCTCCCCGTTTCCTCTGAAGTGAAGCTATGTCCAAGACCCCAAGTATCGTCCCCGTTCGGTGTCCAAAAGAACAAACATAGCCTACAAAGTTTACAAACCATCCACGCACCCGCTCATGGCGTGTCTCGACAGCTTAGAGATCTGTTATTTTAAATCGGGCACATATAACGAGGAGCGCCGCTGCCGCACTGAGGGACGGCGGTTATAATATACTAATCATTTTGTAAATCAAATAGCCTGTAGCCTGCAGTGGACTGTAACATTGCGTGGTCAGATCATACACTACAGAATTATATGGATCGGTTGGTGAATATATGACGTTGATTAGGCCTAATGATTAGGTTATTCATCGCAGCCAGCTGGGTTTAACGAGATGGCTCAGTGGCAGTCAGTGCCTCAGTGCAACTGTTTTTGTCATGTTGCAGTCTATCGTGTGATAATCCGATTGATTTATAAAACATTTAGCATTATGAACTGAAGCTCATTTGGTGCGCCGCAAAACAGAGGCCAGCCAGCGGTATAAACATTAAACAACCACCCCACCGTTCATTTCTCTCTGCCTGCGCAGTCAGTAGCCTAATCCATTTCCAAGCCCCCCGCCTCCACTCCTCCGTCTTCCTCCTGTCACAAGTGAATCGCCATAGCGCAGCCCTCTTCATAATAAATACATACTTGTAGGCTATATAGCCTACACATTACACAAATAACAGAATTGCTATATTTATTATAATAACATTTTTGAAAAAAGAAGAAAAATTAAAAATCACGGAAAATCACAGAGCCCGAGGCCCGGCCCTGGCCCGACTAATTAGCATACTTTTTGGGCCCGGCCCTAAAATGTCGGGCCGGGTTGGGTTCGGGCAGAAAATTAGAACTCTATTTCATACTACTACATATTACGCGAACACAGGCCTTTTGACCGAAAAGGCCGATAGCTTTTGTGTCCAGAATAAAGGTCCGACACACAAGTATGAGACATCAAAAATTCCGTAATGGCGACCCGCTTCGGAATCTGTTGGTCTCAGGGTATTGGACCTACCCCCACGGCAACAGCGCCACCATTTGTCCACCATTGAAATTGCACTAAGAAAAACCTTTTGCCTACGTACTAAGTAGGCCACTGCGAAGCTTTTTCCCTCTTGAGAGTTTTGTCTAAAATGTCCAGAAGGGGGCGCAACAGCGAACCCGGAAGTGTTTTGACACCTTTTTATTTATTTTCTTTTATTTTTTTATTATTATTATTATTTTGCATGTTTCAAGTGATTTGACCCTAACCCTGACTGGTAATAGTCCCCAGTGCACTTATTTTGGTGTCCCTAAGCTCTGGGTTGGTTAGCGACCGCACAACCGTGCGTGGGGAGACAGATATGGACGCGTTCGTCTTATCGATAGCTACGAGTGGATGCAAAGCACTTCCATTTACGACATTTGTGGGAGGAGCTATCGCGCGTCAAAGTGTAACCCTACGGTTACCAATGCATCCAAAAACAACATATTTCTTGTGAATTTTTATCACAGGATTTTTATCTCTCTACAACGTCAGGAAGTGGGTGTAAACGGCTACTTCCTGTCCCCAGCCCCGAGAAATGTTGTAGAAAAAACCGAGACCATTTTCGGACTCAGCACGACGAGCTGAACACGCTGATATGTGTTTCCCAGCACAGGGACTTACGGTTCTCCTAACCCTAACCCTAACCTGTTCAACGTGAGATAGCTCGAGAACGATACGTCCGACAGCCAAGTAATTGACATCGTCGTGTTCAGTTTTCCGAGATCTACGCTCCGATATGTCCGCCATTTTCGTGCGACCCCCGTAGCCTGTAACCCTAACCCTAGGGTTAACTCTGAACTGCGATAGCTTGAGAACGATACGTCCGACAGCCAAGTAATTGACATCGTCGTGTTCAGTTTTCCGAGATCTACGCTCCGATATGTCCGCCATTTTCGTGCGACCCCCGTAGCCCGTAACCCTAACCCTAGGGTTAACTCTGAACTGCGATAGCTTGAGAACGATACGTCCGACAGCCAAGTAATTGACATCGTCGTGTTCAGTTTTCCGAGATCTATGCTCCGATATGTCCGCCATTTTCGTGCGACCCCCGTAGCCCGTAACCCTAACCCTAGGGTTAACTCTGAACTGCGATAGCTCGAGAACGATACGTCCATCAGCCAAGTAATTGACATCGTTGTTCTCAGTTTTCCGAGATCTACGCTCCGATATGTCCACCATTTTCGTGCGACCCCCGTAGCCCGTAACCCTAACCCTAGGGTTAACTCTGAACTGCGATAGCTTGAGAACGATACGTCCATCAGCCAAGTAATTGACATCGTTGTTCTCAGTTTTCCGAGATCTACGCTCCGATATGTCCACCATTTTCGTGCGACCCCCGTAGCCCGTAACCCTAACCCTAGGGTTAACTCTGAACTGCGATAGCTCGAGAACGATACGTCCGACAGCCAAGTAATTGACATCGTCGTGTTCAGTTTTCCGAGATCTACGCTCCGATATGTCCGCCATTTTCGTGCGACCCCCGTAGCCCGTAACCCTAACCCTAGGGTTAACTCTGAACTGCGATAGCTCGAGAACGATACGTCCATCAGCCAAGTAATTGACATCGTTGTTCTCAGTTTTACGAGATCTACGCTCCGATATGTCCGGCATTCTCGTGTGACCCCCGTAGCCCGTAACCCTAACCCTAGGGTTAACTCTGAATTGCGATAGCTCGAGAACAATACGTCCATCAGCCAAGTTGACATCGTTGTTCTCAGTTTTCCGAGATCTACGCTCCGATATGTCCGCCATTTTCGTGCGACCCCCGTAGCCCGTAACCCTAACCCTAGGGTTAACTCTGAACTGCGATAGCTTGAGAACGATACGTCCGACAGCCAAGTAATTGACATCGTCGTGTTCAGTTTTCCGAGATCTACGCTCCGATATGTATACCATTGTCGTGCGACCCCCGTAGCCCGTAACCCTAACCCTAGGGTTAACTCTGATCTGTAATGAGGAAGCCTTATAGACATGGTGAACCTAAGAGTGTAATGAAGGTCGAAATGCTAAATTTAACCCTAACCCTAACCCTGTTTCTAAGACTAATTTCTCCCAAGGGAGACAAATAAAGACAACGTTGAACCTTGACGTGTACAGACGTCTTGGTGGAAAATTCCATCTTTTTGTTATTTGTCATGTTTTTCTGTGTTTCTGGGGATTATGTAGGTCATATTTATAAATACAATGGTTCGAAGTCCCAAAATCCTATCTGCTACTTACCCCTATGTGTCAGGATACTACATGACACATTTCAGACTACCATGTCTGTCTATGTAATTTTATTGAATTAATATTTTCCTTTACACAATTTTGCCAGAGCAATGTACTAAATAGGGGGTTTTGAGGTAGTTGGGACATTTTGACAACTTTGTATCATAGCTCATAATTTTCAGCACATTTTGTCCCAATAAGAAAACACTGATTAGAAGTATATTTCCGGGGGGTGCATGATACCCCCCTCCTCCCACTCTACTAGATATGGTGTTTTGTGAACTTTCTCCATGCTGTCTAAGGCCTGTGCTATACCTATATGGAGCTTTTGCAAAACAGATATTTTCGTCCTTGGGTTATTTAAAAAAAACATAATCCCTGCCCATATGACAAACATATCTAATTCCACACACAGACACAGAAACGTATTGGACACAGGAGAAAATCACTGCAGTAGCAGGTTTCAATTGTAGGCTATATTATAGGGGTAGGGTTAGTTTGTTTTTATATAGGACTATGCCTATCATATGTTTTAATTAAGGAATATGTACCGCATTTTAAAAGCCACCTAAATTGTGAGTGGAAGTGGAACATGTTTCTTTCATTGTCTGTCAGCATGTCACACTATGCGTAAATCTTCATATCCTGACTCGATTTTTTTCTCCATATAATTTTAACAAGATACACCTTCCCATTGCTCTGGCAAGTCCTTTGCGACTGCATATCACCCACTGTATATACTTTCTTCTCACCAACCACGCTATTCGATGCGATTGCATTCACACACACACACACACACACACACACACACACACCTCTCTCTCTCCCTCCCTCCCTCCCCATGACCATGAAACGGAGAGAAAAATATGGCACAAGGATAGTTTCACATGTGGCTATGCACACACCACGCATAGACTTGTTGTTGGTGTACTGCGCAATGGCATTTGACCTGGGTCCTTAATATCCACAGTTTCTCTGTAACCTATTGTTCAAGCTTCGCACTCGGCACCAATACAAATTAAATCACCAGTCCGCACTGGACTAGTAGCTGATGTATTATTGGATGCAGCAGAGCAGAGCCTTTGCCCGCTGGTAATGTGGTGCAACATATGATACGTTTTAAAGTTGTTAATAGTGATATAAAAACATGAACAATTGGATAGATATCCGTGTAGTTTCCATGAAGGTGCTGTGCAAGCTGCATTGCCTAATTATAGAAATAATTATATGCAGAAAACGCTGTTTGCGTTTGGCTGAAAGGCCCAAACACACAAAAGAATTTATGTTTTGCAAAAGATTCATATAGGTGTAACTTAGGCCTAAATGGCAGCCTCTGGTGGACAGTTCCCATTATTTTCATCCCCAATGAGACACAGGTGTTTGCCATGATACCACTTAACTCATTAGCCAATCACAGTTTGGGTGTGCCCTATATAAGCAGCAACTCAGTCTACAGCCCTCACTCAGTTTCCAGCCTTCGCTCAGGCCACATGCAGCTCTCACTGAATCTACTCTACAACTCCAACCCCGGCAGCCATGTGTTCTTGAACTATGTAAGACTTTGTTCTGTCTTGATTGTAATTTGCTTTGGTTATGTTTGCTTTGCTTTGCCATATTATGTTGAGTACTCTGCCATAATACAATGTTCTAGTGACTAAATGCTAAGTGCCAATTTGTACCTGTTTATTCTGTTGATATGAGTTATATTTGATTTACTTAGAAATCTAATGTCATTCATACAGTTCTTTATGTTAATGCTAGTTAATGTATTTTGTTTGTAGAAACCGTGGCCTAATGGAGAAATAAACTGCCATAGAAGATATCGTTATGGTTGTTCTAAAGATTCTTTAATCACAGGTAATGCACTTTGGATATTTTAACATGCTTCAGTTTTACTTATGCAGTAAGAATTATTCAAAGTCTGCAGAGCTAGTTTAGGAAGACTATTCAAAGGAGGGCCAATTCCTGATCAGCTGATCGTCACATGTTCACTTCATCTGTGACTGATCAGCTGATTAGTCACATGTTCACTTCATCTGTGACTGATCAGCTGATCAGTCACATGTTAACTCCATGTGATTGGGTGGGGCTATTTAAACTCCCAGCTGTGAAATATCTGCTCCAGCTCATTATTGTAGTAGTTCTCCTCTGGTAAGCTGCTCTTTGCTCTGCTCAATGAAGGTTTGTGTTCTATGATCATGATGCTAATGTTTACTACTACAGCAGCCATTGCTAGTTCTGTTATTTCTGCTCTCAGTCATGCTTAACATGTGTCTTTTAGTGCTGCTAGCAATACTTCTACCCATATGCTAAAGCTTTTCAAATAAGTGTTTTTACTGCTACTAAACATGAAAATGGGCATTTATGAATTACTAGGAACAAAGGTTGCTTCCTATGTGTGAAGCCTTTGACTTGTTTGTATAACAAGCTAACACTACAGTGCTTATGTCAAAATCCTTTGATTCGTTTGTAGGCAGCACAAGCTAACGCAGCATTCTTTGCTTATGCAGTGCACTCTGAACCCATGATGTTGCCCCCCCCTCCGGTGCTGCTTTTGTCCAGAAGATGTGGTTGTTCTAAAGAGGCTTTAATCACAGGTAATGCAGATTGGATACTTTATAATTTATATTGCTTCATTTGTACTCATGGAGTACGAATGATAAGTCTGCAGAGATTCTTCAGGCACAACTCAAAGGAGGGCCAATTCCTGATCAGTTACATGTTGACTTTATCTGTGACTGGTAAGTCACATGTTGACTCGATTGGGCGGGGCTATTTAAACTCCCACCTGTGAACTGTCTTCTCCAGCTCATTATTGTAGTAGTTCTCCTCTGGTAAGCTGCTCTGTGCCCGGCTCTATGAAGATTTGTGTTATATGATCATGATGCTAATGTTTACTACTACAGCAGCCATTGCTAGTTCTGTTATTTCTGTTCTCAATCATGCTAAACATGTGTCTTTTAGTGCTGCTAGCAATACTTCTACCCATATGCTAAAGCTTTTCAAATAAGTGTTTTTACTGCTACTAAACATGAAAATGTGCATTTATGAATTACTAGGAACAAAGGTTGCTTCCTATGTGTGAAGCCTTTGACTTGTTTGTAGAACAAGCTAACACTACAGTGCTTATGTCAAAATCCTTTGATTAGTTTGTAGGCAGCACAAGCTAATGCAGCATTCTTTGCTTATGCAGTGCACTCTGAACCCATGATGTTGCCCCCCCCCCTCCGGTGCTGCTTTTGTCCAGAAGATGTGGTTGTTCTAAAGAGGCTTTAATCAAAGGTAATGCAGATTGGATACTTTATAATTTACATTGTTTCACTTGTACTCATGGAGTACGAATGATAAGTCTGCAGAGATACTTCAGGCACAACTCAAAGGAGGGCCAATTCCTGATCAGTTACATGTTGACTTTATCTGTGACTGGTAAGTCACATGTTGACTCGATTGGGTGGGGCTATTTAAACTCCCAGCTGTGAAATATCTGCTCCAGCTCATTATTGTAGTAGTTCTCCTCTGGTAAGCTGCTCTTTGCTCTGCTCAATGAAGGTTTGTGTTCTATGATCATGATGCTAATGTTTACTACTACAGCAGCCATTGCTAGTTCTGTTATTTCTGCTCTCAGTCATGCTTAACATGTGTCTTTTAGTGCTGCTAGCAATACTTCTACCCATATGCTAAAGCTTTTCAAATAAGTGTTTTTACTGCTACTAAACATGAAAATGTGCATTTATAAATTACTAGGAACAAAGGTTGCTTCCTATGTGTGAAGCCTTTGACTTGTTTGTAGAACAAGCTAACACTACAGTGCTTATGTCAAAATCCTTTGATTAGTTTGTAGGCAGCACAAGCTAATGCAGCATTCTTTGCTTATGCAGTGCACTCTGAACCCATGATGTTGCCCCCCCCTCCGGTGCTGCTTTTGTCCAGAAGATGTGGTTGTTCTAAAGAGGCTTTAATCAAAGGTAATGCAGATTGGATACTTTATAATTTACATTGTTTCACTTGTACTCATGGAGTACGAATGATAAGTCTGCAGAGATACTTCAGGCACAACTCAAAGGAGGGCCAATTCCTGATCAGTTACATGTTGACTTTATCTGTGACTGGTAAGTCACATGTTGACTCGATTGGGTGGGGCTATTTAAACTCCCAGCTGTGAAATATCTGCTCCAGCTCATTATTGTAGTAGTTCTCCTCTGGTAAGCTGCTCTTTGCTCTGCTCAATGAAGGTTTGTGTTCTATGATCATGATGCTAATGTTTACTACTACAGCAGCCATTGCTAGTTCTGTTATTTCTGCTCTCAGTCATGCTTAACATGTGTCTTTTAGTGCTGCTAGCAATACTTCTACCCATATGCTAAAGATTTTCAAATAAGTGTTTTTACTGCTACTAAACATGAAAATGTGCATTTATGAATTACTAGGAACAAAGGTTGCTTCCTATGTGTGAAGCCTTTGACTTGTTTGTAGAACAAGCTAACACTACAGTGCTTATGTCAAAATCCTTTGATTAGTTTGTAGGCAGCACAAGCTAATGCAGCATTCTTTGCTTATGCAGTGCACTCTGAACACATGATGTTGCCCCCCCCTCCGGTGCTGCTTTTGTCCAGAAGATGTGGTTGTTCTAAAGAGGCTTTAATCACAGGTAATGCAGATTGGATACTTTATAATTTATATTGCTTCATTTGTACTCATGGAGTACGAATGATAAGTCTGCAGAGATTCTTCAGGCACAACTCAAAGGAGGGCCAATTCCTGATCAGTTACATGTTGACTTTATCTGTGACTGGTAAGTCACATGTTGACTCGATTGGGCGGGGCTATTTAAACTCCCACCTGTGAACTGTCTTCTCCAGCTCATTATTGTAGTAGTTCTCCTCTGGTAAGCTGCTCTGTGCCCGGCTCTATGAAGATTTGTGTTATATGATCATGATGCTAATGTTTACTACTACAGCAGCCATTGCTAGTTCTGTTATTTCTGTTCTCAATCATGCTAAACATGTATCTTTTAGTGCTGCTAGCAATACTTCTACCCATATGCTAAAGCTTTTCAAATAAGTGTTTTTACTGCTACTAAACATGAAAATGTGCATTTATGAATTACTAGGAACAAAGGTTGCTTCCTATGTGTGAAGCCTTTGACTTGTTTGTAGAACAAGCTAACACTACAGTGCTTATGTCAAAATCCTTTGATTCGTTTGTAGGCAGCACAAGCTAACGCAGCATTCTTTGCTTATGCAGTGCACTCTGAACCCATGATGTTGCCCCCCCCCCCGCCGGTGCTGATTTGTCCAGAAGATGTGGTTCTAAAGAGGCTTTAATCACAGGTAATGCAGATTGGATACTTTATAATTTACATTGTTTCACTTGTACTCATGGAGTACGAATGATAAGTCTGCAGAGATACTTCAGGCACAACTCAAAGGAGGGCCAATTCCTGATCAGTTACATGTTGACTTTATCTGTGACTGGTAAGTCACATGTTGACTCGATTGGGTGGGGCTATTTAAACTCCCAGCTGTGAAATATCTGCTCCAGCTCATTATTGTAGTAGTTCTCCTCTGGTAAGCTGCTCTTTGCTCTGCTCAATGAAGGTTTGTGTTCTATGATCATGATGCTAATGTTTACTACTACAGCAGCCATTGCTAGTTCTGTTATTTCTGCTCTCAATCATGCTTAACATGTGTCTTTTAGTGCTGCTAGCAATACTTCTACCCATATGCTAAAGCTTTTCAAATAAGTGTTTTTACTGCTACTAAACATGAAAATGCATCATTTATGAATTACTAGGAACATCGGTTGCTTCCTATGTTTGTAGAACAAGCTAACACAGTGCTTATGTCAAAATCCATTGATTTGTTTGTAGGCAGCACAAGCTGACGCGTCATGCTTTGCTTATGTGGGAAGCCTTTGACTTGTCTGTAGCACCAGCTTACGCAGCATTCTTTGCTTATGCAGTGCACTCTGAACCCATGATGTTGCCACCCTGCCGTGGAGCTGTAGTCCTGGCCCCAGCCTCCGGTGCTGATTTGTCCAGAAGATGTGGTTGTTCTAAAGAGGCTTTAATCACAGGTAATGCAGATTGGATACTTTAGAATTTACATTGCTTCACTTGTACTCATGGAGTACGAATGATAAGTCTGCAGAGCTAGTTCAGGCACACCTCAAAGGATGGCCAATTCCTGATCAGTTACATGTTGACTCCATCTGTAACTGATAAGTCACATGTTGACTCGATTAGGTGGGGCTATTTAAACTCCCAGCTGTGAAATATCTGCTCCAGCTCATTATTGTAGTAGTTCTCCTCTGGTAAGCTGCTCTTTGCTCTGCTCAATTACTGTTTGTGTTATATGATCATGATGCTAATGTTTACTACTAGCCAACCCTAACCCGATAAGTCTGCAGAGCTAGTTCAGGCACAACTCAAAGGAGGGCAAATTCCTGATCAGTTACATATTGTCTCCATCTGTGACTGATCAAGTCACATGTTGACTCGATTGGGTGGGGCTATTTAAACTCCCAGTTGTGAAATATCTGCTCCAGCTCATTATTGTAGTAGTTCTCCTCTGGTATGCTGCTCTTTGCACTGCTCAATGAAGGTTTGAGTTATATGACCATGATAATGTTTACTACTACAGCAGCCATTGCTAGTTCTGTTATTGCTGCTCTCGATCATGCTAAACATGTGTCTTTTAGTGCTGCTAGCAATACTTCTACCCATATGCTAAATCTTTTAAAATAAGTGTTTTTACTGCTACAACAAATGAAAATGTGCATAATTTATGAATTACTAGGAACATCGGTAGCTTCCTATGTGGGAAGCCTTTGACTTGTTTGTAGCACAAGCTAACGTAGCATTCTTTGCTTATGCAGTGCACTCTGAACCCATGATGTTGCCCCCCCCCTCCGGTGCTGCTTTTGTCCAGAAGATGTGGTTGTTCTAAAGAGGCTTTAATCACAGGTAATGCAGATTGGATACTTTATAATTTACATTGTTTCACTTGTACTCATGGAGTACGAATGATACGTCTGCAGAGCTAGTTCAGGCACAACTCAAAGGAGGGCCAATTCCTGATCAGTTACATGTTGACTCCATCTGTGACTGATAAGTCACATGTTGACTCGATTAGGTGGGGCTATTTAAACTCCCAGCTGTGAAATGTCTGCTCCAGCTCATTATTGTAGTAGTTCTCCTCTGGTAAGCTGCTCTTTGCTCTGCTCAATGAAGGTTTGTGTTATATGATCATGATGCTAATGTTTACTAATACAGCAGCCATTGCTAGTTCTGCTATTGCAATCATGCTAAACATGTGTCTTTTAGTGCTGCTAGCAATACTTCTACCCTTATGCTAAAGCTTTTCAAATAAATGTTTTTACTGCTACTAAACATGAAAATGTGCATCATTCATGAATTACTAGGAACATCGGTTGCTTCCTATGTGTAAAGCCTTTGACTTGTTTGTAGAACAAGCTAACACAGTGCTTATGTCAAAATCCTTTGATTTGTTTGTAGGCAGCACAAGCTAACGCATCATGCTTTGCTTATGTGGGAAGCCTTTGACTTGTTTGTAGCACCAGCTAACGCAGCATTCTTTGCTTATGCAGTGCACTCTGAACCATGATGTTGCCACCCTGCCGTGGGGCTGTAGTCCTGGCCCCAGCCTCCGGTGCTGCTTTTGTCCAGAAGATGTGGTTGTTCTAAAGAGGCTTTAATCACAGGTAATGCAGATTGGATACTTTAGAATTTACATTGCTTCACTTGTACTCATGGAGTACGAATGATAAGTCTGCAGAGCTAGTTCAGGCACAACTCAAAGGAGGGCCAAAGTCACATTTTCACTCCACTCAATTGGGTGGGGCTATTTAAACTCCCAGCTGTGAAATGTCTGCTCCAGCTCATTATTGTAGTAGTTCTCCCCTGGTAAGCTGCTCTTTGCTCTGCTCAATGAAGGTTTGTGTTATATGATCATGATGCTAATGTTTACTACTAGCAAACCCTAACCCGATTGTCTGCAGAGCTAGTTCAGGCACAACTCAAAGGAGGGCCAATTCCTGATCAGTTACATATTGACTCCATCTGTGACTGAGTCACATGTTGACTCAATTGGGTGGGGCTATTTAAACTCCAAGCTGTGAAATATCTGCTCCAGCTCATTATTGTAGTAGTTCTCCTCTGGTAAGCTGCTCTTTGCTCTGCTCAATGAAGGTTTGTGTTATATGATCATGATAATGTTTACTACTACAGCAGCCATTGCTAGTTGTGTTATTGCTGCTCGCAATCATGCTAAACATGTGTCTTTTAGTGCTGCTAGCAATACTTCTACCCATATGCTAAAGCTTTTCAAATAAGTGATATTACTGCTACAAAAAATTAATGTGCATAATTTATGAATTACTAGGAACATCGGTAGCTTCCTGTTTGTCGAACAAGCTAACACAGCATTCTTTGCTTATGCAGTGCACTCTGAATCCATGATGTTGCCACCCTGCCGTGGAGCAGTAGTCCTGGCCCCAGCCTCCGGTGGTGCTTTTGTCCAGAAGATCTGGTTCTGAATAGGCTTTAATCACCGGTAATGCAGATTTGATACTTTAGAATTTACATTGCTTCACTTGTACTCATGGAGTACGAATGATAAGTCTGCAGAGCTAGTTCTGGCACAATTCAAAGGAGATCCAAATCTTGATCAGTCACATGTTCACTCCACTCGATTGGGTGGGGCTATTTAAACTCCCAGCTTTGAAATATCTGCTCCAGCTCATAATTGTAGTAGTTCTCCTCTGGTAAGCTGCTCTTTACTCTGCTCAATTACTGTTTGTGTATTCATGATGCTAATGTTTACTACTACAGCAGCCATTGCTAGTTCTGTTATTGCTGCTCTCAATCATGTTAAACGTGTGTCTTTTAGTGCTGCCAGCAATACTTCTACCCATATGCTAAAGCTGTGTGTGGTGAAAAATGAGTTACAAAATCGTGGGATAAAAAAGGGTGAGTGTTTGTGTGCGTTTGCGTGACAAAAAAAATCCCCCCACATGGACTCTGCCTTGACGTGGCGTGGGGGCTTTTGTGCGTCTTTGAGTCACATCAGTCTGTGATGTGACTCAAAGACGCCAGACTAAAGAGTCCAACAATTGTTAACCACACACAAGACACAATCATAAGGCTTGCTGAGACGAACATTTCTACGTATGTTTTGTTTCTCTACGACATTTCTTACCAAACTCTATAATCAGCCAATTAGGGGCCAATTAAGGCACTTCTGGTTGTTGGATTGAGATATAACCTAGAAACAAAATTTCAAGATTTTTTTTTTTCTGGGTGCCTGAAGCTCGCCAAGTCTGTGCAGCATTTGAGCCACGACCACCATTTGATGGTATTTAGCCTCTCAGAAGGGTCCATTTGGTTACATGTGAGCCAGGTCTCCCCATTGACTTTCAATGAGGTATTTTGTCTTAGTTTATTGCACATTACGTTGCCACCAACATTCTAATGCTAACATTTTAATGATATGCTGCTAACATGGTAATGCTATCATGCCAATGCTAGCATGCCCATGCCAATATGTCTGAGCTGTAAGGGTCCATTTGGTTTCGTTAATGGGGGCGGCCCGGTTCTGGCGAGCCGCCCTGCTTCTGAAACGGTCGAGAAATGACAGTTACGTGTTTCCCCGATTTTCTCCATTGACTTTCAATGTGTGCGTGAATGTGCGTTCGTGTGTGCGCGTGTTTGAGAGGTGGTAAACTTGACCTTGAATCATTAACAAAGTATCAATTTCACCTGGGCTAGGGCTAGTCTATGCGAATGCAAACACTATTGAAAGTTAAAACCACACTGACTCAGTGAGAGAACGTATGTCCGAACAAATTGCTCTATCGCAAAAAGTTAACGTCAAATGCGATTTTTGTTTTCGCCGTGAGTGACCCGAGACATTGAGGTACGCCGTGTGTGATCGTGGTATTGGTACGATAAAAAACGTGGTTATGAGAGCGAGTTAAGAAATTGTGTTTGTGATGGAAATATTGCTGACTCAGGCAGTTAACATGGAGTTGTATGACACATTATGATACACCTGTCATTTTCAGGGATGTAGTTCACGTACCATATGAATCTGGGCTGTGGTTGTGACATTGGGTGAAAGAGGAAGAGTGTGGCTACAAATTACTGAAACCCATGCGTGTAAAGTTAATATTTTGGCCGTGAGGACGATTTGTTTGGAGAATTTCGCTACAGTCTTCACAGTGGCTTGTCCCTCTGACCCGCTATCTCTCTGGGCGTGCGACACGCTAAGTTGAGATTTTTGCTCAGACCAAACACACTTTCAACTGCAATAGCGGGCAAACCGTGCAACATATTCGAATTCCGTCTGAACCACAACAAAGTCGATGGCCTCGTGTGCTGTTTGAGGTTTAAATCGTGTTTCAACATAACAGTATGCCAGAGTAATGTGGCTCCAAAGTAACGTGTCGTTTTCTGTTTTTACCCGCGTTTCCACATTGACTTTGCATGGGGCATTTTTCGCGTCGTTTATTGCGAATTACGTTGGCACGATAACCCGAAACGGAAAGAAAAGCACAAGCACACCATTCCTGGCCGAGCCGCACGTTTCGATGTATGTATTGTGGGGCTTTGGTAAACCGTGCGGCCGGCCATAGACGTCAAAGTTTCGTTTCTTGATTATGATTACGATTAAGTATGTGTTGCGGATTTCAACCTGTGTTTCTGCCATTGCATGGCAGGCACCCAGAATTACATATTCTGATTAAGTTCCATTGATTTAGTGTGGGTAGAATAGGGTTAGGGTTTTGGAGCAAAATTACTAAAATGGATGACTAATATATTTATTTTTCAAAAACCACTTAGTTCACGCTGGATTTAATGAAGTTGGTCCCGTTGTACAAAAATATTTAGTTTTTCTAGGATTTCTTTTGGACGTTTAAAGGACCATTTCACCCAATTCCAAAATGTTAGTATGTTGTAGAGGGCACCGAGACGAACACGTGGATATGTGTATCATTTTTGTAACCCACATCCAAGTTTCGTAGACACTCGAGACCTGCACCAATCGACTCAGCGTCACCAAATTAGTTAAGGGAAAGTATAAAAAAAGGATTATTTTAAAAGTTACTTTTTAAAGAAATTTCTCCCCCCCCTAGTGGATGAACCAAGGGGCCCACAGGGACGCCAAAGTATCCTATGGATTCACAAGCCTTTGAACTTTACTATACCATGCGTTTGGTTTCTGTGGGACTTTCCTAGCCTGAGCTACAGGCCGATGAATGCTAAAATCATGATTTTCGAAATAATCGTCTGTTTCTTGACTGTCATTAAAGGCTCAAATAAAGTTGACAGACCCAGAGATTGTCGAATGGTTAGGGTTGATGAATGTTTCCCTTCCCCAGGCTGATGTAGGAGGTGCCAGCGACTGTTGGATGACGGTAGGTTCACGGTAGGTGAACTCAGATGGTCTGGTATATAAAAGGATTGATCAAACCCAGGACCCGTTGTACCCACGGTATGGTGCGACCAATCCCGCTATATATCAGTGGAGCTTAACTCTGACCATTTGAGAAATAGTATTTGTACTGTGTTAGCGTTTGGGTGGGAATAGCCTTTGGGAGGGGGGGTACTTAATCAGTTGGTATAGTGTATTGACGTGGCCTACTATGCTGCTCGGGTCCCCCATCCCATAAACCCGTTACGGCTGTAGGTAGAACATTGCGTCAAGGGACTAAGCTATATCAAGTGATTACTTACCAATAGAGTGGGAGGGTGCATTAAAGTGAGACTCTTACTTAGACTTCCTTCTCAAGTTGACTAGTTACTTACCAATAGAGAAATCAGTCGAGGGAGGGTGCATGGAAGTGAGACTTTAACTTAGACTTACTTCCCAAGTTGACTAATTACTTACCATAGAGAAATCAGTCAGGGGAGGGTGCATGAAAGTGAGACTTTAATTTAGACTTACTTCCCCAGTTGACTAATTACTTGCCAATAGAGAAATCAGTCAAGGGAGGGTGCATTAAAGTGAGACATTAACTTAGACTTACTTCCCCAGTTGACTAATTACTTACCAATAGAGAAATCAGTCAAGGGAGGGTGCATGAAAGTGAGACTTTAATTTAGACTTACTTCCCCAGTTGACTAATTACTTGCCAATAGAGAAATCAGTCAAGGGAGGGTGCATTAAAGTGAGACATTAACTTAGACTTACTTCCCCAGTTGACTAATTACTTACCAATAGAGAAATCAGTCAAGGGAGGGTGCATTAAAGTGAGACTTTAACTTAGACTTCCTTCTCAAGTTGACTAATTACTTGCCAATAGAGAAATCAGTCAAGGGAGGGTGCATTAAAGTGAGACATTAACTTAGACTTACTTCCCCAGTTGACTAATTACTTACCAATAGAGAAATCAGTCAAGGGAGGGTGCATGAAAGTGAGACTTTAATTTAGACTTACTTCCCCAGTTGACTAATTACTTGCCAATAGAGAAATCAGTCAAGGGAGGGTGCATTAAAGTGAGACATTAACTTAGACTTACTTCCCCAGTTGACTAATTACTTACCAATAGAGAAATCAGTCAAGGGAGGGTGCATTAAAGTGAGACTTTAACTTAGACTTCCTTCTCAAGTTGACTAATTACTTGCCAATAGAGAAATCAGTCAAGGGAGGGTGCATTAAAGTGAGACATTAACTTAGACTTACTTCCCCAGTTGACTAATTACTTACCAATAGAGAAATCAGTCAAGGGAGGGTGCATTAAAGTGAGACTTTAACTTAGACTTCCTTCTCAAGTTGACTAATTACTTTTGGGCAGTGCTCTGGACAGTTTGACATTTGCTCAGTTTGTAGCCAATTCTCATCTCTTGGCAGCCTTTTTTGCAAAGGCTGACTTTACAACTTTTTCAGTCCTGGGCCACCCGCGCAGAACCTATCGGGTTAGGTATTAGGGTTAGGTATTAGGGTTAGGTATTAGGGTTAGGTATTAGGGTTAGGTATTAGGGTTAGGTATTAGGGTTAGGTATTAGGGTTAGGTATTAGGGTTAGGTATTAGGGTTAGGTATTAGGGTTAGGTATTAGGGTTAGGTATTAGGGTTAGGTATTAGGGTTAGGTATTAGGGTTAGGTATTAGGGTTAGGTATTAGGGTTAGGTATTAGGGTTAGGTATTAGGGTTAGGTATTAGGGTTAGGTATTAGGGTTAGGTATTAGGGTTAGGTATTAGGGTTAGGTATTAGGGTTAGGTATTAGGGTTAGGTATTAGGGTTAGGTATTAGGGTTAGGTATTAGGGTTAGGTATTAGGGTTAGGTATTAGGGTTA
Source organism: Protomyctophum parallelum (assembly GCF_964188405.1). Classification (NCBI taxonomy): domain Eukaryota; kingdom Metazoa; phylum Chordata; class Actinopteri; order Myctophiformes; family Myctophidae; genus Protomyctophum; species Protomyctophum parallelum. The sequence continues at coordinate 49,954,051 of NC_139711.1, forward strand.
GGTATTAGGGTTAGGTATTAGGGTTAGGTATTAGGGTTAGGTATTAGGGTTAGGTATTAGGGTTAGGTATTAGGGTTAGGTATTAGGGTTAGGTATTAGGGTTAGGTATTAGGGTTAGGTATTAGGGTTAGGTATTAGGGTTAGGTATTAGGGTTAGGTATTAGGGTTAGGTATTAGGGTTAGGTATTAGGGTTAGGTATTAGGGTTAGGTATTAGGGTTAGGTATTAGGGTTAGGTATTAGGGTTAGGTATTAGGGTTAGGTATTAGGGTTAGGTATTAGGGTTAGGTATTAGGGTTAGGTATTAGGGTTAGGTATTAGGGTTAGGTATTAGGGTTAGGTATTAGGGTTAGGTATTAGGGTTAGGTATTAGGGTTAGGTATTAGGGTTAGGTATTAGGGTTAGGTATTAGGGTTAGGTATTAGGGTTAGGTATTAGGGTTAGGTATTAGGGTTAGGTATTAGGGTTAGGTATTAGGGTTAGGTATTAGGGTTAGGTATTAGGGTTAGGTATTAGGGTTAGGTATTAGGGTTAGGTATTAGGGTTAGGTATTAGGGTTAGGTATTAGGGTTAGGTATTAGGGTTAGGTATTAGGGTTAGGTATTAGGGTTAGGTATTAGGGTTAGGTATTAGGGTTAGGTATTAGGGTTAGGTATTAGGGTTAGGTATTAGGGTTAGGTATTAGGGTTAGGTATTAGGGTTAGGTATTAGGGTTAGGTATTAGGGTTAGGTATTAGGGTTAGGTATTAGGGTTAGGTATTAGGGTTAGGTATTAGGGTTAGGTATTAGGGTTAGGTATTAGGGTTAGGTATTAGGGTTAGGTATTAGGGTTAGGTATTAGGGTTAGGTATTAGGGTTAGGTATTAGGGTTAGGTATTAGGGTTAGGTATTAGGGTTAGGTATTAGGGTTAGGTATTAGGGTTAGGTATTAGGGTTAGGTATTAGGGTTAGGTATTAGGGTTAGGTATTAGGGTTAGGTATTAGGGTTAGGTATTAGGGTTAGGTATTAGGGTTAGGTATTAGGGTTAGGTATTAGGGTTAGGTATTAGGGTTAGGTATTAGGGTTAGGTATTAGGGTTAGGTATTAGGGTTAGGTATTAGGGTTAGGTATTAGGGTTAGGTATTAGGGTTAGGTATTAGGGTTAGGTATTAGGGTTAGGTATTAGGGTTAGGTATTAGGGTTAGGTATTAGGGTTAGGTATTAGGGTTAGGTATTAGGGTTAGGTATTAGGGTTAGGTATTAGGGTTAGGTATTAGGGTTAGGTATTAGGGTTAGGTATTAGGGTTAGGTATTAGGGTTAGGTATTAGGGTTAGGTATTAGGGTTAGGTATTAGGGTTAGGTATTAGGGTTAGGTATTAGGGTTAGGTATTAGGGTTAGGTATTAGGGTTAGGTATTAGGGTTAGGTATTAGGGTTAGGTATTAGGGTTAGGTATTAGGGTTAGGTATTAGGGTTAGGTATTAGGGTTAGGTATTAGGGTTAGGTATTAGGGTTAGGTATTAGGGTTAGGTATTAGGGTTAGGTATTAGGGTTAGGTATTAGGGTTAGGTATTAGGGTTAGGTATTAGGGTTAGGTATTAGGGTTAGGTATTAGGGTTAGGTATTAGGGTTAGGTATTAGGGTTAGGTATTAGGGTTAGGTATTAGGGTTAGGTATTAGGGTTAGGTATTAGGGTTAGGTATTAGGGTTAGGTATTAGGGTTAGGTATTAGGGTTAGGTATTAGGGTTAGGTATTAGGGTTAGGTATTAGGGTTAGGTATTAGGGTTAGGTATTAGGGTTAGGTATTAGGGTTAGGTATTAGGGTTAGGTATTAGGGTTAGGTATTAGGGTTAGGTATTAGGGTTAGGTATTAGGGTTAGGTATTAGGGTTAGGTATTAGGGTTAGGTATTAGGGTTAGGTATTAGGGTTAGGTATTAGGGTTAGGTATTAGGGTTAGGTATTAGGGTTAGGTATTAGGGTTAGGTATTAGGGTTAGGTATTAGGGTTAGGTATTAGGGTTAGGTATTAGGGTTAGGTATTAGGGTTAGGTATTAGGGTTAGGTATTAGGGTTAGGTATTAGGGTTAGGTATTAGGGTTAGGTATTAGGGTTAGGTATTAGGGTTAGGTATTAGGGTTAGGTATTAGGGTTAGGTATTAGGGTTAGGTATTAGGGTTAGGTATTAGGGTTAGGTATTAGGGTTAGGTATTAGGGTTAGGTATTAGGGTTAGGTATTAGGGTTAGGTATTAGGGTTAGGTATTAGGGTTAGGTATTAGGGTTAGGTATTAGGGTTAGGTATTAGGGTTAGGTATTAGGGTTAGGTATTAGGGTTAGGTATTAGGGTTAGGTATTAGGGTTAGGTATTAGGGTTAGGTATTAGGGTTAGGTATTAGGGTTAGGTATTAGGGTTAGGTATTAGGGTTAGGTATTAGGGTTAGGTATTAGGGTTAGGTATTAGGGTTAGGTATTAGGGTTAGGTATTAGGGTTAGGTATTAGGGTTAGGTATTAGGGTTAGGTATTAGGGTTAGGTATTAGGGTTAGGTATTAGGGTTAGGTATTAGGGTTAGGTATTAGGGTTAGGTATTAGGGTTAGGTATTAGGGTTAGGTATTAGGGTTAGGTATTAGGGTTAGGTATTAGGGTTAGGTATTAGGGTTAGGTATTAGGGTTAGGTATTAGGGTTAGGTATTAGGGTTAGGTATTAGGGTTAGGTATTAGGGTTAGGTATTAGGGTTAGGTATTAGGGTTAGGTATTAGGGTTAGGTATTAGGGTTAGGTATTAGGGTTAGGTATTAGGGTTAGGTATTAGGGTTAGGTATTAGGGTTAGGTATTAGGGTTAGGTATTAGGGTTAGGTATTAGGGTTAGGTATTAGGGTTAGGTATTAGGGTTAGGTATTAGGGTTAGGTATTAGGGTTAGGTATTAGGGTTAGGTATTAGGGTTAGGTATTAGGGTTAGGTATTAGGGTTAGGTATTAGGGTTAGGTATTAGGGTTAGGTATTAGGGTTAGGTATTAGGGTTAGGTATTAGGGTTAGGTATTAGGGTTAGGTATTAGGGTTAGGTATTAGGGTTAGGTATTAGGGTTAGGTATTAGGGTTAGGTATTAGGGTTAGGTATTAGGGTTAGGTATTAGGGTTAGGTATTAGGGTTAGGTATTAGGGTTAGGTATTAGGGTTAGGTATTAGGGTTAGGTATTAGGGTTAGGTATTAGGGTTAGGTATTAGGGTTAGGTATTAGGGTTAGGTATTAGGGTTAGGTATTAGGGTTAGGTATTAGGGTTAGGTATTAGGGTTAGGTATTAGGGTTAGGTATTAGGGTTAGGTATTAGGGTTAGGTATTAGGGTTAGGTATTAGGGTTAGGTATTAGGGTTAGGTATTAGGGTTAGGTATTAGGGTTAGGTATTAGGGTTAGGTATTAGGGTTAGGTATTAGGGTTAGGTATTAGGGTTAGGTATTAGGGTTAGGTATTAGGGTTAGGTATTAGGGTTAGGTATTAGGGTTAGGTATTAGGGTTAGGTATTAGGGTTAGGTATTAGGGTTAGGTATTAGGGTTAGGTATTAGGGTTAGGTATTAGGGTTAGGTATTAGGGTTAGGTATTAGGGTTAGGTATTAGGGTTAGGTATTAGGGTTAGGTATTAGGGTTAGGTATTAGGGTTAGGTATTAGGGTTAGGTATTAGGGTTAGGTATTAGGGTTAGGTATTAGGGTTAGGTATTAGGGTTAGGTATTAGGGTTAGGTATTAGGGTTAGGTATTAGGGTTAGGTATTAGGGTTAGGTGTTAGGGTTAGGTATTAGGGTTAGGTGTTAGGGTTAGGTATTAGGGTTAGGTGTTAGGGTTAGGTGTTAGGGTTAGGTGTTAGGGTTAGGTGTTAGGGTTAGGTGTTAGGGTTAGGTGTTAGGGTTAGGTGTTAGGGTTAGGTGTTAGGGTTAGGTGTTAGGGTTAGGTGTTAGGGTTAGGTGTTAGGGTTAGGTGTTAGGGTTAGGTGTTAGGGTTAGGTGTTAGGGTTAGGTGTTAGGGTTAGGTGTTAGGGTTAGGTGTTAGGGTTAGGTGTTAGGGTTAGGTGTTAGGGTTAGGTGTTAGGGTTAGGTGTTAGGGTTAGGTGTTAGGGTTAGGTGTTAGGGTTAGGTGTTAGGGTTAGGTGTTAGGGTTAGGTGTTAGGGTTAGGTGTTAGGGTTAGGTGTTAGGGTTAGGTGTTAGGGTTAGGTGTTAGGGTTAGGTGTTAGGGTTAGGTGTTAGGGTTAGGTGTTAGGGTTAGGTGTTAGGGTTAGGTGTTAGGGTTAGGTGTTAGGGTTAGGTGTTAGGGTTAGGTGTTAGGGTTAGGTGTTAGGGTTAGGTGTTAGGGTTAGGTGTTAGGGTTAGGTGTTAGGGTTAGGTGTTAGGGTTAGGTGTTAGGGTTAGGTGTTAGGGTTAGGTGTTAGGGTTAGGTGTTAGGGTTAGGTGTTAGGGTTAGGTGTTAGGGTTAGGTGTTAGGGTTAGGTGTTAGGGTTAGGTGTTAGGGTTAGGTGTTAGGGTTAGGTGTTAGGGTTAGGTGTTAGGGTTAGGTGTTAGGGTTAGGTGTTAGGGTTAGGTGTTAGGGTTAGGTGTTAGGGTTAGGTGTTAGGGTTAGGTGTTAGGGTTAGGTGTTAGGGTTAGGTGTTAGGGTTAGGTGTTAGGGTTAGGTGTTAGGGTTAGGTGTTAGGGTTAGGTGTTAGGGTTAGGTGTTAGGGTTAGGTGTTAGGGTTAGGTGTTAGGGTTAGGTGTTAGGGTTAGGTGTTAGGGTTAGGGTTAGGGTTAGGGTTAGGGTTAGGGTTAGGGTTAGGGTTAGGGTTAGGGTTAGGGTTAGGGTTAGGGTTAGGGTTAGGGTTAGGGTTAGGGTTAGGGTTAGGGTTAGGGTTAGGGTTAGGGTTAGGGTTAGGGTTAGGGTTAGGGTTAGGGTTAGGGTTAGGGTTAGGGTTAGGGTTAGGGTTAGGGTTAGGGTTAGGGTTAGGGTTAGGGTTAGGGTTAGGGTTAGGGTTAGGGTTAGGGTTAGGGTTAGGGTTAGGGTTAGGGTTAGGGTTAGGGTTAGGGTTAGGGTTAGGGTTAGGGTTAGGGTTAGGGTTAGGGTTAGGGTTAGGGTTAGGGTTAGGGTTAGGGTTAGGGTTAGGGTTAGGGTTAGGGTTAGGGTTAGGGTTAGGGTTAGGGTTAGGGTTAGGGTTAGGGTTAGGGTTAGGGTTAGGGTTAGGGTTAGGGTTAGGGTTAGGGTTAGGGTTAGGGTTAGGGTTAGGGTTAGGGTTAGGGTTAGGGTTAGGGTTAGGGTTAGGGTTAGGGTTAGGGTTAGGGTTAGGGTTAGGGTTAGGGTTAGGGTTAGGGTTAGGGTTAGGGTTAGGGTTAGGGTTAGGGTTAGGGTTAGGGTTAGGGTTAGGGTTAGGGTTAGGGTTAGGGTTAGGGTTAGGGTTAGGGTTAGGGTTAGGGTTAGGGTTAGGGTTAGGGTTAGGGTTAGGGTTAGGGTTAGGGTTAGGGTTAGGGTTAGGGTTAGGGTTAGGGTTAGGGTTAGGGTTAGGGTTAGGGTTAGGGTTAGGGTTAGGGTTAGGGTTAGGGTTAGGGTTAGGGTTAGGGTTAGGGTTAGGGTTAGGGTTAGGGTTAGGGTTAGGGTTAGGGTTAGGGTTAGGGTTAGGGTTAGGGTTAGGGTTAGGGTTAGGGTTAGGGTTAGGGTTAGGGTTAGGGTTAGGGTTAGGGTTAGGGTTAGGGTTAGGGTTAGGGTTAGGGTTAGGGTTAGGGTTAGGGTTAGGGTTAGGGTTAGGGTTAGGGTTAGGGTTAGGGTTAGGGTTAGGGTTAGGGTTAGGGTTAGGGTTAGGGTTAGGGTTAGGGTTAGGGTTAGGGTTAGGGTTAGGGTTAGGGTTAGGGTTAGGGTTAGGGTTAGGGTTAGGGTTAGGGTTAGGGTTAGGGTTAGGGTTAGGGTTAGGGTTAGGGTTAGGGTTAGGGTTAGGGTTAGGGTTAGGGTTAGGGTTAGGGTTAGGGTTAGGGTTAGGGTTAGGGTTAGGGTTAGGGTTAGGGTTAGGGTTAGGGTTAGGGTTAGGGTTAGGGTTAGGGTTAGGGTTAGGGTTAGGGTTAGGGTTAGGGTTAGGGTTAGGGTTAGGGTTAGGGTTAGGGTTAGGGTTAGGGTTAGGGTTAGGGTTAGGGTTAGGGTTAGGGTTAGGGTTAGGGTTAGGGTTAGGGTTAGGGTTAGGGTTAGGGTTAGGGTTAGGGTTAGGGTTAGGGTTAGGGTTAGGGTTAGGGTTAGGGTTAGGGTTAGGGTTAGGGTTAGGGTTAGGGTTAGGGTTAGGGTTAGGGTTAGGGTTAGGGTTAGGGTTAGGGTTAGGGTTAGGGTTAGGGTTAGGGTTAGGGTTAGGGTTAGGGTTAGGGTTAGGGTTAGGGTTAGGGTTAGGGTTAGGGTTAGGGTTAGGGTTAGGGTTAGGGTTAGGGTTAGGGTTAGGGTTAGGGTTAGGGTTAGGGTTAGGGTTAGGGTTAGGGTTAGGGTTAGGGTTAGGGTTAGGGTTAGGGTTAGGGTTAGGGTTAGGGTTAGGGTTAGGGTTAGGGTTAGGGTTAGGGTTAGGGTTAGGGTTAGGGTTAGGGTTAGGGTTAGGGTTAGGGTTAGGGTTAGGGTTAGGGTTAGGGTTAGGGTTAGGGTTAGGGTTAGGGTTAGGGTTAGGGTTAGGGTTAGGGTTAGGGTTAGGGTTAGGGTTAGGGTTAGGGTTAGGGTTAGGGTTAGGGTTAGGGTTAGGGTTAGGGTTAGGGTTAGGGTTAGGGTTAGGGTTAGGGTTAGGGTTAGGGTTAGGGTTAGGGTTAGGGTTAGGGTTAGGGTTAGGGTTAGGGTTAGGGTTAGGGTTAGGGTTAGGGTTAGGGTTAGGGTTAGGGTTAGGGTTAGGGTTAGGGTTAGGGTTAGGGTTAGGGTTAGGGTTAGGGTTAGGGTTAGGGTTAGGGTTAGGGTTAGGGTTAGGGTTAGGGTTAGGGTTAGGGTTAGGGTTAGGGTTAGGGTTAGGGTTAGGGTTAGGGTTAGGGTTAGGGTTAGGGTTAGGGTTAGGGTTAGGGTTAGGGTTAGGGTTAGGGTTAGGGTTAGGGTTAGGGTTAGGGTTAGGGTTAGGGTTAGGGTTAGGGTTAGGGTTAGGGTTAGGGTTAGGGTTAGGGTTAGGGTTAGGGTTAGGGTTAGGGTTAGGGTTAGGGTTAGGGTTAGGGTTAGGGTTAGGGTTAGGGTTAGGGTTAGGGTTAGGGTTAGGGTTAGGGTTAGGGTTAGGGTTAGGGTTAGGGTTAGGGTTAGGGTTAGGGTTAGGGTTAGGGTTAGGGTTAGGGTTAGGGTTAGGGTTAGGGTTAGGGTTAGGGTTAGGGTTAGGGTTAGGGTTAGGGTTAGGGTTAGGGTTAGGGTTAGGGTTAGGGTTAGGGTTAGGGTTAGGGTTAGGGTTAGGGTTAGGGTTAGGGTTAGGGTTAGGGTTAGGGTTAGGGTTAGGGTTAGGGTTAGGGTTAGGGTTAGGGTTAGGGTTAGGGTTAGGGTTAGGGTTAGGGTTAGGGTTAGGGTTAGGGTTAGGGTTAGGGTTAGGGTTAGGGTTAGGGTTAGGGTTAGGGTTAGGGTTAGGGTTAGGGTTAGGGTTAGGGTTAGGGTTAGGGTTAGGGTTAGGGTTAGGGTTAGGGTTAGGGTTAGGGTTAGGGTTAGGGTTAGGGTTAGGGTTAGGGTTAGGGTTAGGGTTAGGGTTAGGGTTAGGGTTAGGGTTAGGGTTAGGGTTAGGGTTAGGGTTAGGGTTAGGGTTAGGGTTAGGGTTAGGGTTAGGGTTAGGGTTAGGGTTAGGGTTAGGGTTAGGGTTAGGGTTAGGGTTAGGGTTAGGGTTAGGGTTAGGGTTAGGGTTAGGGTTAGGGTTAGGGTTAGGGTTAGGGTTAGGGTTAGGGTTAGGGTTAGGGTTAGGGTTAGGGTTAGGGTTAGGGTTAGGGTTAGGGTTAGGGTTAGGGTTAGGGTTAGGGTTAGGGTTAGGGTTAGGGTTAGGGTTAGGGTTAGGGTTAGGGTTAGGGTTAGGGTTAGGGTTAGGGTTAGGGTTAGGGTTAGGGTTAGGGTTAGGGTTAGGGTTAGGGTTAGGGTTAGGGTTAGGGTTAGGGTTAGGGTTAGGGTTAGGGTTAGGGTTAGGGTTAGGGTTAGGGTTAGGGTTAGGGTTAGGGTTAGGGTTAGGGTTAGGGTTAGGGTTAGGGTTAGGGTTAGGGTTAGGGTTAGGGTTAGGGTTAGGGTTAGGGTTAGGGTTAGGGTTAGGGTTAGGGTTAGGGTTAGGGTTAGGGTTAGGGTTAGGGTTAGGGTTAGGGTTAGGGTTAGGGTTAGGGTTAGGGTTAGGGTTAGGGTTAGGGTTAGGGTTAGGGTTAGGGTTAGGGTTAGGGTTAGGGTTAGGGTTAGGGTTAGGGTTAGGGTTAGGGTTAGGGTTAGGGTTAGGGTTAGGGTTAGGGTTAGGGTTAGGGTTAGGGTTAGGGTTAGGGTTAGGGTTAGGGTTAGGGTTAGGGTTAGGGTTAGGGTTAGGGTTAGGGTTAGGGTTAGGGTTAGGGTTAGGGTTAGGGTTAGGGTTAGGGTTAGGGTTAGGGTTAGGGTTAGGGTTAGGGTTAGGGTTAGGGTTAGGGTTAGGGTTAGGGTTAGGGTTAGGGTTAGGGTTAGGGTTAGGGTTAGGGTTAGGGTTAGGGTTAGGGTTAGGGTTAGGGTTAGGGTTAGGGTTAGGGTTAGGGTTAGGGTTAGGGTTAGGGTTAGGGTTAGGGTTAGGGTTAGGGTTAGGGTTAGGGTTAGGGTTAGGGTTAGGGTTAGGGTTAGGGTTAGGGTTAGGGTTAGGGTTAGGGTTAGGGTTAGGGTTAGGGTTAGGGTTAGGGTTAGGGTTAGGGTTAGGGTTAGGGTTAGGGTTAGGGTTAGGGTTAGGGTTAGGGTTAGGGTTAGGGTTAGGGTTAGGGTTAGGGTTAGGGTTAGGGTTAGGGTTAGGGTTAGGGTTAGGGTTAGGGTTAGGGTTAGGGTTAGGGTTAGGGTTAGGGTTAGGGTTAGGGTTAGGGTTAGGGTTAGGGTTAGGGTTAGGGTTAGGGTTAGGGTTAGGGTTAGGGTTAGGGTTAGGGTTAGGGTTAGGGTTAGGGTTAGGGTTAGGGTTAGGGTTAGGGTTAGGGTTAGGGTTAGGGTTAGGGTTAGGGTTAGGGTTAGGGTTAGGGTTAGGGTTAGGGTTAGGGTTAGGGTTAGGGTTAGGGTTAGGGTTAGGGTTAGGGTTAGGGTTAGGGTTAGGGTTAGGGTTAGGGTTAGGGTTAGGGTTAGGGTTAGGGTTAGGGTTAGGGTTAGGGTTAGGGTTAGGGTTAGGGTTAGGGTTAGGGTTAGGGTTAGGGTTAGGGTTAGGGTTAGGGTTAGGGTTAGGGTTAGGGTTAGGGTTAGGGTTAGGGTTAGGGTTAGGGTTAGGGTTAGGGTTAGGGTTAGGGTTAGGGTTAGGGTTAGGGTTAGGGTTAGGGTTAGGGTTAGGGTTAGGGTTAGGGTTAGGGTTAGGGTTAGGGTTAGGGTTAGGGTTAGGGTTAGGGTTAGGGTTAGGGTTAGGGTTAGGGTTAGGGTTAGGGTTAGGGTTAGGGTTAGGGTTAGGGTTAGGGTTAGGGTTAGGGTTAGGGTTAGGGTTAGGGTTAGGGTTAGGGTTAGGGTTAGGGTTAGGGTTAGGGTTAGGGTTAGGGTTAGGGTTAGGGTTAGGGTTAGGGTTAGGGTTAGGGTTAGGGTTAGGGTTAGGGTTAGGGTTAGGGTTAGGGTTAGGGTTAGGGTTAGGGTTAGGGTTAGGGTTAGGGTTAGGGTTAGGGTTAGGGTTAGGGTTAGGGTTAGGGTTAGGGTTAGGGTTAGGGTTAGGGTTAGGGTTAGGGTTAGGGTTAGGGTTAGGGTTAGGGTTAGGGTTAGGGTTAGGGTTAGGGTTAGGGTTAGGGTTAGGGTTAGGGTTAGGGTTAGGGTTAGGGTTAGGGTTAGGGTTAGGGTTAGGGTTAGGGTTAGGGTTAGGGTTAGGGTTAGGGTTAGGGTTAGGGTTAGGGTTAGGGTTAGGGTTAGGGTTAGGGTTAGGGTTAGGGTTAGGGTTAGGGTTAGGGTTAGGGTTAGGGTTAGGGTTAGGGTTAGGGTTAGGGTTAGGGTTAGGGTTAGGGTTAGGGTTAGGGTTAGGGTTAGGGTTAGGGTTAGGGTTAGGGTTAGGGTTAGGGTTAGGGTTAGGGTTAGGGTTAGGGTTAGGGTTAGGGTTAGGGTTAGGGTTAGGGTTAGGGTTAGGGTTAGGGTTAGGGTTAGGGTTAGGGTTAGGGTTAGGGTTAGGGTTAGGGTTAGGGTTAGGGTTAGGGTTAGGGTTAGGGTTAGGGTTAGGGTTAGGGTTAGGGTTAGGGTTAGGGTTAGGGTTAGGGTTAGGGTTAGGGTTAGGGTTAGGGTTAGGGTTAGGGTTAGGGTTAGGGTTAGGGTTAGGGTTAGGGTTAGGGTTAGGGTTAGGGTTAGGGTTAGGGTTAGGGTTAGGGTTAGGGTTAGGGTTAGGGTTAGGGTTAGGGTTAGGGTTAGGGTTAGGGTTAGGGTTAGGGTTAGGGTTAGGGTTAGGGTTAGGGTTAGGGTTAGGGTTAGGGTTAGGGTTAGGGTTAGGGTTAGGGTTAGGGTTAGGGTTAGGGTTAGGGTTAGGGTTAGGGTTAGGGTTAGGGTTAGGGTTAGGGTTAGGGTTAGGGTTAGGGTTAGGGTTAGGGTTAGGGTTAGGGTTAGGGTTAGGGTTAGGGTTAGGGTTAGGGTTAGGGTTAGGGTTAGGGTTAGGGTTAGGGTTAGGGTTAGGGTTAGGGTTAGGGTTAGGGTTAGGGTTAGGGTTAGGGTTAGGGTTAGGGTTAGGGTTAGGGTTAGGGTTAGGGTTAGGGTTAGGGTTAGGGTTAGGGTTAGGGTTAGGGTTAGGGTTAGGGTTAGGGTTAGGGTTAGGGTTAGGGTTAGGGTTAGGGTTAGGGTTAGGGTTAGGGTTAGGGTTAGGGTTAGGGTTAGGGTTAGGGTTAGGGTTAGGGTTAGGGTTAGGGTTAGGGTTAGGGTTAGGGTTAGGGTTAGGGTTAGGGTTAGGGTTAGGGTTAGGGTTAGGGTTAGGGTTAGGGTTAGGGTTAGGGTTAGGGTTAGGGTTAGGGTTAGGGTTAGGGTTAGGGTTAGGGTTAGGGTTAGGGTTAGGGTTAGGGTTAGGGTTAGGGTTAGGGTTAGGGTTAGGGTTAGGGTTAGGGTTAGGGTTAGGGTTAGGGTTAGGGTTAGGGTTAGGGTTAGGGTTAGGGTTAGGGTTAGGGTTAGGGTTAGGGTTAGGGTTAGGGTTAGGGTTAGGGTTAGGGTTAGGGTTAGGGTTAGGGTTAGGGTTAGGGTTAGGGTTAGGGTTAGGGTTAGGGTTAGGGTTAGGGTTAGGGTTAGGGTTAGGGTTAGGGTTAGGGTTAGGGTTAGGGTTAGGGTTAGGGTTAGGGTTAGGGTTAGGGTTAGGGTTAGGGTTAGGGTTAGGGTTAGGGTTAGGGTTAGGGTTAGGGTTAGGGTTAGGGTTAGGGTTAGGGTTAGGGTTAGGGTTAGGGTTAGGGTTAGGGTTAGGGTTAGGGTTAGGGTTAGGGTTAGGGTTAGGGTTAGGGTTAGGGTTAGGGTTAGGGTTAGGGTTAGGGTTAGGGTTAGGGTTAGGGTTAGGGTTAGGGTTAGGGTTAGGGTTAGGGTTAGGGTTAGGGTTAGGGTTAGGGTTAGGGTTAGGGTTAGGGTTAGGGTTAGGGTTAGGGTTAGGGTTAGGGTTAGGGTTAGGGTTAGGGTTAGGGTTAGGGTTAGGGTTAGGGTTAGGGTTAGGGTTAGGGTTAGGGTTAGGGTTAGGGTTAGGGTTAGGGTTAGGGTTAGGGTTAGGGTTAGGGTTAGGGTTAGGGTTAGGGTTAGGGTTAGGGTTAGGGTTAGGGTTAGGGTTAGGGTTAGGGTTAGGGTTAGGGTTAGGGTTAGGGTTAGGGTTAGGGTTAGGGTTAGGGTTAGGGTTAGGGTTAGGGTTAGGGTTAGGGTTAGGGTTAGGGTTAGGGTTAGGGTTAGGGTTAGGGTTAGGGTTAGGGTTAGGGTTAGGGTTAGGGTTAGGGTTAGGGTTAGGGTTAGGGTTAGGGTTAGGGTTAGGGTTAGGGTTAGGGTTAGGGTTAGGGTTAGGGTTAGGGTTAGGGTTAGGGTTAGGGTTAGGGTTAGGGTTAGGGTTAGGGTTAGGGTTAGGGTTAGGGTTAGGGTTAGGGTTAGGGTTAGGGTTAGGGTTAGGGTTAGGGTTAGGGTTAGGGTTAGGGTTAGGGTTAGGGTTAGGGTTAGGGTTAGGGTTAGGGTTAGGGTTAGGGTTAGGGTTAGGGTTAGGGTTAGGGTTAGGGTTAGGGTTAGGGTTAGGGTTAGGGTTAGGGTTAGGGTTAGGGTTAGGGTTAGGGTTAGGGTTAGGGTTAGGGTTAGGGTTAGGGTTAGGGTTAGGGTTAGGGTTAGGGTTAGGGTTAGGGTTAGGGTTAGGGTTAGGGTTAGGGTTAGGGTTAGGGTTAGGGTTAGGGTTAGGGTTAGGGTTAGGGTTAGGGTTAGGGTTAGGGTTAGGGTTAGGGTTAGGGTTAGGGTTAGGGTTAGGGTTAGGGTTAGGGTTAGGGTTAGGGTTAGGGTTAGGGTTAGGGTTAGGGTTAGGGTTAGGGTTAGGGTTAGGGTTAGGGTTAGGGTTAGGGTTAGGGTTAGGGTTAGGGTTAGGGTTAGGGTTAGGGTTAGGGTTAGGGTTAGGGTTAGGGTTAGGGTTAGGGTTAGGGTTAGGGTTAGGGTTAGGGTTAGGGTTAGGGTTAGGGTTAGGGTTAGGGTTAGGGTTAGGGTTAGGGTTAGGGTTAGGGTTAGGGTTAGGGTTAGGGTTAGGGTTAGGGTTAGGGTTAGGGTTAGGGTTAGGGTTAGGGTTAGGGTTAGGGTTAGGGTTAGGGTTAGGGTTAGGGTTAGGGTTAGGGTTAGGGTTAGGGTTAGGGTTAGGGTTAGGGTTAGGGTTAGGGTTAGGGTTAGGGTTAGGGTTAGGGTTAG